>NC_056429.1:78852053-79214553 GCF_018296145.1 Oncorhynchus tshawytscha | reverse complement strand
GCAGTGGTAGTATTTGGAGAGGCTGCTTGCCGAATTACTTCAGGCTTCTTAGGAAGTAGAGATGCTGTTGTTCCTCTCTTGACAAGAGTGGTGGTGTTAATGGTTCATGTCAAGTCATCGTCATGTGGACACAGGGGAACGTAAAACTGCTGAGTCTCTCTACTGCAGTCCCGTTGATGTGGATCATGGCATGTTCCCTCTTCTGCTTCCTGAAATCAAATCCTTTGTTTTGCTGATGTTGAGGGAGAGGTTGTCCAGGCACCACAATGCCAGTTCACTTATCTCGTCCCTATACTGTAGGCTGAAACTACAACTATTCTGAAACTATTATCTTTGACTACAAAATAAAATAAAATAAAAACCATCATAAATTATGTCAAGTTTTATATTTTTTTCTTCTAAACTTTGGGCAAAAATCAACTGTCTGGCAGGTAAATTCTGCCAGTAGATGTCAATGTTTCAAATAGGCCTAGCATGTCCATCACTATCACTAGCTAACAGGGAAGACATCCGAGGGAGAGCACGGAGCGTGACTGGGCCAAGCTAGAACAGCCTGTGAAGTTGCTGGAGTTCGCAATCAACACTGACCAACTTCAAACTGACAGCCAGTCACTGACAGCTTGCCTGATGGGCCCAAGTGTATCTCTGACACTTTGCACAATAGAGATGGAGCTACTGATGAGGGAAGCAGAGTCTTTTGTAGTTCAGCAAATCAGAGCATACAGTCATGGAGCAGCAGGACCCCAGGAAGATTCCAGCACAATGAATCCAGCAAGCATCTCGACCACAGTGCTTCAGAAATATATAGCTTCCTCGCATCGAAGATTGTGTCTGAGGTCACTGTCCAGCCGGAGGGTAAACCTGGCAGGGCATTAAGTGCCCTGTGTGAACCTGGGGGGCATGTTTACAGTCATCTCTCCAATTGTGGCAGGCAACAATGGTTGTTTATCCAAAGCTGTGCCCTGTGGCAGTGGATCTGGTTTCTGCCCCTGCATCCCAAGTGTTCATGGAGAGAATATTCTGTTTGTGGACTACTGTCATCAGGCTTGAGAAACCAGATGACCACCTCTCTGGAATGCAGTCTTCTTGAAAATAAACCAGAAAGTCTTGTTTGGTTGAACAGAAACACACACAAGCTGGCTGGCTGTGAACTGATAGATTTGTGAACCCTATTTAAAGGGCATAATCAGTGATATATATTAATACTACAGAAATGTGCCATGACTTTTTAAAACTTTTATTTAACTAGGCAAGTCAGTTAAGAACAGGGCAAAACAACAGATTCTTACCTTGTCAGCTCAGGGATTTAATCTTGCAACTGTTCAGTTACTAGTCCAACACTCTAACCTCTAGGCTACCTGCCGCCCCTATTTCTCTATGTCCGTCAGATAAAGGTAAAGGTACTTGATTATTCTTACATCTACTACTAAAGTTTTAAAAAGTGTTGGATTGGTTCTACCATATTTATTGCACCAGTCTAGGTACTTATCTTTTAAAACCAAGTCACATTAAAATTGATTTATCATTTAAAGCTAACCAAACATACTTGATGTCCTGACCATGGAGTTGTATGGAGTCCTCTAGTGGCCAAAAGCCTGTGTTAACATGGGCAGCGCCATTGAGGACTTCCAACTTCATTGGCTGATCCCTCCTGATGACCTGGTTGGCATGTCCTGATGACCCCGTTGGAGGAATCAGCCAATGAATTGTAATTGTGAAAAACCAAATGTACTATTTCAAGATGGAGATGGTCTCAAGGGCACTGCCCATGTTCTCACAGACACCAACATGACACAGGTATAGAGATGGTATGTCTATCCAAGTCTATGGTCCTGGCCCATCAACTTATGTATTACTGCCCCCAAGAGGCAAGTGGTGACATCCCTAAAAAACGAACTAGGCCTACAACACATAAATGTTTCCTAGCCTCTCATGCATAAGCTACTTTCTGTCCCTAACACTAAAACAAAATGTAAATGTTTTTAGCAAACTGAAACTATAAATAAAAAATAGTAAATCAAATCTGTTAGCTAACTGAAAATGAACCGAATTTCAAATACATTTCAAAAAATGTATAGAATTAAAAACTAACATTAAATCACAAAACTATAATATCCTTGGTGGCCATGTTGCTGGGGATCAGAAATGTCCCGTGCGTGTGAGACAGGTTAAAGTTTCCAGGGTGAGAGTAGGGCAGAAAGTGTCGTGCTGAGGCAGGGCAAAGGTTGAGGGCGTCTGAGAGGGTCCCTGTGAGTAGTAGGCCAGCAAAGAGTGTGCTTTACTAAGGTTGTGCTTTAGTGAGGTTGGCTTCTTGGCATTTATTGCTATGGTCATTAATTGTACCTAGAAGAAATCCTAGAAGATTGAATTTGTAGTAGCAGCAGATACAGTTACAGTTGAAGTGGGAAGTTTACATACACTGAGGTTGGAGTCATTAAAACTTGTTTTACAACCACTCTACAAATGTCTTGTTAACAAACTATAGTTTTGGCAAGTCAGTTAGGACATCTACTTTGTGCATGACACAAGTCATTTTTCCAACAATTGTTTACAGACAGATTATTTCACATATAACTCCCTGTATCACAATTCCAGTGGGTCAGACGTTTACATACACTAAGTTGACTGTGCCTTTAAACAACTTGGAAAATTCCAGAAAATTATGTCATAGCTTTAGAAGCTTCTGATAGGCTAATTGACATAATTTGATTCAATTGGAGGTGTACCTGTGGAATGTATTTCAAGGCCTACCTTCAAACTCAGTGCCTCTTTGCTTCACATCATGGGAAAATCAAAAGAAATCAACCAAGACCTCAGAAAAAAATGTGTACACCTCCACAAGTCTGGTTCATCCTTGGGAGCAATTTTCAAACGCCTGAAGGTACCACGTTCATCTGTACAAACAATAGTACACAAGTATAAACACCATGGGACCACGCAGCCGTCATACTGCTCAGGAAGGAGATGCAGTCTGTCTATTTGAGATGAATGTACTTTGATGCGAAAGGTGCAAATCAATCCCAGAACAAAAGCAAAGGACCTTGTGAAGATGCTGGGGAAAACAGGTACAAAAGTATCTATATCCACAGTAAAACAAGTCCTATATTGACATAGCCTGAAAGGCCGCACAGCAAGAAAGAAGCCACTGCTCCAAAACCGCCATAAAAAAAAGCCAGACTACGGTTTGCAACTGCACAAAGATTGTGCTTTTTTTAGAGAAATGTCCTCTGGTCTGATGAAACAAAAATAGAACTGTTTGGCCATAATGACCATCGTTATGTTTGGAGGAAAAAGGGGGGGGCTTGCAAGCCGAAGAACACCATCTCAAACGTGACGCACAGGGGTGGCAGCATCATGTTGTGGGGGTGCTTTGCTGCAGGAGGGACTGGTGCACTTCACAAATAGAATGCATCATGAGGGAGGAAAATTATGTGGATACGTATATTGAAGCAACATCTCAAGACATCAGTCAGGAAGTTAAAGCTTGGTCGCAAATGGGTCTTCCAAATGGACATTGACCCCAAGCATACTTCCAAAGTTGTGGCAAAATGGCTTAAGGAAGATATTGGAGTGGCCATCACAAAGCCCTGACCTCAATCCTATAGAAAATTTTGAGGGCAGAACTCAAAAAGCATGTGCGAGCAAGGAGGCTTACAAACCTGATTCAGTTACACCATCTCTGTCAGGAGGAATGGGCCAAAATTCACCCAACTTATTGTGGGAAGCTTGTGGAAGGCTACCCGAAACGTTTTACCCAAGTTAAACATTTTAAAGGCAATGCTACCAAATACTAATTGAGTGTATGTAAACTTCTGACCCACTGGGAATGTGATGAAAGAAATAAAAGCTGAAATAAATCATCCTCTCTACTATTATTCTGACATTTCACATTTTGTAAATAAATTGGTGATCCTAACTGACCTAAGACAGGGAATTCTTTACTATGATTAAATGTCAGGAATTGTATTTGGCTAAGGTGTATGTAAACTTCTGACTTCAACTGTATGTATTTTGGTGTCAGAGATTTTAGTGCAGAAGAACAACAGGGGGTTTGAGAGAAGGTGTTCCAGCATCCCAGGCCAACAGCCTTGTGTAGGATCTGTTAGGTCCAAAGTAGTGAGAAGGGGTGATGGGTTTATTGGGGATAGTGTTCTAGATCTAGGTTTAGATGCTGGTGCAATGTCTTTTTTTTCTATTTCCATTTTTTGTGTGCAAAATAAACAATGCACTTTCTGAACTGTGAAAGACAGCAATATGCAACAAAGCGTCTAGTCTGCCGGAGAGCCACACAAACAACAAAAAGAAAAGGATATTGGTTGAGCACATCATTTCTCCACTCCAAGTTCTACAATCTTCGGAATAGCTTGTGACAACCAAGAGCTGCACTGTTAAGAGGTTACTGTGCATTTGTCATTAACTTAATGGCAGTTGGTCTCCAGGAAGTTCATGTTTATTTTTGAATAATATGCTGCAAGAAATTATTGTAAAATTCACAGTAGCTTACTGTGGTTTATCTATGTCACTCTCACTGACCTGGTGGTGTGGCAGGAAGGTCAGTTTGCTGCCAACAAAGAGGTTGAGGCCAAGTGAGTCCCAAGTGTGCTCACCACAAAGAATGCTCTGTAGTGGTCAACTAATGTTAAGCTATCTTGTAATCAGAAAGTTAGGTTAAGTTACCAGCAGTTACTGGCTATTAAGTTACTGTGCATTTTACAATAACTTACAGACAGATAGTTGCCAGTTAGGTAAAACAAATTCAAAGCAACTTCCAGGCCACTTACTTTCATTAAGTTACTGTGAAATGCACTGTGCAGTTCTTTATTTTCCCATGCTTTTTGTAACCTGTTGTTTAACCTACTTTCACTTCAACCAGTAGCCTGCAGTGTACCATAGAATTACAGGAACTATTTAACAGAGTAACATTTCATGGCATAAAGGAAAACATGGTGGAGAAGTAAAGGACAAGATGGTTCTTCACAACTATCACAGCAGTGAAGAACACTTCCTGGGCAGTAAATAACCCTTCCTGGAGAATTGTTACCCATATCACCCTCACTCCTGACAAAGAACACCTCATGAGCCTTTTTTTGTGTTGCGCTTGCTAGGTAGATATCATGAGCCTTTTTTTGTGTTGCGCTTGCTAGGTAGATATCATGAGCCTTTTTTTGTGTTGCGCTTGCTAGGTAGATATCATGAGCCTTTTTTTGTGTTGCGCTTGCTAGGTAGATATCATGAGTAAAGAAAAGCATGAGCGGAGGAAAGAAGGCGATTCAGAAAAATAATGGAATGAGCAGAGGGAATGATCAAGGGGGAGAGAGAGAGAGATAGAGAAAGAGAGAGCAAGAGAGAGAGAGAGAGAGAGATAAAGATCATCTTTAGAGGGAAGGAGAGATAATGAAGGTGGTGTGAGTAGCAGTGAGAGTAGAGGTGGATTACTCTGATTACTATAAATATTTGCTCGAGGCTCAAGAGGCTGTCAGAGAATGAGAGTGCATTCACCTGGTAAACAAACATGAGTACACATATACACAATCACACATGCATACACAGACAAATAGGAACACACAAACACAATAGCTGATTCATAAGAAACAAGTAAGTACTCCTCTGTGACAGCTCTCTGCACACGCACACACACAAAATGCTGGGCTAAAAACAATCCAATTTGGCTTATTTGGTAACCCAACGCTGGGTAAATATCGAACAGAACACACAGAGGGTAATTTTGAGCAAGCCAGTTGGGTTGTGTGACTAGCCTAACATGTTGGGTTGTTTGGATTACCACAACATGGGTTCATTTAAACATAAATAGATTTTTTTAACCATCATTTGGTCTTTTCTAAAATGTAATCCATAGGTTACTTTCAGGGTGCATGGCCTATTTGGGGTGTGGCTTTCAGATCATTATTTCTGGTCACCTGTAAGAGTAAATGTCATTCCTGTTCATCATATTAAGTTTGTAAAAGGCTCATTTCAAATAACATTTATGTTCATTACATATTCTATTATAAAAATCATAAACAATTTATTAAAGGTCATGAACAGTCAAAATCATGTTTTTTCATGTAACATTATGATATTTGGATGAAATCTGATTAAAGTATGATGACTGAAGTGTGAATAATGACTGTTGCGTCGACATTGATGTTTGATTATGAAGTTACTGGTCCCCTCCCCCGTGTCAAACAATTATATTCAGGAGGCGGGATTAATAAGGAAATAGGGTGACATCACCATAACTATAATTTTAATACACCAATGGTAACATGATATTCTCTTATCTAATTTAAATAATTACCGCTTTGTAACCAACAACGGCGAAGGTATGTTTGCAGAGGTGCATGGTTTATATAGCTAGATAGCTACTCTTCTGGTGCCAAAATTTTATTGATGGATGTCAGAAAATATAATTACAAGTTTACAATATTAATCTATGGCAAAGATACTGACATGTTTCTGGTGTTAGCTAGTTACTGGCTAGCTAGGTCTTCATCTGTGTCTGGTGTTAGCTAGTTACTGGCTAGCTAGGTCTTCATCTGTGTCTGGTGTTAGCTAGTTACTGGCTAGCTAGGTCTTCATCTGTGTCTGGTGTTAGCTAGTTACTGGCTAGCTAGGTCTTCATCTGTGTCTGGTGTTAGCTAGTTACTGGCTAGCTAGGTCTTCATCTGTGTCTGGTGTTAGCTAGTTACTGGCTAGCTAGGTCTTCATCTGTGTCTGGTGTTAGCTAGTTACTGGCTAGCTAGGTCTTCATCTGTGTCTGGTGTTAGCTAGTTACTGGCTAGCTAGGTCTTCAGCCAGCATGGAAGTAAAGGGGGCAAGGGTTATTCAAAACTCTGATGCAGTTCGTCAGTGCTGCTGTGAATCACATCTCAAAATACACTTCTTATGCAATTAAAGTCATACAATATAAATAACCACAGCTGTGATGGAAAAATAAAGTTTCAATACAATTTTATTACATGAGAAATGGTGATGGAAATGTTTTTATGTGCAAATATTGGTTTAACAACCATCATATTGAAGTCAACGATGACATGCTGTGTGGTCCTCCCACTATGACCCTGGAAAGCATACAGTTTATTATGCTACAGATGAAAGAAATTATAATGAATTTCACAGGGTAGTGAAAGTGCAAGGTGATCTTGATGCTCCTTTCCAATAAATATAAATGGTCTTATTCTGGTGACATGATGCTAGATACTTGACTAGTGTTTGACAAATTAACATAATCTCGCTCTTATCCATAATAGTCTCATCATGTAGACTAGCCTACTCGCACAGACTACCTGCACTGAATCTGCAAGATGTTGGTTAGAGCGCAGGTGCCAAGACCATACTAGGCATATTTGCTATTTAATGCAGTTTTGGTGACAAAACTATCAGTAGAGTTGAAAATGTGATTGAAACACATTAAACTTTAGATCTTTATTCAGTACATGAAAACGTAAGCGAAAAATTAAATTTTGTGTGCACTATGTGCACATCACACATTGATTTTTATCCGCAACAAGTCAATTTGATGGAAACATACCACTGGTGGGGATATTTGCATATTTTCTTTGTACAGATTTTAGAACGTTCGCTTGAAATTATGCCGCCTAGCTACTGATGCAAATTCATTGTTGTTTGAGTTGCTTTGTGTATCACCAAACTTGCTTGAGAGGATTTTACTGCAGCACTGCATCTAAATTTCTTGACATAGGCACTTCAAAGAGCTGTCAGTCAAGGCAAGCTCATGAATATAAGCTCCCCGCCCACTCAGCCTGTCTTTTCAAACATCCTGGTAGTTAGCTGTGAGAGAAAAAGTAATTTTTAAAACATTTTGGGCATTTCTATCCTCAAAAAAATATTAGGGGTAATATTTTAGTCACTCAAAAGGCTGTTTTAGATGGGAATCAGAATGACTGTTCGGGACCATTAAGATATGTATCACTAACCTTACCACCATTTTGAAATGCTTATCCATACTAACTCTAAGCAGACCTCCAGTTTTCCTCCAATACACCTCCCACAAAAACAAAACAACAATAAAAGAACAGAAGAATAAATCCTTCCCCTTTGATAATTCCAGCATTAATCTGTCCTGTGCTTTTACATAGTTGAGAGTTTTTATTTTTACTTAACTAGGCAAATCAGTTAAGAACAAATTCTTATTTTCAATGACAGCCTAGGAACAGTGGGTTGACTGCCCGTTCAGTGGCAGAATGACAGATTTGTACCTTGTCAGGTCAGGGATTTGAACTTGCAACCATTTTGGTTACTAGTCCAACCCTCTAACCACTAGGCTACCCTGCCACCCCTGGTGCCTTGGTAGTTGCCATTCTCCTTAATGCAGATTATTGGTCAGTAGCTATGTCTCTATGCAATACAAAGAAAAAAATATTCATAGTCTTGGCCAGACTTGAATCTGCTCTTAATGACTTAATGAGAAACATATTTTATTTTTTACTTATGTATACTCTCTGACAGTAAAGGGGTCTGGTTTGCTACATGTTCAGCTCCCATCCCCATCCCCATCCGCTGCGGGGTGAATGTCGGTAATATGTGTCCATGCTATGTGCAGTCAACTTTACTGAACAAAAATATAAACCCAGCATATAATGTGTTGATCCCATGTTTCATGAGATGACATAAAACATCCCAGAAATTTAACAGATGCACAAAACGTGTATTTGTTGATCACCTTGTTAGTAAGCATTTCTCTTTTGCCAAGATAATGCATCCACCTGACAGGTGTGGCATGTCAAGAAGCTGATTAAAAAGTATGATCATTACACAGGTGCACCTTGTACTGGGGACTATAAAAGGCATTCTAAAATGTGCAGTTTTGTCACATAACACAATACCACAGATGTCTCAAGTTTTGAGGGAGCGTGCAATTGGCATGCTGAATGCAGGAATGTTCACCAGAGAAACTAATTGTAATTTCTCTACCATAAGCCACCTCCAACGTCATTTTAAAGAATTTGTCAGTACATCCAACCGGCCTCACAACCGCAGACCACGGCTAAACACGCCAGCCAAGGACCTCCACATCTAGCTTCTTCACCTGCGGGACCATCTGAGACCAGCCACCTGGACAGCTGTAACAGTCTGTAATAAAGCCCTTTTGTGGGGAAAAACCCATTCTGATTGGCTGGGCCTCGCTCCCAAGTGGGTGGGCCTATGGCCTCCCAGGCCCACCCACGGCTGCGCCTCCTGCCCAGTCATATGAAATGCATAGATTAGGGCCTTATGAATGTATTTTAATTGATTGATTTCCTGATATATGAACTGTAACACTGTAAAACTGTTGAAATGTGTTGCATGTTGCATCTATATTTTTGTTTAGTATAGTAATGTTTATTATAGTAATTAGTGTTTGTGAAGTAAGTATAGTAATTATTATTAATTACTGTCTAAGACTGGTTGTGCCTTGTGAGACAGATGAGACACTTCTAAAGTATACATCAGCGGAGACTCCCCAGACGTGGAAGGGGAGGACCATCCTCCAGGGAATTTCATAAAACATTTTTTTTTAAATTTAAGTTATAATTTTTAGATAAAACTATACTAAATATAATCACGTCACCAAATAATTGATTAAAACACACTATTTTGCAAAGAAGGTCTACATTATCCTCAACAGCACTCTATAGGGCAGCACTATGGTGTTGCCGGGGGAACAGCTAGCTTCTGTCCTCTGAGTACATTGACATCAATACAAATCTAGGAGGCCCATGGTTCTCACCTCCTTCCATAGACTTACACAGTAAGTATGACAAATTCCCGGAGGACGACCTCCAACCTATCAGAGCTCTTGCAGCATGAAGCTAGAGAGATTTCGTCTTTTTTTTTTCATTTTCAGTTTCACTTACTTAGCTAGCAAATACAGCTAGCTTGTTTAGCTTACTGAAACACCCTACTCAAACAGAGGGATGCTATGTTAGCTAGCTGACTATGACTATCCCACACAACACTGGAACTCTTCCAAGTCAAGGTAAGCTTTTGGTTTTACAATTGTTTTGCGACCGGGCCCGCAGGGGAAACTGCTTACCTTACGGCATGTTTGAAGCGGGTTTACTAACGCGTTAGTTATATTAGCTATGCTGACTATAACGTTACTTTAGCTAATATGGTGACAACGATGTAGGCTGTGTGTAGTGGTTTGGCTTGGAAATATTTTTCACATGCAGCTGCACAGGTCTTGTGCATTGAAGGGAAGCGGTGAAAGGACGAGAGCGCATAACCTAGATTGCGAGAAGGAATACAACATGGCTGCAATGAAACTGTGAGCTGTATTGAAGTGTGATCAGGGGTGTATTCATTCCGATTCTGTTGAAAAAAGTTTCTTAAACAGAAGCAAACGGAACGAAACGGGGATAAACATACCTGCATTTGTCCAATAGAAACTCCCGTTTGCAATTGTTGGACTAACGATTACACCCACTGTCAGCTAGATGCAGGCAAGAGTGTGCAAGGCGGTATTGAATGTCACTGTCTGTCCATGTGCTGCCAGTGTGCTTGGTGCCAGCGTCCCGCATTTGCCGGGTGGAAGCGGGCAACCAGCCAGAACGGGTGGTCCCAGCTCTGCGCTCCAGACCGCCAGTGCACCTCCACGGCCCAGTGTATCCGGTGCCTCGGCTAAGGAAGAGGCCTCCTGTGTGTCTCCCCAGCCTGGTGAGTCCTGTGCCTGCGCCCAGCTCAGAGCCTCCAGAGATGTCTGTCACATAAAATTTGTCTCACAACCTGTGTGCACCTTCGTTGTAAACTTTCCTTCATAGGCTAGGTTGTAGCAACTTCATGATGGGTTTAGGGAAAATGTGTCATGTAGTAGCCTAAACCTATCACTGTTACATTTAACTGGGTGAATGGAATATGAATGACAGTCATGACAGTCAATGCTGTAATAAAAATAAGGCCACGTCCATGAAAAGAAAAGTGTCCTTCCTCATCTGAAACGGCACTGACCACCACTGGTATACATTGATCATTTGTCCTGGCCAGCGTGATAGGCCTACATTTAGTTTCCTTATTTTTTGCCAAAGGAAAGGAATAGGTTAGTCCTCTCAGGGTCAATAACAAGAGAAAAACTACATAAAATCACTTCAAATCAAATCCAACTTTATTTGTCACATGCACTGATGTCACGCCCTGACCTTAGAGATCTTTTTTATGTCTCTATTTTGGTTTAGTCAGGGCGTGAGTTGGGGTGGGCATTCTATGTTTTGTGTTACTATGATTTTCTATTTCTATGATTTGGCCGGGTATGGTTCTCAATCAGGGACAGCTGTCTATCGTTGTTTCTGATTGGGAACCATACTTAGGTACCCTTTTTCCCACCTGTGTTTGTGGGAAGTTAACTTTGTTTGATGGCACACAGCCTTAAGCTTCACGGTTTGTTTTGTATTGTTTATTGTTTGTCGGCATCATTTCTTTAATAAAGTAAAATGTACGCTCACCACGCTGCACCTTGGTCCTCATCCTTCAACAGCCGTGACAGAACTTCCCACCACCAAAGGACCAAGCAGCGTGGTAAAGAGAACTCCTGGACATGGGAGGAGATCCTGGATGGTAAGGGACCCTGGAGGCAGGCTGGGGAGTATCGCCATCCACGGGAGGAAGTGGAGGCAGCTACGGGGGAGCGGCAACATTATGAGGGAACACGGCTGGCAAAGAAGCCCGAGAGGCACACAGGGAATGTGGCTGAGTCAGGTTCGAGACCTGAGCCAACTCCCCGTGCTTACAGTGGCGAGCATGTGACTGGTCAGGCCCCGTGCTATGGGGTGATGCGCACTGTATAGCGGCTGAGCATTCACAGGCCAGTGTGCTTGGTGCCAGCATCCCGCATTTGCCGGGTGGAAGAGGGCAAACAGCCAGAAAGGGTGGTGCCAGCTCTGCGCTCCAGACATCTAGTGCACCTCCACGGCCCAGTGTATCCAGTGTGTCTCCCCAGCCTGGTGAGTCCTGTGCCTGCGCCCAGCCCAGAGCCTCCAGAGTCGCCCTCCAGTCCGGTCCCTCCAGAGTCGCCCTCCAGTCCGGTCCCTCCAGAGTCGCCCTCCAGTCCGGTCCCTCCAGAGTCGCCCTCCAGTCCGGTCCCTCCAGAGTCGCCCTCCAGTCCGGTCCCTCCAGAGTCCCCCTCCAGTCCGGTCCCTCCAGAGTCGCCCTCCAGTCCGGTCCCTCCAGAGTCCCCCTCCAGTCCGGTCCCTCCAGAGTCGCACTCCAGCGATGCCCTCCAGTCCGGACCCTCCAGCATTGCCCTCCAGTCTGGAGCTTCCATCGACGCTCTCCAGTCTGAAGACGACGGCCTACAGTCCGGATAGACGACGGCCTCCAGTCCGGATAGACGACGGCCTCCAGTCCGGATAGACGACGGCCTCCAGTCCGGATAGACGACGGCCTCCAGTCCGGAGCCTCCAGCAAGGACGGGCGCCCAGTCCGGGGCCCGCAACGAGGGCGCCCAGTCCGGGGCACGCAACGAGGGTCCCCACACCAGAGGTGCCATCAAAGTGGGGTGAGCCAGTGGTGTAGCGGGGTCTGCATCCCGCACCTGAGCCGCCGCCGCGGATAGATGCCCACCCAGACCCTCCCCTATAGGTTTAGGTTTTGCGGCCGGAGTCCGCACATTTGGGGGGGTGGGATCTGTCACACCCTGACCTTAGAGATCCTTTTATGTCTCTATTTTGGTTTGGTCAGGGCGTGAGTTAGGATGGGCATTCTATGTGTTGTGTTTCTATGATTTTCTATGTTTTGGCCGGGTATGGTTCTCAATCAGGGACAGCTGTCTATCGTTGTCTCTGATTGGGAACTATACTTAGGTACCCTTTTTCCCACCTGTGTTTGTGGGACGTTAACTTTGTTTGATGGCACATAGCCTTAAGCGTCACGTTTTGTCTGCGTCATTTTTTTAATAAAGTAAAATGTACGCTCACCACGCTGCACCTTGGTCCTCATCCTTCAACAGCCATGACAGCTGAATACAGCAAATGTAGACTTTACCGTTAAATGCTAACTTACAAGCCCTTAGCCAGCAGTGCAGTTCAAGAAAAGTGAAGAAAATGTTTACCAAGTAGAATAAAATAAAAAAGTAACACAATAAGAATAACACGATTCTATACAGGGGGCACCGGTACCGAGTCAGAGTGTGGGGGTACAGGTTAGTTGAGGTAATTTGTACATGTAGGTGGGGGTGAAGTGACTATGCGTAGATAATAAACAGCGAGTAGCAGCAGTGTTCAAAAGGAAGGGGGGGTCAATGTAAATTGTCAGGTGGCGATTTTATTAATTGTTCAGCAGTTTTACGGCTTGTAGGTAGAAGCTGTTGAGGAGCTGCTTGGTCCTAGACTTGGCGCCCCGGTACCGCTTGCCGTGCGATAGCAGAGAAAACAGTCCATACCTTGGGTGACTGGACTAATTTTATGGGCATTCCTCTGACACCGCCTATTATATAGGTCCTGGATGGCAGTAAGCTTGGCCCTAGTAATGCACTGGGACATTCACACTACCCTCTATTACGCCTTATGGTCAGATGCTGAGCAGTTGCCATACCAGGCGGTAATGCAACCGGTCAGGATGCTCTTGATGGTGCAGCTGTAGAATCTTTTGAGTATCTGGGAAACCATGCCAAATCTTTTCAATCTCCTGAGGGGGAAAATGTTTTGTCGTGCCCTCTTCACGACTGTCTTGGTATATTTGGACCATGATAGTTTGTTGGTGATGTGGACACCAAGGAACTTGAATCTCTCGATCCGCTACACTACAGCCCCGTCGATGTTAATGGGGGCCTGTTCGGCCCGCCTTTTCCTGTAGTCCACGATCAGCTCCTAAATCTTACTCACATTGAGGGAGCGGTTGTTGTCCTGGCACCACACTGCCAGTTCTCTGACCTCCTCCCTATAGGCTGTCTCATCATTGTCGGTGATCAGGCCTACCACTGTTGTGTCGTCAGCAAACTTAATGATGGTGTTGGAGTCGTGTTTGGCCACACAGTCGTGGGTGAACAGGGAGTACAGGAGGGGAATAAGTACTCACCCCTGAGGGGTCCCAGTGTTATGGTTCAGCGTGGCAAATGTGTTGTTGCCTACTCTTACCACCTGGGGGCGGCACGTCAGGAAGTCCAGGATCCAGTTGCAGAGGGAGGTGTTTAGTCCCAGAGTCCTTAGCTTAGTGATGAGCTTTGTAGGCACTATGGTTTTGAACGCTGAGCTGTGGTCAATGAACAGCATTCGCACAAAGGACAGTGTGGAGTGCGATTGAGATTGTATCATATGTGGATCTGTTGAGGCAGTATGTGAATTGGAGTGGATCTAGGGTGTCCGGGAGGATGCTGTTGATGTGAGCCATGACCAGCCTTTCAAAGCACTTCATGGCTACCGACATGAGTGCCATGGGGCGGTATCATTTAGGCAGGTTACCTTTGCATCCTTGGGCACAGAGACTATGGGGTCTGCTTGAAACATGTAGTTATTACAGACTCGGTCAGGGAGAGGTTGAAAATGTCAGTGAAGACACTTGCCATTTGGTCCGCGCATGCTTTGAGTACACGTCCTGGTAATCCGTCTTTGTGAATGTTGACCTGTTTAAAGGTTTTGTTCTCATCGACTACCGATAGTGTTATCACACAGTCATCCAGAACAGCTGGTGCTCTCGTGCATGCTTCAGTGTTGCTTGCCTCGAAGCGAGCATAAAAGGCATTTAGCTAGTCTGGTAGGCTCACATCACTGGGCAGCTCGAGTCTGGGTTTCCCTTTGTATTCCATAATAGTTTTCAAGCCCTGACACATCTGACGAGCGTCAGAGTCGGTGTAGTAGGATTCCATCTTAATCCTGTATTGATGCTTTGCTTGTTTGGTGGTTCATCTGACGGCATAGCTGGATTTCTTATAAGCATCCAGATAAAGCGGTAGCTCTAGCCTTTAGCTTGATGTGGATGTTGCCTGTAATCCATGGCTTCTGGTTGGGATATGTACGTACAGTCACTGTGGGGACGACGTCATCGATGCACTTATTGATGATGCCGATGACTGAGGTGGTGTACTCCTCAATGCCATTGGATGAATCCTGGGACATTTTCCAGTCTGTGCTAGCAAAACATTCCTGTAGTGTAGCATCCGTGTCATCTGACCACTTCCGTATTGAGCGAGTCACTGGTACTTGCTGCTTTAGTTTTTGCTTGTAAGCAGGAATCAGGAGGATAGAATTATGATCAGATTTGCCAAATGGAGGGCGGGGGAGAGCTTTGTATGTGGAGTAAAGGTGGTCTAGGATATTTTTTTCTGGTTGCACATGTGACATGCTGGTAAAACTTTGTTAGAACTGCCTGCATTAAAGTCTACCTCAGACGAACAATACCTCAAGACTTCACTGTGCTATTTGGAAAATAAATTAATAAATGAATTAAGTAATTTAGGCATTATTATAGTATATTAAAAAGATAATTAATTCAACTCTCCACATAATTCTCCAATGAAAATAAATGCTAACAGTTGCTGGCATATAACCACTGGAGTACCCTACAGTTCCGTTGTACTGCACGCAACCCACATGTGAGTTGCACTCAGGGCGGTATAATGTTTTCTAACCTCAATACAACATCCATCCACTCTGGGCACCGGTAGAGCCAAAGCAAGTGTGTCCATTTATTCACTTGAGTTTATTGACTACATGTTCAGTTGGCCTAGCTACATTTCTTGTACATTCCACCTTGGGATTCAGTTAATAAATTCATTTTGATATAATTGTCCAACAACAAGCTGGAAATAATGATTGAACGGTGCATAATTGTGGGCTTTGCGTACATAGCCTGCCTATTTGTCTGTCTCTTTTACAAACTCGTTAGTTGCCTAAATTCCTTCAACTTTCATTCAACCAATTCATTAACATTAATCATTGTACTTTCTATGGGAGAATAAAAAGATCATATAAATCAGTGTGATGATATCATGTTGCCAACATAAATAAGAAAAGAGAAGGGTGCGAGAAAAAGAGAGAGCGTGGAACGGAAATAAAAGTACTGTGAGCTTACAATTTCAGCGTCTTAGGCTGTAAAACATTTGATATTTTCCAGTCTTCTTTCACATATAGGCCACTTAAATTCTTCCCACCTACTCAGGCCTTTATAGCCTATCACTAGAGAGCATTTGGAAAAAAAACATTCATATCATAGCAATCATCATGTTGTCTTAATCCCTTGTGTCGTGTCTTTGGCATCCTTAAAAGTGAAGACTTATTGTATCAAATCAATTCTCTAATTATTATTACGTGATTAAACTAATCATGTAAATGTAATTAACTAGGAAGTCAGGGCATCAAGGAAATTATTCAGATTCCAAAGTTATAATTTTCCTAATATAACTCTTCATATATTTTAATATGTGATCAATTAGTCTTCTAATTCATTAATTATTCTTTACCTCACATTAGTCTCATTCCAACCATCATAAATTGTTGGTTATCTGCACGAACCCAGCCTTTACTAAGAATCATCCATACTAGAGATCGACCGATTATGATTTTTCAACGCCGATACCGATACCGATTTATTGGAGGGCCAAAAAAGCCGATGCCGATTAATCAGCCAAAAATTTTTAGTTTTTTTGTTATTTATTTGTAGTAATGACAATTACAACAATACTGAATGAACACTTATTTTAACTTGATATAATACATCACTAAAATCCATTTAGCCTCAAATAAATAATGAAACATGTTCAATTTGGTACAAATAATGCAAAAACAAAGTGTTGGAGAAGAAAGTAAAAGTGCAATATGTGCCATGTAAGAAAGCTAACGTTCCTTGCTCAGATCATGAGAACATATGAAAGCTGGTGGTTCCTTTTAACATGAGTCTTCAATATTCCCAGGGAAGAAGTTTTAGGTTGTAGTTATTATAGGACTATTTCTCTCTATACGATTTGTATCTCATATGGGATGTTCTTATAGGCACTTTAGTATTGCCAGTGTAACAGTATAGCTTCCATCCCTCTCCTCGCCAATACCTGGGCTCAAACCAGGAACACATCGACAACAGCCACCCTCGAAGCAGCGTTACCCATGCAGAGCAAGGGGAACAACTACTCCAAGTCTCAGAGCGAGTGACGTTTGAAACGCTATTAGCGCGCACCCCACTAACTAGCTAGCCATTTCACATCGGTTACACCAGCTTAATCTCGGGAGTTGATAGGCTTGAAGTCATAAACAGCGCCATGCTTGAAGCATTGCGAAGAGCTGCTGGCAAAACGCACAAAAGTGCTGTTTGTATGAATGCTTACGAGCCTGCTGGTGCCTACCATCGCTCAGTCAAACTGCTCTATCAAATCAGACTTAGTTATAACATAATAACACACAGAAATACGATCCTTCGGTCATTAATATGGTCGAATCCGGAAACTATAATTTCGAAAACAAAACGTTTATTATTTCAGTGAACTATGGAACCGTTCCGTATTTTATCTAACGGGTGGCATCCATAAGTCTAAATATTGCTGTTACATTGCACAACCTTCAATGTTATGTCATAATTACGTACAATTCTGGCAAATTAGTTCGCAATGAGCCAGGCGGCCCAAACTGTTGCATATACCCTGACTCTGCATGCAATGAACGCAAGAGAAGTGACACAATTTCACCTGGTTAATATTGCCTGCTAACTTCTTTTTTCTTTTAAATAAGCAGGTTTAAAAATATATACTTGTGTATATTGATTTTAAGAAAAGCATTGATGTTTATGGTTAGGCACACGTTGGAGCAACGACAGTCCTTTTTCGCGAATGCACACCGCATCGATAATATGCAACGCAGGACACGCTAGATAAACTAGTAATATCATCAACCATGTGTAGTTATAACTAGTGATTATGATTGATTGATTGTTTTTATAAGAAAAGTTTAATGCTAGCTAGCAACTTACCTTGGCTTCTTACTGCATTCGCATAACAGGCAGGCTCCTCGTGAAGCAGGTGGTTAGAGCGTTGGACTAGTTAAACGTAAGGTTGATTGAATCCCTGAGCTGACAAGGTAAAGATCTGTCGTTCTGCCCCTGAACAAGGCAGTTAACCCACCGTTCCTAGGCCGTCATTGAAAATAAGAATGTGTTCTTAACTGACTTGCCTCGTTAAATAAAGTTGTAAAAAAAATACATTTTAAAAAATTGGCCAAATCGGTGTCCAAAAACACAGATTTCCGATTGTTATGAAAACTTGAAATCGGCCCTAATTAATCGGCCGACCTCTAATCCATACACCAATTATCTTAGTAAATAAATTAATAACTCACTAAATAATCACAGAAATGCATAAACACACAAACAGTAGATATGGTTACATACAAGGAAATGATAGGGGAGGTTCCCTAGTGGGCTAAACCGATATGACAGCTTGGTGGACAAAGGGAAGTGGGTGTGGACTGAAAAGGGCAGGAAAGACAAAAGGAGTCACTACACAGTTGATGATTATATTAATTGAAATGCTGATCCTTTGCACATGAACGCTCACTCAATCAGGAAAAATTGCAATCGATATATATTTACGCCCTGGTGTTGTCGACGTGATCTCTGTTGGAATCGTTAGTCGTTCTGTTGGAGAGTCAGTTCTTCATTGTCGCTCTCTCTCTGCTTCCCTGAAGATCAAAGTCTTTCGTGGTTAGAATGGGTATTTCAGAGTACCATTCAGAAATGTTCTCATAGAATAGATGTTTCGGCGGTTGTCGATCTTCACATCCCAGGTTGACCTAATTTCTAGCTGCTGACTAGTTATTATTATCTAAGATTTGCTCTTATTCTATAGGGATCGATAGTCTCAGAGTTGAACCATTTCCAGCCGTGTAGCCAATTCTCCACATGGTATGGTTAGGTATTCAACAACCATTTCAACCTTAGCTTATACTGAGGTTTTGTGGTCTAACCTCAACCTGTGCCCCCTCGGTGTCCATCGAGGTACACGTGGTCTGAAGAGGATTTGCTCAGGTGGGTTTTTTATTTGTAACAATAGAAAGGCAGGTCTATGACGCCAGATCATGTCTGTGCTCACGGGGGCTGGCCAATGACTTAGTTCAACTTTAAAGGGAATACAATACTTCCACATTAAAGGTTTAACATCACATTATATAATTTCACAAATAGAGTCTTTACTCATTCATTTTATACAAGAATTAGATGCAAACCCCATAATTGAGAAATGTACATATTCAGAGATATAGTTATGTGTGTTTCCTGTCCTCTCTGAGGTCACCAAATGAAACACACTCGTCATACCCTCTTAAGTGTCCACTGACCATTCCCACCTTCGCACAAGTGGACATTTTGTAACTAATTTCCATTTTGGGGATTTAGGGGCCGCCACAGGAGTCGCTGGTGCACGATGAGACAAGGATATCCCTACCGGCCAAACCCTCCCTAACCCGGACAACGCTAGGCCAATTGTGCATCGCCCCACGGCCCTCCCGCTTGTGGCCAGTTACGACAGAGCCTGGGCGCGAACCCAGAGTCTCTGGTGGCACAGCTGGCACTGCAGTACAGCACCCTTAACCACTGCGCCACCCGGGAGGCCCTTGAGATGAGTAGAATTCTGGTGTTGTCTTTGGATTACAAGGTTGTTTTTGGATTACATCTTAAAACTAAGGGCAACCATGGCATCTGTGACAGAGAAGGAGAAAGATCTGATGATTCTTATGTTATTGCACACTGTCAGTGTAAACCAGAGTGACTTGACACAATGGGCCAAGCAAGCTGTACAAACATAACAGAAACAATACAGGACATCTTATTTAATGAAAGGGGTTGCAGTCTGCCATGAAGCATTCATCTATGTATGTAAGAGTCTAGCTACAGTTTCAGATATTATACGTTTCTAATGCCAGAAAGTTGTTTTCATTGCAAGTTAAAGCTTGCTGTTAGCTAGCTAGCTGATGTTAGATGGCTGGCTTGCTAGCTAACATTACGTGTATGATCTGTGTGTAGTGATGTTATCTCAGAATTGCATTTCGCATTGCAAGTTATAGCCTTGAACCTATATGATTCACTTTAGCTAGCTATGAAAATTAGTTTGTATTGCTAGTACTCTATGGATTGGGATTTTGGTTCATTGTTTAGCTAGCTACATGTCTAAAACACAAGACACCAAGTTAAAGCTTAGTGTTAGCTAGCTAGCTGAAGACCCATCAAGTTAGCCAGGTCTGTCTGACGGTGATTACAGCTATCTATTGTATAATAATGCAAATATATTTGTATCTTGAATTTGTCTTTCAGCATCAGTAGAACACGCCTGACTCTCCTCCACCAGTCATACAAGGATAATGGTCTAATGCCTCCCATCAAAAAGAGAGCTGGCCCAAGCAAGCACAGGTTACACCTGAAGTATGAGGACTTGTAGCGAGTGGTGAACTTCATCAACAACTACGCAGTGGATAATGCAATAGTATTGCCACGATGCCACCCAGGACACAAACACTTTGGTGGAAAGCTGCTGCCATCCCATGTGACAAAGCAGCAGTTTGGTGTCTCTACAAGGAATTGATGACAACACTTGGTATGTACAGTATAAACAACACGTTTTGATTATTTAATTGACCTCCAACATGATTGCCACTACTTTTATTGAGCTCACATTATTTCTGTATTTTTCAGAGGTATGTGTATTTGGGCTGTTTTCATTCAGGAATCTGTGGAGAGAATTGCTACCCCACATCTTAAGCACTAAGCCCAGGACAGACCTGTACTGGCAGTGCCAGATGATCAACTATTAGGTCTTCAGATCTGCCAATCTGCCAGAAGCTGTTAAGTCAGCCAAGCTGAAGAAGCAACAGCAGCATCTCCTGCTTGTTCAGAGTGAGCGGTCTGTCTACCTGAAGATGGTGGCTGACTGCAACACCACTTGTCAAGGCCTGCAGTTGTCTCTGGGGGCCCCTACTGAACCAGTTGTCTCTGGGGGGCCCTACTGAACCAGCAAGCAAAGACATCAGGATGCATTACAGCTTTGATTTTTGTATATATATCAGTAGAACACGTAGAAGTAAGAACACAGTAGAACACACATATATATATATATATATATATACAGTGGGGCAAAAAAGTATTTAGTCAGCCACCAATTGTGCAAGTTCTCCCACTTAAAAAGATGAGAGAGGCCTGTCATTTTCATCATAGGTGCACTTCAACTATGACAGACAAAACTATTTTAAAAAATCCAGAAAATCACATTGTAGGATTTTTTATGAATTTATTTGCAAATTGTGGTGGAAAATGAGTATTTGGTCACCTACAAACAAGCACGATTTCTGGCTCTCACAGACCTGTAACTTCTTCTTTAAGAGGCTCCTCTGTCCTCCAGTCGTTACCTGTATTAATGGCACCTGTTTGAACTTGTTATCAGTATAAAAGACACCTGTCCACAACCTCAAACAGTCACACTCCAAACTCCACTATTGCCAAGACCAAAGATCTGTCAAAGGACATCAGAAACAAAATTGTAGACCTGCACCAAGCTGGGAAGACTGAATCTGCAATAGGTAAGCAGCTTGGTTTGAAGAAATCAACTGTGGGAGCATTTATTAGGAAATGGAAGACATACAAGACCACTGATAATCTCGCTCGATATGGGGCTCCACACAAGACCTCACCCCGTGGGGTCAAAATGATCACAAGAACGGTGAGCAAAAATCCCAGAACCACACGGGGGGTCCTAGTGAATGACCTGCAGAGAGCTGGGACCAAAGTAACAAAGCCTACCATCAGTAACACACTACGCCGCCAGGGACTCAAATCCTGCAGTGCCAGACGTGTCCCCCTGCTTAAGCCAGTGCATGTCCAGGCCCGTCTGAAGTTTGCTAGAGAGCATTTGGATGATCCAGAAGAAGATTGGGAGAATGTCATATGGTCAGATGAAACCAAAATATAACTTTTTGGTAAAAACTCAACTCGTCGTGTTTGGAGGACAAAGAATGCTGAGTTGCATCCAAAGAACACCATACCTACTGTGAAGCATGGGGGTGGAAACATCATGCTTTGGGGCTGTTTTTCTGCAAAGGGACCAGGACGACTGATCCGTGTAAAGGAAAGAATGAATGGGGCCATGTATCGTGAGATTTTGAGTGAAAACCTCCTTCCATCAGCAAGGGCAGATGAAACGTGGCTGGGTCTTTCAGCATGACAATGATCCCAAACACACCGCCTGGGCAACGAAGGAATGGCTTCGTAAGAAGCATTTCAAGGTCCTGGAGTGGCCTAGCCAGTCTCCAGATCTCAACCCCATAGAAAATCTTTGGAGGGAGTTGAAAGTCCGTGTTGCCCAGCAACAGCCCCAAAACATCACTGCTCTAGAGTAGATATGCATGGAGGAATGGGCCAAAATACCAGCAACAGTGTGTGAAAACCTGGTGAAGACTTACAGAAAACGTTTGACCTCTGTCATTGCCAACAAAGGGTATATAACAAAGTATTGAGAAACTTTTGTTATTGACCAAATACTCATTTTCCACCATCATTTGCAAATAAATTCATTAAAATCCTACAATGTGATTTTCTGGATTTTTTTTTCTCATTTTGTCTGTCATAGTTGAAGTGTACATATGATGAAAATTACAGGCCTCTCTCATCCTTTTAAGTGGGAGAACTTGCACAATTGGTGGCTGACTAAATACTTTTTTGCCCCACTGTAGTTGTTTCGCTAACTTAGCTAGCTAGATAGATAGCTAGCTCCTTAGCTAGTTTCTGTACATAAGTTACCAAACAGAAAATAATTTGATTTCCCCCCTATTGTAACACAGTAGTATGTTAGCCAGCAATACATAATATGGGTTTCAGTAGATAAACTAAAGTTAGCTAGCTAGGTGGCTTGCATGAAAAATAACTTACTTAGCTAGCCACCGTATTTGTCATCTACACTAGCTGAGCTTCTGTTCTGGCTAAATACAACTCTTAGTTTCAAATCCTCTTCACTACATTCCAGTTGAAACATGGAACATGAATGTAGAGGTCGACCGATTAATCGGAATGGCCGTTTAATTAGGGCCGAATTCAAGTTTTCATAACAATCGGTAATCTGCATTTTTGGACACCGATTATGGCTGATTACATTGCACTCCACGAGGAGACTGCGTGGCAAGCTGACTACCTGTTATGCGAGTGCAGCAAGGAGCCAAGGTAAGGTAATAGCTAGCATTAAACTTATCTTATAAAAAACAGTCCATCTTCACATAATCACTAGTTAACTACACATGGTTGATGATATTACTAGTTTATCTAGCTTGTCCTGCGTTGCATATAATCGATGCGGTGCCTGTTAATTTATCATTGAATCACAGCCTACTTTGCCAAACGGGTGATTTAACAAACACATTCACAAAAAAGCACTGTCGTTGCATCAGTGTGTACCTAACCATAAGCATCAATGCCTTTCTTAAAATCAATACACAATTATATATTTTTAAACCTGCATATTTCGTTAATATTGCCTGCTAACATGCATTTATTTTAACTAGGCGAATTGTGTCACTTCTCTTGAGTCCTGTGCAAGCAGAGTCAGGGTATATGCAGCAGTTTGGGCCGCATGGCTCGTTGCAAACTGTGAAGACCATTTCTTCCTAACAAAGACCGTAATTCATTTGCCAGAATTGTACATAATTATGGCATAACATTGAAAGTTGTGCAATGTAACAGCAATATTTAGACTTAGGGATGCCACCCGTTAGATAAAATACGGAACGGTTCCGTAGTTCACTGAAAGAATAAATGTTTTGTTTTCGAAATGGTAGTTTCCGGATTTTACCATATTAATGACCTAAGGCTTGTATTTCTGTGTGTTATTATATTATAATTAAGTCTATGACTTGATAGAGCAGTCTGACTGAGCGGTTGTAGGCAGCAGTAGGCTCGTAAGCATTCATCCAAACAGCACTTTTCTGCATTTGCCAGTAGCTCTTCGCTGTGCTTCAAGCATTGCGATGTTTATGACTTCAAGCCTATCAACTCCCGAGATTAGGATGGCAATACTAAAGTACCTATTAGAACATCCAATAGTCAAAGGTATATGACATACAAATGGTATAGAGAGAAATAGTCCTATAATAACTACAACCTAAAACTTCTTACCTGGGAATATTGAAGACTCGTGTTAAAAGGAACCAGCTGTATATAGATTTTCTTCAACTGTATTATTGACTGTATGTGTTGTTTATTACATGTGTAACTCTGTGTTGTTGTATGTGTCAAACTGCTTTACTTTATTTTTGGCCAGGTCGCAGTTGTTAATGAGAACTTGTTCTCAACTTGCCTAATTGGCTAAATAAAGGTGAAAAAAGCATGCAGTTGCCAACATAATGTTTCAGTTATTTCTTAACTTAAGAGTGGAATTATTTTCTATTTTAGTAAAGAGAGCCAAACAAATCACCTTCACCTGACTACTTCATGGTCACCATTTTGTTTTTTGGTCCTTCTCTCCCTTCTCAGGTAAAACTAGGCTTTATGAGACACCCTTTAATTAAGAGCTTTTGTGCACAAACCCCTCAAGTGTTATAAATGCAAAAGATTTGGGCATGTATCAAATGTATGCAGATGGGAAGAATATCGTTTGCCAGTTGAGGTTATATGCTGCAACTATCGTGTCAAACATGCGCCCGAGTCCTGAGGTTGCCCTAGTGTGAAGGAGACAGTGCTGGCGAGAATAAGGGCTGTCCAGTGTGTCTCCTATTTGGAGGCGGTGAGAAGAGTGGAAGGACCTAGTGGCGTTGAAAACACAATGGTAATTGAGATTGCGCCAATGAATGTTTTTTTTATAAATCAATAGATCCTGATATAGTACATGCGAAAAAGGTGGACTTTGTAGCATTTATTGCAATGGTCATACACTGCACAGTACAAACAAAGAAGAAATCTGAGAACATTTGAATTACTGTGCAGAACGCCGAGGCATTACAAGAAATCCTGTTGAAGGAGGGATGTGACTTGTGTATTGATGTGACTTGAAATGGAATGTGACTGAAGGAGTGGGATGTCAATTTTTCCCAGTTTTTTTCCTACAATGGATATTTTTTCTATAGTTTACCACCCGTACATTAGGTGGTGGCATGCACCTCGAGCAAGAAGAAGAAGAGAAATAATAATAAGAAAGATAATGTTGAACACTGACACTTTTGTAGCTTTTATTAGGCTTACACAAGAGTATGAGTTCCTCAAGTGCCTATGCATATCCCAATGTTGGGAGAGTTACCAACTTACATTTTTTTATTTTATTACATTTACATAAAAATATGTGCAAAAATATTGAAGTAAAATTGAAATGGAGGCCAAAGAAGACTGTCTGAAAGCCACGCCTCCTGAAAACAAACAGATGACCCAAACCTAACCATTAGTTAGGTTTTTATTCACTTTATGCTGGGTTGACCCTGCAGCAGTGGTGTCCTTTTTTATGTAATGCATAAGTTATTTTCAGGAGGTGTGGCCTATTTGAGCCGTGGTTTTCAAATAGTTATTTTTGGCCATTTTAAGACGTTTATACCCTGCAACTGAAAGTTTTCCATCAATATTTCTGCATGTTATACATTTTAATATATGTTTTGGAATATTATTTTTTTATCTCATTTTATTGGTCACACACATGTGGTTAGTAGATGTTAATGCAAGTTCTAGTGAATATCTAACAAGTAATCTAACAATTTCCCAACTACCTAATACACACAAATCTAAGGGGGTGAATGAGAATATGTACATATAAGTATATGGATGAGCAATGGCCGAGCGGCATAGGCAAGGTGCAATAAATGGTGTAAAATACAGTATATACATGTGATATGAATGTATATAACTGGAGTACTTCTCCTGTCCTATCCGGTGTCCTGTGTGAATTTAAGTATGCTCTCTCTAATTCTCTCTTTCTTTCTCTCTCTCGCAGAACCTGAGCCCTAGGACCTTGCCTCAGGACTACCTGGCATGTTGACTCCTTGCTGTCCCCAGTCCACCTGGCCGTGCTGCTGCTCCAGTTTCAACTGTTCTGCCTGTTATTATTATTTGACCATGCTGGTCATTTATGAACATTTGAACATCTTGGCCATGTTCTGTTACAAACGACACCCGGCACAGCCAGAAGAGGACTGGCCACCCCACATAGCCGGGTTCCTCTCTAGGTTTCTTCCTAGGTTTTGGCCTTTCTAGAGAGTTTTTCCTAGCTCCCGTGCTTCTACACCTGCATTGCTTGCTGTTTGTGGTTTTAGGCTGGGTTTCTGTACAGCACTTTGAGATATCAGCTGATGTACAAAGGGCTATATAAATACATTTGGTTTGACATGAGTAATGTAAGATATGTAAACATTATTAAAGTGGCATTGTTTAAAGTGACTAGTGATTCATTTATTAAAGTGACCAGTGATTGGGTCTCAATGTAGGCAGCAGCCTCTCTGAGTTGGTGATAGACTGAAAAACAGCTTATATCGGTCCCAGCTTTGTTGCACCTATACTGACCTCGCCTTCTGGATGGTGTGAACAGGCAGTGGCTCGGGTGGTTGTTTTCCTTGATGATCCTTTTGGTCTTCCTGTGACATCGGGTGCTGTAGGTGTCATGGAGGGCAGGTAGTTTACCCCCGGTGATGCGTTGTGCAAACCGCAAATATTATAACAAAGTGGTAACAATCCCAATGTTGGGATAAGCACTTGAGGAACAAAACAGATGAACCAGAATGACCCTTAGCCTCATTGATGGCCAAAAATAACTTTCTGAAAGCCATACCCCTACTAAGCCACATCTTCAGTCTTCAAAAAAAAACTAATCTATGTGACTCATCTGGCTGGCTCAAAATAACCCAACATGTGTTCTGTCCACTATTTACCCAGCATTGGGTTGTTTTTAACCCAGCATTTTTTAGAGTGCAGGGGCCTTTCTCGCTGTGAAGAATAGCTCTATTTACTATCAGCCTTCTATCTCACTCACTAACACACTCAAACACACACACACACATGGCGCCTCAGGAAAGGCCACGTGCTTTGCAGGAATTTTAAATGGTAGAATGGAATCGAAGAATGATGCCAAAGTTCTGTGGCTGGAGCTGGGGCTGAGGCTGGGGCTGAACAATTTGTTAGGGTAAGGGTTAGTGGATAGTTAGTTGAACATCTATAAACCATCCGTAGGGGATCCTCCAGATAAAGTGTTACCCTGCATGGTGTTAGTGTCAGACGTAGAGGACAGACTAGACCGTCTGTTACTCTGTCTAAGTGTTTTAATAAGGGAGTCTGACATCGCTGCAGATTGCTCCTCCAGGATCCCTCCTCCTTCAACACACACCCACACACACACACAAGCAGAGTGTTTAGTCATTTATATCTGCGCGATTAAGTCCCTCCGAGGAAGAGCCTCAGTGGCAGACAGATTCATTTCACCAAATGAGCCCATATTGTCAGGCATAAGCGACCGCTTAGGGCCCTCAACCTTATTGTTCTGGGCCATCCTGTCGCAGAGCTCTGTGTGTTTATACATGTGTGCAACAAGATCTCATGTTCTCCTTGGTGAAAAATATCCATTGATTTATTCAGGCCGCATCACATCCGGCCGTGATTGGGAGTCCCATAGGGTGGTGCACAATTGGCCCAGCGTCATCCGAGTTTGACCCGGGTAGACCTAGTAAAATAAAGGATAATTCAATTAAATAAAAAATGTAATTGTATAACCCACCAGGGGCAGATCTGGTGTTTTTAGATCAAATTCAAGCTATATTAGATCAAATCCAGACAGGAACTATTATTTTAGCAGGTGAGCTAAATCATACATTAGATAAGGTTGACAGACATAGCAATAAAACATCTTCTGAACCCAAAATGTAAAAATAAAACCTTTAACATTCCAAATGTGTCATGCCTTGACCATAGAGAGCTTTTTATTCTCTATGTTGGTTAGGTCGGGGTGTAACTAGGATGGGTCATCTAGGTAATTATATGTCTATGTTGGCCTGGTATGGTTCCCAATCAGAGGCAGCTGTTTATCGTTGTCTCTGATTGGGGATCATATTTAGGCAGCCATTTACCCTTTGTGCTTTGTGGGATCTTGACTATGTATAGTTGCCTGTGAGCACTATAGCAGCTTCACGTTTCGTTTTGCATTTTTGGTTTTCTTTGAGTTTCACATCACAGGATGGAACCATATTACGCTGCATCTTGGTCCACTCATTATAACGATCGTGACAAAATGTAGACATAGAGAAAATCCAACCCCCGATATAAGGCATATATTAGGGGAATGATAATCTCATAATCAACAAAAGCTAAATATGATTTCAAAATTAAAATTAAATAAAAAAATCATGTAAACTACTATGTTAGAAAAAGCCCATGAAAAAATATTTACAAGGAAAAGAAGAAAATACAAATTTCTGAACTTAAACAGGAATATGATATTTTACTTTTGAAGACAGCCAACAATTACAAGTTGAACTAAATAAAGCATACCTCTTAATGGCAAATAAACCTGGTAAATATCTCACAGCTCACACAAAACAAATACACACTAAACTAGTTCAAAATTTAAATGATAAAGGTACAAATGAGGTCATTGGAAAAAACAACGTTATTAATGACCATTTTAAAAGTGTCTATGAAAATGTATGAAAATCAGAATTAAACAACAGTTGGACGGATCATATAGCCTTCTTAGATTCAACAACCCTGAAGCAATTCAATATGTACCCATTGTTCAGCAGAAACCAGAGATCACCCAAAAATAAACATTAAATACTGTTAAATTTATTTATTATTGGAATGGTTGGCTTTCCCATAGAAATCTATTCAACATTTTGGGACAAAGTAGCACCCCTACAAATGACAACACACTCTCAATTCAGTACTTCCTAGTTGTCACGTTCGTCCTCCTCTTCATCTGAAGAGGAGAGGCGAGAAGGATCGGAGGACCAAAATACGGCGTGGTATGTGTTCATCATTAATTTTAATAAAGAAAACACTGAACACTGAAACACTATACAAAAACAATAAACGTGAAGCTAATGCGAACTGTGCTGAAACAAACAATCAACATAGACAATCACCCACAAACAAACAGTGCAACCCAGGCTACCTAAGTATGATTCTCAATCAGAGACAACTAATGACACCTGCCTCTGATTGAGAACCATACTAGGCCGAAACATAGAAATCCCCAAATCATAGAAAATCAAACATAGACTGCCCACCCCAACTCACGCCCTGACCATACTAAATAATGAATACAAAACAAAGGAAATAAAGGTCAGAACGTGACACTAGTTCCATGTATCAAACAGCTATTTCAGTTAGAATAAAACCAGGAAAATCTACATAGTCCCCTACAGATTACAGACCCATAAATGTAATAAAGTCTGACAATATAATAATAACAAAGCTTTTATGCAATAGAATGGCAAAAGACTTACCAGATGTCATACATATCAATCAAACAGTGTTTATTAAAAATAGACCGTTACAAACAAATACAAGATCATGTTTCATTTTAACACAATACGCAATAAAACAAGATCTAGATTTGTCAACAACTGCTGTTGATGCTGAAAAGGCTTTTGACCAGCTTGAATGGCCTTTTTTATTCAAAACTTTGGAAGCTTTCAACTTTCCAGCTGAAATAATAAATAAATAAAAAATATTATGTAAATGCAAAAATATACACAAATAATATATTACCTGATGAAACTGCTTTAGAAAGGGGCACAAGACAGGGATGTCCCCTCTTCCCCCCTCCCGTTTCCACTGGCAATTGAACTGCTTGCAGAAATAATTAGACAGGACCCAAACGTAACAGTATTGGTAAACATGAATATAAATTAAACTTATTTGCAGATGATATCCTGATATACCTGACCAATATTTAAAACTCAATTCCCCCTTTGCTAAAAATATGTTCAGAATACTCAAAAATTTCAGGATATAAAATGTATGTGGGGGAAAAAATGATGGAAAATAATAACTCTACAGCAATCCATTAAGTGGACCACAAAAAATATTAAACACTTAGGATACACAATAAATGACAACAAACAACAAATGTATAAAGATATCTGTATTCCATAACTTAACTACAGTATATGAAAGCAGAAGTTATTAAATGGAACAATTTTCACATAAATCTTACAGGAAGAATAAACCTCTTTAGAAAGGCATGGTATTTATTTTCGGTAATACCAAAGACATTCTTCAAAAAAGTATACTCAGTTATTACAGACTTTATATGGGCAAATTAAATTCACAGAATATAGAGGAAAGTGTGATTTTAACATTCCAAACTTGGAATTATATCAACTTGCTAACCGAGGCTTTGTCCTAAAGAGGAACAATGGGTACATATTGAAGATGTGCCTACTCATTCCCAGAAAAACTTTACATGTCTATTTTCAAAGGATAAAGATAAATACATTAACAACTTCAACATGAACAACTTTGGGATTCATGTCAGACCTCGACGGTTGAAAGGTCCCAAACAGTCATTCGGATTCCCATGTAAAATAGCCTTTTGAGCGACTAAAAGGTGACTAAAAGGTTGATGTGACTAAAAGGTTGATGAAATCCGAGCAAGGGTAGCATTCCAGAGAGACGTCAAAACTGTAACGCTCTTTGCTTCACGGAAACATGGCTCACTCGAGACACGCTATCAGAGTCGATACAGCCAGCTGGTTTCTTCACGCATCGCTCTGACAGAAACAAGCATCTTTCTGGTAAGAAGTGGGGTGGGGCGGGGTGGGGGGGGTGTGCCTTATGATTAATGAAACGTGGTGTGATCATAACAACCTACAGGAACTCAAGTCCTTCTGTTCACCTGACTTAGAATTCCTCACAATCAAATGTCGACCACATTATCTACCAAGAGAATTCTCTTCAATTATAATCACAGCCACATATATTCCCCCCCAAGCAGACACATCGATGGCCCTGAACAAACTTTATTTGACTCTATGTAAACTGGAAACCACATATCCTGAGGCTGCATTCATTGTAGCTGGGGATTTTAACAAGGCTAGTCTGAAAACAAGACTCCCTAAATTCTATCAGCATATTGATTGTGCTACCAGGGCTGGTAAAACCCTGGATCATTGTTATTCTAACTTCCGCGACACATATAAGGCCGTCCCCCGCCCTCCTTTCGGAAAAGCTGACCACGACTCCATTTTGTTGCTCCCTGCCTATAAACAGAGACTAAAACAGGAAGCTCCCGTGCTCAGGTCTGTTCAACGCTAATCCGACCAATCTGATTCCACACTTCAAGACTGCTTCGATCACGTGGATTGGGATATGTTCTGCATTGCGTCCAACATCGACGAATAAGCTGATTCAGTGAGCGAGTTCATTAGCAAGTGCATCGGCAATGTTGTACCCACAACAACTATTAAAACATTCCCAAACCAGAAACCATGGATTGATGGCAGCATTCGCGCGAAACTGAAAGCCGAACAACTGCTTTTAACCAGGGCAAGGTGACCAGAAACATGACCGAATACAAACAGTGTAGCTATACCCTCCGCAAGGCAATCAAACAAGCTAAGCGTCAGTACAGAGACAAAGTAGAGTTGCAATTCAACGGTTCAGACACAAGAGGTATGTGGCAGGGTCTACAGTCAATCACGGATTACAAAAAGAAAACCAGCCCCGTCGCGGACCAGGATGTCTTGCTCCCAGACAGACTAAATAACTTCTTTGCTCGCTTTGAGGACAATATAGTGCCACTGACACGGCCCGCTACCAAAACCTGCGGCCTCTCCTTCACTGCAGCCGACGTGAGTAAAACATTTAAATGTGTTAACCCTCGCAAGGCTGCAGGGCCAGACGGCATCCCCTGCCACGTCCTCAGAGCATGCGCAGACCAGCTGGCTGGTGTGTTTACAGACATATTCAATCTATCTTTATCCCAGTCTGCTGTCCCCACATGCTTCAAGAGGGCAAACATTGTTCCTGTTCCCAAGAAAGCTAAGGTAACTGAGCTAAATGACTATCGCCCCGTATCACTCACTTCCGTCATCATGAAGTGCTTTGAGAGACTAGTCAAGGACGATATCACCTCCAGCCTAGCTGATACCATAGACCCACTCCAATTTGCTTACCGCCCCAATAGGTCCACAGACGATGCAATCGCAATCGCAACCACACTGCACACTGCCCTAACCCATCTGGACAAGAGGAATACCTATGTGAGAATGCTGTTCATCGACTACAGCTCAGCATTTAACACCATAGTACTGTCATTGCGTTGGCCTGGGGGATAGGTTTATGACAGTCATAAATACCTCTTCCCCCCTTTTTCCTCTCTCTACCCTACTGAGGTTACATTTGCAAAACCCTTGGTTAACATAGAGATTCTGGGAACGTCAGAAGGTGGGGGGAAATTAACTATATTCTGGTAATCCGACCAATGGAACATATGCGGTGGTACTTAATGAATATGATGTCAGTTTGGTTATCATCTGAGACATTCTCATCAATGATAAGATGACATAAACTCTACAGTGGAAAGTCTACACATCAGAGTTATCGGATTCACATGGAATTGTTGTTCAATTTAAATGTTTGAATATTAAATTACTACAAGTTAGTTAGTTACTACAACGTATCTAATTGACAACCAGAGACATTCTTCAAAGGACTCGGTTTGGCAACACGGCCTTCCATCTACCACCAACCTACCGAAGCACAGCTCAGAGTCAATATTTATTGCATTCTCCTTTTCCAAATGGGCGGTAATCTAGAATGCATAAGATACTGTATTTACGATAGCACAGCTTCTCCCTGTGTCCCTCAGTCTTCCTGCTCCTTCACTCAAACCCAGCCCCTTTTCTTTTGTGAAACAAGCTGTCGTATCTGTTCCGCGCGCTAGGGCCATTTTCCTTTATGACGTAATGTGTAATCAAGTTATCATTTTATTATGTGTATGTGTAATTCTGTGTGATTAGTTAGGTATTTAGTAAATCAATAATTAAACCCAATTGTGTATTGCTGACTCAAATTGTTAGCCAGGGTTCGTGCAGAAAACCAAGAATTTACAACTTTCAGATGAGACTGAATTAATGTGACAATTAATATTGACTGCTATTGATGTAAAATATTACTAGGTCTTTAAGAGTTTATTCGGAAGATAACAGCTCTATAAATATTATTTTGTGGTGCCCGACTCTCTTGTTAATTAAATTTACAGGATTAGCTCAATCAGGTGATATTAATTACGGAGAAATTATTTTATAGAATAGCATGTCATATCACTTAATCCGGCATTGCCAAAGACACGACAGTTCCCTCCAAACTTGTCATCAAGCTCGAGACCATGGGTCTCAACCCTGCCCAGTGCAACTGGGTACTGGACTTCCTGACGGGCCTCCCCCAGGTGGTGAGGGTAGGTAACAACATCTCCACCCCGCTGATCCTCAACACTGGGGCCCCACAAGGGTGCTTTCTGAGCCCTCTCCTGTACTCCCTGTTCACCCACGACTGCATGGCCATGCACGCCTCCAGCTCAATCAGCAAGTTTGCAGACCACACTAAAGTGCTAGGCTTGATTACCAACAACGACGAGACGGCCTACAGTGAGGAGGTGAGGGCCCTCGGCGTGTAGTGTCAGGAAAAAACCTCACACTCAACGTCAACAAAACAAAGGAGATGATCGTGGACTTCAGGAAACAGCAGAGGGAGCACCCCCCTATCCACATCGACGGGACAGTAGTGGAGAGGGTAGTAAGTTTTAAGTTCTTCGTCATACACATCACGGACAAACTCAATTGGTCCACCCACACAGACAGCATGGTGAAGAAGGCGCAGCAGCGCCTCTTCAACCTCAGGAGGCTGAGGAAATTCGGCTTGTCACCAAAAGCACTCACAAACTTTTACAGGTGCACAATCGAGAGTATCCTGTCGGGCTGTATCACCGCTTGTTACAGCAACTGCTCCGCCCACATCCGTAAGTCTCTCCAGAGGGTAGTGAGGTCTGCACAACGCATCACCGGGGGCAAACTACCTGCCCTCCAGGACATCTACACCACCCTATGTCACAGGAAGGCCATAAAGATCATCAAGGACAACAACCACCCGGGCCACTGCCTGTTCACCCCGCTATCATCCAGAAGGTGAGGTTAGTACAGGTGCATTATAGCAGGGACCGAGAGACTGAAAAACAGCTATCTCAAGGCCATCAGACTGTTAATCTTTTGCGTGTAGGGGGCAGTATTTTCATTTTTGGCTTGAAAAACGTGCCCATTTGAAACTGCCTATTTCTTCGCCCCAGAAACTAGAATATGCATATAATTGTCAGATTAGGATAGAAAACACTCAAGTTTCCAAAACTGTAAAAATATTGTCTGTGAGTATAACAGAACTGATATTGCAGGCCAAAGCCTGAGGAAAATCCAATCAAGAAGTGCCTCTTATTTTGAAACCTCTCTGTTCCTCAGCATGCCTATCCTCCATTTAAAGGGATATCAACCAGATTCCTTTTTCTATGGCTTCCCTAAAGTGTCAACAGTCTTTAGACATAGTTTCAGGCTTTTATTTTGAAAAATGATTGTGAAGGATCACATTGCGTAAGTGGATAGTTGGGGGCTCTCAGAGTGAGTTTTGCGCAACTGAGTAAAGCGGTTTCTCCCACTGTTATTGAAAAAGCTACACACTCGGTTGATATATTATCGAATATATATTTTTAAAACAACTTGAGGATTGATTATAAAAACCGTTTGACATGTTTCTGTGGACATTATGGATATTATTTGGAATATACGTCTGCGTTGTCGTGACCGCTCTTTCCTGTGGATTTCTGAACATAACGCGACAAACAAACGTCGGTATTTTGGGTATAAAAATCATCTTTATGGAACAAAAGGAACATTTGTTGTGTAACTGGGAGTCTCGTGAGTGAAAACATCTGAAGATCATCAAAGGTAAATGATTTTTTTTATTGCTTTTCTGATTTTCGTGACCTAGCTACTTAATGCTTAGTGTACATAATGTTATGTTATGCTATTGATAAACTTACAGAAATGCTTGGATTGCTTTCACTGTAAAGCATAATTTCAAAATCTGAGACGACAGATGGATTGACAAAAAGCTAACCTGTGTTTTGCAATATTGCACTTGTGATTTCATGAATATAAATATTTTTTAGTAATATTATTTGACTGTGGCGCTATGCTATTCAGCGGTTGCTGATGACAATTATCCCGGTACCGGGATGGGTAGCGTCAAGACAGCCACCACTAACATTGAGTGGCTGCTGCCAACATACTGACTCTATATAATGTTTACATACCCTACATTACTCATCTCATATGTATATACTGTACTCTATACCATCTACTGCATCTTGCCATCTTTATGTAATACATATATCACTAGCCACTTAAAACAATGCCACTTGTATATGTTTACATACCCTACATTACTCATCTCATATGTATATACTGTACTCGATACCATCTACTGCATCTTGCCTATGCCGTTCTGTACCATCACTCATTCATATATCTTTATGTACATATTCTTTATCCCTTTACACTTGTGTGTATAAGGTAGTTGTTGTGAAATTGTTAGGTTAGATTTCTTGTTGGTTATTACTGCATTGTCGGAACTAGAAGCACAAGCATTTCGCTACACTCGCATTAACATCTGCTAACCATGTGTATGTGACAAATAAAATTTGATTTGATTTAAAACAAAAATTACGCTTTCTCTCATGTCAAACTACCAGGAAGTCTGAAAAGACAGGCAGAGTTGGCGGGGGATCTAGTTGGCTAAGGAGGGAGCTTACCTTGACTAGAGGTTCTTTGAAAACGCCTATGTCAAGCAACATGGACGCAGTGATTAGTGTTACAGTGAGATCATCTTTAAAAACCTCTTTAGCTGAGAGCCGTTTTGCACTGTTTTGCTATGGCTTTATTAATCAATCTAGAAATAAGGCAATATTTTGAATAGTGTAGTAGTGTTTCACCCCTTCACTCCTCAAAAAGCTATGGCCTTTGGCTTTCACCTGGAATTGTTGATTTTTGTCTGAGAGAGAAAAAATTCTACCTTTATCATCTAGTACATAATAAATGTATAATAGTGAATTCATGACGTGAATGAACAAGCCTTTTCATACTTTATAATATGTCTATATATAGTTAAATCAGTTTTAGGAACATCTACCCAAAATATTTCACCTTTATTAATTTACCCAAAATATCATGACATTTTTGAATGTCTAAATCAAACATTTTGGCCATTTAATCAGTGTTTCCACCCTATTGATAAGTAAAACAAAATTGGACTTCCACACACAATTATTTATTTACTTATTTTAGGTTTAAGGAAGTGTATAGGTCACATTCTTTATCGTACATCTATGAAAGTTATATACATAGAGCCGATAGGAATCATGCCTGAGTTACGAGCGAGCCGCACTAAAGAGATGCTTTTCTAAGGACCGCCCTTTGACCTGACGTGGCGAAGAGCTTACAAAATGGATTGTAATGATGCAGCCAACCTCTGGACAGAGCCAGTGACACGTTTATTCCACAGAGAAGCCTCTGAGTGTCCTACAACTGTCTAGTTGTTTGTGTTCTGACTTACAAAACAGTGGGAAATGAATCAAATCAGCAAAGTAAACATATTATCAGTAATTACGAGTAAATCCAGTGCCCCAAAACCAGGAACTGTGGTCTTTGAATCAAATTTGCTGATACAAAAAGCAACTCAAACAACACTTAAATTGCATGCAATATCCAATCCTGTTGTACATCACGGTTCCACAAATGATTTGTTTATCCTGTTTTGTTACTGTTACAGCAAAAATATAGACAAAATGTTGGCTATATAATTTAGTAGCGCAAATGGGATTGGCAGCACTGTTTCTCAAGCTAGCTAGCTGCCTAAAATATAGTTATAGGTTTCCGCTTTCATCTGTGTCTGGTGGTAGCTAGTTACTGTCTAACTAGGGCTTCAGCCAGCATGGAACAAAAGCGGGAGAAGGGTTGCCCAAACTCCGACACAGTTGTCATGTCATTAAAGACACATGCCAAACAGGATATTGTAACAAACTTCTTGACAGTCATGATATATAAACATTGTCATACTGTTAATATATAAATATATGTAATGTACTCTGCAAAATTTCAACTAAAATTGTCTAAGATGTACTTGCTAGCTTGATAAACAGTGCTGACAATTCCATTTGGGCTAGCTAGCTGAATTATATAGCCAACTTTTCTCTATATAGATTCTGTTGCAATAACCAAACAGAATAAACAAATATTTTGTGAATTCATGGTGTCAGATGCTTTGTGTTCCAGCAAATTTGCTTGAGATATTCTCACTGCAACACTGCATCCATGTTGCTTGACATAGGCGTTTTCAAGGATCTGTCAGTCAAAAGTGAGATCCCCGCCCACTCAGCCTGTCTTTTCAGACTTCCTGGTAGTTTGACATGAGAGAAAAAGTAATTTTTCTCAAAGTTTGAGAATGTATATTGGGAGAAAATAATGGGTGATGTTTTAGTCACACAAAAGGCTATTTTACACGGGAAACAGAATAACTGTTCAAGTCCTGTAAAAGCCTCTAGAAGTGCATATAAAAAACAACATTTGGTCTACACATTTTGCCATGACTTATGACATGTTCATACAATATCTGGGTGACATTGACTAACAAAATAAATATGGGCCCCCTGGAGGTTATGGCCCAGTGTGCCCGGACGGTAATTCAGACATGAGCACTACAAGGTTTAGATAGCTGGCTACACTTACTTACCTAGTAATCTAAATACAGTGGGGCAAAAAAGTATTTATTCAGCCACCAATTGTGCAAGTTCTCCCACTTAAAAAGATGAGAGAGGCCTGTAATTTTCAGCTTAGGTAAACTTCAACTATGACAGACAAAATTAGAAAAATAAATCCAGAAAATCACATTGTAGGATTTTTAATGAATTTATTTGCAAATTATGGTGGAAAATAAGTATTTGGTAAATAACAAAAGTTCATCTCAATACTTTGTTATATACCCTTTGTTGACAATGACAGAGGTCAAACGTTTTATGTAAGTCTTCATAAGGTTTTCACACACTGTTGCTGGTATTTTGGCCCATTCCTCCATGCAGATCTCCTCTAGAGCAGTGATGTTTTGGGGCTGTTGCTGGGCAACACGGACTTTCAACTCCCTCCAAAGATTTTCTATGGGGTTGAGATCTGGAGACTGGCTAGGCCACTCCAGGACCTTGAAATGCTTCTTACGAAGCCACTCCTTCGTTGCCCAGGCGGTGTGTTTGGGAGCATTGTCATGCTGAAAGACCCAGCCACGTTTCATCTTCAATGCTGATGGAAGGAGGTTTTCACTCAAAATCTCACGATACATGGCCCCATTCATTCTTTCCTTTACACGGATCAGTCGTCCTGGTCCCTTTGCAGAAAAACAGCCCCAAAGCATGATGTTTCCACCCCCATGCTTCAGAATAGGTATGGTGTTCTTTGGATGCAACTCAGCATTCTTTGTCCTCCAAACACGACGAGTTGAGTTTTTACCAAAAAGTTATATTTTGGTTTCATCTGACCATATGACATTCTCCCAATCTTCTTCTGGATCATCCAAATGCTCTCTAGCAAACTTCAGACGGGCCTGGACATGTACTGGCTTAAGCAGGGGGACACGTCTGGCACTGCAGGATTTGAGTCCTTGGCGGCGTAGTGTGTTGCTGATGGTAGGCTTTGTTACTTTGGTCCCAGCTCTCTGCAGGTCATTCACTAGGTCCCCCCGTGTGGTTCTGGGATTTTTGCTGACCGTTCTTGTGATCATTTTGACCCCACGGGGTGAGATCTTGCGTGGAGCCCCAGATCGAAGGAGATTATCTGTGGTCTTGTATGTCTTCCATTTCCTAATAATTGCTCCCACAGTTGATTTCTTCAAACCAAGCTGCTTACCTATTGCAGATTCAGTCTTCCCAGCCTGGTGCAGGTCTACAATTTTGTTTCTGGTGTCCTTTGACAGCTCTTTGGTCTTGGCCATAGTGGAGTTTGGAGTGTGACTGTTTGAGGTTGTGGACAGGTGTCTTTTATACTGATAACAAGTTCAAACAGGTGCCATTAATACAGGTAACGAGTGGAGGACAGAGGAGCCTCTTAAAGAAGAAGTTACAGGTCTGTGAGAGCCAGAAATCTTACTTGTTTGTAGGTGACCAAATACTTATTTTCCACCATAATTTCCAAATAAATTCATAAAAAATCCTACAATGTGATTTTCTGGATTTTTTTTTCTAATTTTGTCTGTCATAGTTAAAGTGTACCTATGATGAAAATTACAGGCCTCTCTCATCTCTTTAAGTGGGAGAACTTGCACAATTGTTGGCTGACTAAATACTTTTTTGCCCCACTGTATGTTAGCTGACATGAGCTAATTGAGTGACTGACTGTGACTGACGCAAGTAAAACTGTAGAAAACAACCACATTTTGAAATTGCACCTTGTCTATTCTACTTTTTGAAATTCTCAACAGTAAGTTGACACCCCAAAAATGTACTAAAATATTTAGCTTATTGGTAGGGCCCTGAATGCATATAAAGAGAACAGAAGCTAACAGCTTTATCAATTTAATTAATTAAATTGTTTATCTAATGTACTTTATTTATTGTAGCTGTCTCTCAGGCCACTCAAGTGACATCATTTAATGTTTTTTTTGCCATGGAGATGTGACAATCAGAGGGTACGTCCCAAATGGCAAATGGCAACCTAGTCAAAGTAGTGCACTACATAGGATATAGGGTGCCATTGGGGCACCTGGTTGTTACCTGTACTGTACAACATGATTAATGAGGACATTAACAACATTAATTAGTAGCTTGATTAGAAAACAAGTCTGTTTCATTACTCCAAGTCTGTGTCCAAAATGTTTCCCTATTCTCTACATAGTGCACTAACAGGGTGTATGTGTGTGTGTATGTGTGGTGCTTAGCGTATTTATTTACTTAATTATTTAGTGTTAATTAAGTTGGAAACCTGAAGCATCTGCTGCAGAGGGAACGAGACTGCAGCGAGCAAGGAAAATGTCTGCCTTCCTACCTCTATACACATTCACGCACAAATCAAATGACATTGTATTCATCATATGCTTCGTAAACAACAGATGTGGACTAACAGTGAAATGCTTACTTACTGACCTTCCCAACAATGCAGAGATAATGAAAATTGAGAAATAATAGAGAAGTAAAACACGTAATAATAAAAATAACAATAGATACACAATGAGTAACGATAACTTGGCTATATTCAAGGGGTACCAGTACTGAGTCGATGTGCAGTGGTATGAGGTAATTGAGGAAGATATAACTAGGAATAAAGTGACAGATAGTGAACAATAGCAGCAGTGTATGTGAAGAGTCAAAGTTAGTGCAAAAAGGGTCAATGCAATGCAGTAAAATAATTAACCAAATAGCTACCCAGACTAAATATTTATCAGTCTTATGGCTTGGGGGTAGAAGCTGTTCAGGGTCCTGCTGGTTCCAGACTTGGCACATCGGTACCGCTTGCCTTGTAGTAGCAGAGAGAACAGTCTATGACTTGGGTGGCTGGAGTCTTTGACCATTTTTAGAGCCTTCCTCTGACACTGCCTGGTATAGAGGTCGGCCCAAATGATGTACTGGGCCCTACTCACTATCCTCTGTAGCGCCTTGCGATCGGATGCCAAACAGTTGCCATACCAAGCGATGAAGCAGCCAGTCAAATTGCTGTCAATGGTGCAGCTGTAGATTTAAATGAGGATCTGAGGGCCCATATTTTCTGCTTCCATAGGGGGAAGAGGCGTTGTCGGGTCCTCTTCACGACTGTATTTATGTGTTTGGACCATGATAGCTCCTTAGTGATGTGGACACCGAGGAACTTGATGCTCTCGACCCGCTCCACTACAGCCCTGTCAATGTGAATAGAGGCGTGCTCGGCCCTCCGCACACACATACACACACACACACACACACACATACACACACACACACATACACACACACACACACACACACACACACACACACACATATATACATATATATACACACACACACACACACACACACACATATATACATATATACATATATATACACACACATATATATACACACACACACACACACACACACATACACACATATATACATATATACATATATATATACACACACACACACACACACACACACACACACACACACACACACACACACACACACACACACACATACAGTCCCTCCGCACTACACAGACAGGTGAGGTGGCATCCCGAACCAGTTGATTACAAAATAATACAACAGGAGCTGAAGACAGAATACTCCCTGATAAATATTTTAACGTCCCAATTAATGAAGTCTACAGGGGACTCAGGAGAGGAGAGAGCAAGCCCAAAGTGACGGTGGCATCTGGCCGTGGCGAGCATTAAAAGCCTATTCCGCTGTTTTAACACCCATAAAAGAGACGTTAAAAATGGGAGGCCCTGCTTTACACCTCCCTGTTGTGTACTTCCTGTCCCCTCGATGAGAACGCGCACACCACACAAACACACACACCCAAATGTGGTGGATCATAAACGCTTTATGGCGCTAAGGCCACTGGAGAGAGTCCCCCCATCCTGCTCACAGCACACACATTCATATACACAAACACACAGACATATACACACCATTATACACATAGACATATACACACACATTCATACACACAAACACACATTATACACACAAACACATAGATACCATCTTTGTCTCCAAGCCCCATGCTACTAATCGGCCACAATTAAAGTGGAATCAGCCAAAGTCTGTGTGTGTCTGTGCATCTGTGCGTCCGTGCGTGCGCCAAAATAAACCTCAGGGACCGTACCAACCTCATAAGCCTGTAGAATATTACAAATAGATAGACAGAGACTGACTGATCTCCTTAATTCTCTCTCAACATGTGATACCATTAAATAACGTGCAAACATTTGAGCACATGTGAAAGCCGAAATGTCAAATTTAATTTAGAATACTTAACTTTACATTTACATTCATTCATCTTTATTGTTTCCTGCAGGTTTGATCTAGTTTATGGTTTTATCCAGGGACAACCCAAGGACATTTGTAGGACTTTCTCAGAACATTGTGTCATGGTGCCCTGGAGTTTTTTGTCAAGTTATGGTGAAAATACAGTAACTCTACAATTAGTTACTGTAATTTCACAGTTAAATCAATGTGTTAACATTTATGGACAGTACGCTGATTACTTTTGGAAGAGTTACCTCTTAACAGTGCAGTTCGTAAGTTCTTACAAAGATTGCAGAATTGACAGTGTCAAAATAGGTTCTAAATCCATCAAGGGACCAATAAAATCACTTAAACTGGTAAAACATTTCCACTGATGGGTGGCACAAATACATATTTTAGACCATGCCGCCAAATATGCTAATGAGTCCCCTACAAGCACATTGCCCCACCCACATTTCAAAGTGCAGTAATGATTGTACCTAATCAATCCTGGGTTGAGCTTCCGGCGCCGACAGAGATGGCCGCCTCGCTTCGCGTTCCTAGGAAACTATGCAGTTTTTTGTTTTTTTACGTGTTATTTCTTACACTAGTACCCCAGGTCATCTTAGGTTTCTTTACATACAGCCGACAAGAACTACTGAATATAAGATCAGCGTCAACTCACCATCAGTACGACCAAGAATATGTTTTTCGCGACGCGGATCCTGTGTTCTGCCTTACAACCAGTGTAACCGAGTGGATCACATGCAGCGACCAAAAAAAAAACGACTCAGAAAAAGAGGGAAACGAAGCGGTCTTCTGGTCAGACTCCGGAGACGGGCACATCGTGCACCACTCCCTAGCATTCTTCTTGCCAATGTCCAGTCTCTTGACAACAAGGTTGATGAAATCCGAGCAAGGGTAGCATTCCAGAGGGACATCAGAGACTGTAACGTTCTCTGCTTCACGGAAACATGGCTAACTGGAGAGACGCAATCCGAAGCGGTGCAGCCAGCGGGTTTCTCCACGCATCGCGCCGACAGAAACAAACATCTTTCTGGTAAGAAGAGGGGCGGGGGCGTATGTCTTATGGCCAACGTGACATGGTGTGATGAAAGAAACATACAGGAACTCAAATCCTTCTGTTCACCTGATTTAGAATTCCTCACAATCAAATGTAGACCGCATTATCTACCAAGAGAATTCTCTTCGATTATAATCACAGCCGTATATATCCCCCCCCAAGCAGACACATCGATGGCTCTGAACGAACTTTATTTAACTCTCTGCAAACTGGAAACGATTTATCCGGAGGCTGCATTCATTGTAGCTGGGGATTTTAACAAGGCTAATCTGAAAACAAGACTCCCTAAATTTTATCAGCATATCGATTGCGCAACCAGGGGTGGAAAGACCCTGGATCATTGTTACTCTAACTTCCGCGACGCATATAAGGCCCTGCCCCGCCCCCTTTCGGAAAAGCTGACCACGACTCCATTTTGTTGATCCCTGCCTACAGACAGAAACTAAAACAAGAAGCTCCCACGCTGAGGTCTGTCCAACGCTGGTCCGACCAAGCTGACTCCACACTCCAAGACTGCTTCCATCACGTGGACTGGGAGATGTTTCGTATTGCGTCAGACAACAACATTGACGAATACGCTGATACGGTGTGCGAGTTCATTAGAACGTGCGTTGAAGATGTCGTTCCCATAGCAACGATTAAAACATTCCCTAACCAGAAACCGTGGATTGATGGCAGCATTCGTGTGAAACTGAAGGCACGAACCACTGCTTTTAATCAGGGCAAGGTGTCTGGTAACATGGCTGAATACAAACAGTGCAGCTATTCCCTCCGCAAGGCTATCAAACAAGCTAAGCGCCAGTACAGAGACAAAGTAGAATCTCAATTCAACGGCTCAGACACAAGAGGTATGTGGCAGGGTCTACAGTCAATCACGGACTACAGGAAGAAACCCAGCCCAGTCACGGACCAGGATGTCTTGCTCCCAGGCAGACTAAATAACTTTTTTGCCCGCTTTGAGGACAATACAGTGCCACTGACACGGCCTGCAACGGAAACATGCGGTCTCTCCTTCACTGCAGCCGAAGTGAGTAAGACATTTAAACGTGTTAACCCTCGCAAGGCTGCAGGCCCAGACGGCATCCCCAGCCGCGCCCTCAGAGCATGCGCAGACCAGCTGGCCGGTGTGTTTACGGACATATTCAATCAATCCCTATACCAGTCTGCTGTTCCCACATGCTTCAAGAGGGCCACCATTGTTCCTGTTCCCAAGAAAGCTAAGGTAACTGAGCTAAACGACTACCGCCCCGTAGCACTCACATCCGTCATCATGAAGTGCTTTGAGAGACTAGTCAAGGACCATATCACCTCCACCCTACCTGACACCCTTGACCCACTCCAATTTGCTTACCGCCCAAATAGGTCCACAGACGATGCAATCTCAACCACACTGCACACTGCCCTAACCCATCTGGACAAGAGGAATACCTATGTGAGAATGCTGTTCATCGACTACAGCTCGGCATTCAACACCATAGTACCCTCCAAGCTCGTCATCAAGCTCGAGACCCTGGGTCTCGACCCCGCCCTGTGCAACTGGGTACTGGACTTCCTGACGGGCCGCCCCCAGGTGGTGAGGGTAGGCAACAACATCTCCTCCCCGCTGATCCTCAACACTGGGGCCCCACAAGGGTGCGTTCTGAGCCCTCTCCTGTACTCCCTGTTCACCCACGACTGCGTGGCCATGCACGCCTCCAACTCAATCATCAAGTTTGCGGACGACACAACAGTGGTAGGCTTGATTACCAACAACGACGAGACGGCCTACAGGGAGGAGGTGAGGGCCCTCGGAGTGTGGTGTCAGGAAAATAACCTCACACTCAACGTCAACAAAACTAAGGAGATGATTGTGGACTTCAGGAAACAGCAGAGGGAACACCCCCCATCCATATTGATGGAACAGTAGTGGAGAGGGTAGCAAGTTTTAAGTTCCTCGGCATACACATCACAGACAAACTGAATTGGTCCACTCACACAGACAGCATCGTGAGGAAGGCGCAGCAGCGCCTCTTCAACCTCAGGAGGCTGAAGAAATTCGGCTTGTCACCAAAAGCACTCACAAACTTCTACAGATGCACAATCGAGAGCATCCTGGCGGGCTGTATCACCGCCTGGTATGGCAACTGCACCGCCCTCAACCGTAAGGCTCTCCAGAGGGTAGTGAGGTCTGCACAACGCATCACCGGGGGCAAACTACCTGCCCTCCAGGACACCTACACCACCCGATGCTACAGGAAGGCCATAAAGATCATCAAGGACATCAACCACCCGAGCCACTGCCTGTTCACCCCGCTGCCATCCAGAAGGCGAGGTCAGTACAGGTGCATCAAAGCTGGGACCGAGAGACTGAAAAACAGCTTCTATCTCAAGGCCATCAGACTGTTAAACAGCCACCACTAACGTTGAGTGGCTACTGCCAACACACTGTCAATGACACTGACTCTACTCCAGCCACCTTAATCATGGGAATCGATGGGAAATGATGTAAATATATCACTAGCCACTTTAAACAATGCTACCTTATATAATGTTACTTACCCTACATTGTTCATCTCATATGCATACGTTGATACTGTACTCTATATCATCGACTGCATCCTTATGTAATACATGTATCACTAGCCACTTTAACTATGCCACTTGGTTTACATACTTATCTCATATGTATATACTGTACTCGATATCATCTACTGTATCTTGCCTATGCTGCTCTGTACCATCACTCATTCATATATCCTTATGTACATATTCTTTATCCCCTTACACTGTGTATGACAGTAGTTTTTTTTGGAATTGTTAGTTAGATTACTTGCTCGTTATTACTGCATTGTCGGAACTAGAAGCACAAGCATTTTGCTACACTCGCATTAACATCTGCTAACCATGTGTATGTGACAAATAAAATTTGATTTGATTTGATTTGATTTGATTTGGTTAGTAACCAAGTGGGAAATAGAAATGTATCACATATGATTGGGAAAAATCCACTAGAACAGCCCTCAAAAAGTAATTACTTGTGGGAAATGAGGCTATAATCCCTGAGCTCCGTCAGGTATTTGATAAATTCCCACCTCCCACATAGTTACGAATGTAGCATTATATTGAATATATTGAGTAGAAAAATGTACCATTATACTAGATTGTCTGCACTGGTACCCTAAAAAGTTATTCGTTTCTGGCCATTTTGAGCCTGTATTCCAACCCACAAATGGTGATGCTCCAAATACTCAACTAGTCTAAAGAAGTTTTATTGCTTCATTAATTAGCACAACAGCTGTGCTAACATAATTGAAAAAGTGTTTTGTAATGATCAACTATCCTTTTAAAATGTCACGTGTGCTCTCCGGCCTCTAGGTCACCAGGCTGCTCATTACGCCACCTGCACATCATCAGACTCACCTGGACTCCATCACTTCTCTGATTACCTTCCCGATATATGTTACTCCCTTTGGTTCTTTCCCCAGGTGTTATTGTTTCTGATTTGTGTGCTGTTAGTGTCTCATGTTTTGTATTATGTTTATTTTATTAAAACACTCACTCCCTGAACTTGCTTCCCGACTCTCAATGCACATCATTACATAAAATGATCAACTTGGATTAGCTAACACAACGCGCCATTGGAACACAGGAGTGATAGTTGCTGATAATGGGCCTCTGTACGCCTATGTAGATATTCCATAACAAATCTGCCATTTCCAGCTACAAAAGTCATTTAAAACATGAACAATGTCTACACTGTATATCTGATCAATTTGATGTCATTTTAATGTACAAAAAAACGTGCTTTTCTTTCAAAAACAAGGACATTTCTAAGTGACCCCAAAATTTTGAACGGTAGTGTATATAGCAAAACACTATTACTGTAGAAATGTACTGTAAAATGACAAATATTTACCGCAAAATTAACAGCAATGGCTAACTGTAGTTTTATGTTATCATATGTTGAACCACATGATTTCACATTAAAACATGTTTTTTAGATGAGTTCACATGACATTTGAAATGTGAAAACGTGTTAATGGAATACTTCATGTGTCATTTCAGATGATAATTAACATGTGAAATCATGTGAAAACGTGTGTTTGGAACACGTGGCATTTCACACTTGAAAACATGTGTTTTTTGGAACACTTCACGTGACATTTCACGCGAAAATGTGTTTGTGGAACACTTCACTTAACATTTTCATGTGAAAACATGTTTTTCAACCACCATACAGTGCATTCGGAAAGTATTCAGACCCCTTGACTTTTTCCACATGTTGTTACGTTACAGCCTCATACGAAAATGTATTAAATTAATGTTTTTCCTCATCAATCTACACACAATATCCCTTAATGAAAAAGTGAAAACAGGTTTTTATACATTTTTGCAAATTTATAAGAAATAAAAAACAAATACCTTATTTACATAATTATTCAGACCCTTTGCTATGAGACTTGAAATTGAGCTCAGGTGCATCCTGTTTGCATTGATCATCTTTGAGATGTTTCTGCAACTTGATTGGATTCAATTGATGGGACATGATTTGGAAAGGCACACACCTGTCTATATAAGGTCCCACAGTTGACAGTGCACATCAGAGCAAAAACCAAGCCATGAGGTCGAAGGAATTGTTCGTAGAGCTCCGAAACAGGATTATGTTGAGGCACAGATCTAGGGAAGGGTACCAAAAAATGTCTTCAGCATTGAAGGTCCACAAGAACACAGTGGCCTCCATCATTCTTAAATGGAAGAACTTTGGAATGACAAAGAGTCTTCCTAGAGCTGGTCACCCAGCCAAACTGAGCAATCAGGAGAGAAGGGCCTTGGACAGGGAGGTGACCAAGAACCCGATGGTCACTCTGACAGAGCACCAGAGTTCCTCTGTGGAGATGGGAGAAGCTTCCAGATGGACAACCATCTCTGCAGCACCATAAAGGCACCAATCAGGCCTGGTTGAGATGGAAGCCACTCCTCAAAAAAAGGTACATGACAGCCTGCTTGGAGTTTGCCAAAAGGCACCTAAAGCACTTTCAGACCATGAGAAACAAGATTCGCTGGTCTGATGAAACCAAGATTGAACTCTTCGTCCTGAAGGCCAAGTGTCACGTCTGGAGGAAACCTGGCAACATCCCTAAGGTGAAGCATGGTGGTGGAAGCATCATGCTGTGGGGATGTTTTTCAGTGGCAGGGACTGGGAGACTAGTCAGGATCAAGGGAAAGGTGAACGGAGCAAAGTGCAGAGCGATCCTTGATGAACACCTGATCTAGAGCGGACCTCAGACTGGGGCGAAGGTTCACCTACCAACAGGACAACGACCCTAAGCAGTCTCTGAATTTCCTTGAGTGGCCCAGCCAGAACCCGGACTTGAACCCAATCGAACATCTCTGGAGAGACCTTGTACTGAGTAAAGGGTCTGAATACTTATGTAAATGTGATAGCCCTGTTTTTTATTTAATACATTTTCAAACATTTCTAAAAACCAATTTTTGCTTTGTCATTATGGTGTATTGTGTGTAGATTGATCAGGGGGGAAAATGATTTAATCAATTTTAGAATAAGGCTGTAACGCAACAAAATGTGGAAAAAGTCAAGGGGTCTGAATAACTTCCCAAATACACTGTAGGTGACATTTTACACATGAAAACGTGTTTTTGGAACACTTCACATGTGAACACATTTTTGGAACACTTCACATGTGAACACATTTTTGGAACACTTCACGTGACATTTCACATTTGAAAATATGTGTTTCTGGAAGACTTCATAGGTGACATTTCACTTGTGAAAATTAGTTTTTGTAACACTTCACATTTGACATGTGAACATGTGTTTTTGGAATGCTTCACGTGACATTTAACATGTGGAAATATGTGTTTTTGTAACACTTCACATGTGAAAAGTAGACCCGACCTGGGATTTGCAATCACAACCTTTTCAGTGATGGTACACTGACCTCTCAGCTGCACCGGAAAGTCTGTAGCATTACCATATAATTCATTACCTATACTCTTTTGCACAGAGTGCCATCTGTACTGCAACCGGTTATTCTGACTATTCTCTCATCATTGATTTAATTGAATTATTTTAGCTATTTTAGGGTTATAGTTGTCTAATGTTGGTGGGCCATATTATTCTATTTTAATGAGTGTATTTTTAACTAAGCTGAGATTTACTTTGAAGTCCAAAGTGTAGGAATACAGGTGAAATCAGTTATTGACACAGACATAGTGGCGTAGCAGGAAGATTGGAATGCAGTGAACTAAGCAAGTTGTGAGTTCCAATCCTAGGTAAAGACATGTTGAATAATAATTACTGCATTATTAAACATACAATGAAGTCATGTGTGTTAAATATGTAAGTTGAAAACACTGTTTGTTAAAAGCACTGTGTGTATCATAAAGACTCATTGAGGGCATCATCACATGACATCTCATGTGAGAATTTTCATCCACATGGTTATACGATCACATGTTAGGTGCGTTACATTGGCATTGAACATGTCACCCTCCCTAGGAGAGGGGGTGACCTTGATCATTTATTGTTAAAACGAGAGGCTGCCTGGATCTTTAATTTAAAGACCCTTGCGCCCTTCGGTCTCAACGTAGACTTTGATCTCAAGCCATTCTTGTGACTATTGTGACTTTGCCATTGTAATTGTTTGTAAACTTGTGTAGTTAAATTAATCTATGATCGTATGCTGTCCATTTGTTGTTTGTATGTTCTTTGTATGACATTTTAATATTTGATTATTAACCAATGATATTAGGCCACTCTTGGCCATGATTACAGACACCTGTGTCTTTTGACACTATATAAACGAGTCATCCCGCAGTGTTTGTGATTATACCCTGATGAAGACAGCTTGGCTGTCGAAAAGTTGGTATTACATTTTTGCATCTGAGCTCCTAGATGTGTGCGACTCTCCTTTATTTTCAAGTTTCTACTCCGCTAGCCAGCACCTCGTCTTTATAGGTGTTGTAACGGTTCTCTTTTGGTGAAGGAGAATCGGACCAAAATGCGGCGTGTAGATTGCGATCCATGTTTAATCAACAAACGTAAAACACGAATCAATACAAAAACTACAAAAAAACAACAAACGTGGAAACGTAACGAAAACCGAAACAGCCCTATCTGGTGAAAACACAGAGACAGGAACAATCACCCACAAACACACAGTGAAACCTCCTAGCCACGGCAACCCTACTTAATAACACGGGACAGAGGGGCAGCTCGGGACAGAGGGGCTGCTCGGGACAGAGGGGCAGCTCGGGACAGAGGGGCTGCTCGGGACAGAGGGGCAGCTCGGGACAGAGGGGCAGCTCGGGACAGAGGGGCATCTCGGGACAGAGGGGCAGCTCGGGACAGAGGGGCATCTCGGGACAGAGGGGCAGCTCGGGACAGAGGGGCAGCTCGGGACAGAGGGGCTCTTCAGACTCCGACAGCACAGGAGAGGAGGAAGGCTCTGGCAGATCCTGGCTGACTGGCGGATCTGGAAGAGTCTGGCTGACTGGCGGATCTGGAAGAGTCTGGCAGACTGGCGGATCTGGAAGGGTGTGGCAGACTGGCGGATTTGGAAGAGTCTGGCAGACTGGCGGATCTGGAAGAGTCTGGCAGACTGGCGGATCTGGAAGAGTCTGGCTGACTGGCGGATCTGGAAGAGTCTGGCAGACTGGCCAATCTAGAAGAGTCTGGCTGACTGGCGGATCCTGGCTGACTGGCAGATCTGGAAGATTCTGGCGGATCCTGGCTGACTGGCAGTTCTGGCAGATCCTGGCTGACTGGCGGATCCTGGCAGACTGGTGGATCCTGGCAGACTGGCGGATCCTGGCTGGCTGGCGGATCTAACTGATCCTGGCAGACTGGCGGCACTTGCGGCGCTGGACAGACTGGCGGCACTGGGCAGACTGGCGGAACTGGCGGCGCTGGGCAGACTGACGGCACTGGCGGCGCTGGGCAGACTGACGGCACTGGTGGCGCTGGGCAGACTGGCGGCACTGGAAGAGTCTGGTTGACTGGCGGATCTGGAAGAGTCTGGTTGACTGGCGGATCTGGAAGAGTCCGGTTGACTGGCGGATCTGGAAGAGTCCGGTTGACTGGCGGATCTGGAAGAGTCAGGCTGACTGGCAGATCTGGAAGAGTCTGGCTGACTGGCAGATCTGGAAGAGTCTGGCTGACTGGCAGATCTGGAAGAGTCTGGCTGACTGGCGGATCTGGAAGAGTCTGGCTGACTGGCGGATCTGGAAGGGTCTGGCAGACTGGCGGATCTGGAAGGGTCTGGCAGACTGGCGGATCTGGAAGGGTGTGGCAGACTGGCGGATTTGTAAGAGTCTGGCAGACTGGCGGATCTGGAAGAGTCTGGCAGACTGGCGGATCTGGAAGAGTCTGGCTGACTGGCGGATCTGGAAGAGTCTGGCAGACTGGCCGATCTAGAAGAGTCTGGCTGACTGGCGGATCCTGGCTGACTGGCAGATCTGGAAGAGTCTGGCGGATCCTGGCTGACTGGCAGTTCTGGCAGATCCTGGCTGACTGGCGGATCCTGGCAGACTGGTGGATCCTGGCAGACTGGCGGATCCTGGCTGGCTGGCGGATCTAACTGATCCTGGCAGACTGGCGGCACTTGCGGCGCTGGACAGACTGGCGGCACTGGGCAGACTGGCGGAACTGGCGGCGCTGGGCAGACTGATGGCACTGGCGGCGCTGGGCAGACTGACGGCACTGGCGGCGCTGGGCAGACTGGCGGCACTGGAAGAGTCTGGTTGACTGGCGGATCTGGAAGAGTCCGGTTAACTGGCGGATCTGGAAGAGTCCGGTTGACTGGCGGATCTGGAAGAGTCAGGCTGACTGGCAGATCTGGAAGAGTCAGGCTGACTGGCAGATCTGGAAGAGTCTGGCTGACTGGCAGATCTGGAAGAGTCTGGCTGACTGGCGGATCTGGAAGAGTCTGGCTGACTGGCGGATCTGGAAGAGTCTGGCTGACTGGCGGATCTGGAAGAGTCTGGCTGACTGGCGGATCTGGAAGAGTCTGGCTGACTGGCAGATCTGGAAGAGTCTGGCTGACTGGCAGATCTGGAAGAGTCTGGCTGACTGGCGGATCTGGAAGAGTCTGGTTGACTGGCAGATCTGGAAGAGTCTGGCTGACTGGCGGATCATGGCAGACTGACTGATCTGGCTGCTCAACGCTGACTGGCGGCTCTGGCTGCTCCATATAGGCTGACAGCTCTGGCGGCTTCTTACAGACTGGCAGCTCTGGCGTCTCCGTGCAGACTGGCAGCTCCTTGCAGACTGGCAGCTCCGTGCAGACTGGCAGCTCCGTGCAGACTGACAGCTCCGTGCAGACTGACAGCTCCTTGCAGACTGACAGCTCCTTGCAGACTGACAGCTCCTTGCAGACTGGCAGCTCCTTGCAGACTGGCATCTCCGGCTGCTCCATGCAGACTGACAGCTCTGGCTGCTTCATGCAGACTGACATCTCTGGCTGCTTCATGCAGACTGACAGCTCTGGCTGCTCCATGCAGACTGACAGCTCTGGCTGCTCCATGCAGGCTGGCAGCTCTGGCTGCGCTGAACAGACAGGAGACTCCAGCAGCGCTGTAGAGGAGGAAGGCTCTGGCTGCGCTGAACAGACGGGAGACTCCGACAGCGCTGGAGAGGCGAGGCGCAGTGTAGGCCTGATGCGTGGTGCTGGTACTGGTGGTACTGGACCGAGAACACGCACAGGAAGCCTGGTGCGGGGAGCTGCTACCGGAGGGCTGGGGTGTGGAGGTGGTACTGGATAGACCAGACCGTGCAGGCGCACTGGAGCTCTTGAGCACCGAGCCTGCCCAACCTTACCTGGTTGAATGCTCTCGGTCGCCCTGCCAGTGCGGCGAGGTGGAATAGCCCGCACTGGGCTATGCAGGCGAACCGGAGACACCGAGCGCAAGGCTGGTGCCATGTAAGCCGGCCCAAGGAGACGCACTGGGGACCAGATGCGTAGAGCCGGCTTCATGGCATTTGGCTCGACGCTCAATCTATGCACCCGCACTGGGGACACCGTGCGCACCACCTCATAACACGGTGCCTGCCCGGTCTCTCTAGCCCCCCGGTAAGCACAGGGAGTTTGCGCAGGTCTCCTACCTGGCGTAGCCCTACTCCCTGTGAGCCCCCAAGAAATTTTGGGGCTGACTCTCGGGCTTCCTTGCCAACCGTGTTCCCTCATATCGCTGGCTCCTCTCTCCGGCTGCCTCTGCTCTCCTCGCTGCCTCCACCTGTTCCCATGGAAGGCGATCCCTTCCCGCCAGGATCTCCTCCCATGTATAGCAACCCTTGCCATCCAATATATCGTCCCATGTCCAATCCTCATTGCGCCGCTGTTGCTGCCTTTGTTGCTTCTCCTGTGGCTCCTGCCTGTTGACACGCCGCTCACACCCTGACCAACCAAAACATAGAAATATACAAAGTAAACTATGGTCAGGGTGTGACAGGTGTGCGTTTCTTATTCTGCTAGGTGTTCCAAAAACACATGGTTTCACATGTGAAAATCCACATAATCATGTTTTGTATTCCAAAAACATGTGCAAAACGTGTGGAAATGTCACGTGAAATCATGTAGTTTTTCCGTTAGTCTCTGTCTCTTTCCCCGCTATCTCTCTCCAGTTTAATATTTTTCTTGCATAACTGAAACTTTTAATCATTCAGGCATTTTTGTTCCTTGTTATTAATTTTTCTGAAAAAGGACAGAGAGAGAAACGAAGGGATGTGTACCAGGCAGGAAGGCAGGCAGCGAGAGAGAGAGGGGGAGGGAGGGAGAGAGAAAGAAGGCTTTTGTCTGGAAGCTCTGTGGATGGTAATTGACCAGTGCTGCTATCACCATCAGGGCTCGGAGACGCTGTGTCTTACATGGAATGGTGACATACTGAACAAAAGGGGTCAAAGGTGAACCCAGCCTCGGCAAATGGCTATAAAGCTTAACATCACTGTTTCTGTAACTACATCGCTGGCAACTGGCACATAATCCTGAGGAATATTACAAAAAATAATGACTGATCACATTAAACCTCACCTCTCTCTCTCTCTCTGTCACAAACTCCCAACTCTTTCATTCGTTCATCATCCCAGTAGTCTTGAACACTCTCTCCCTCTCCCTCTCTCTCCGCCTCTCTCTCTCCTTCCATCTATCCCCTGACTGATGTAGAGACATTAAAGAGAAAGGGAGCGGATCTTTTACCTGCACTGATTGCTGTTGCATAATTAACAACAATGCTCACATCTGCAGACGAAGAGTGGAGAACAGCACTGCACTGCACTGCACTCTCTCCCTTTCTTCCTTTGTCAACATACCATTTCTACCCCTGATATAAATACACAGATGCACACAAACACTCACACACGCCCTCACACACACACACACACACATGCACGCTCACACACCTGACAAGCGGCATTGATCTCGTCTAGTGCACACAGGGTGCTTTCCATGGAGCTGACACAGCTGCCGCTGTCCCTGTATCGATTGACCAGAGAGAGAGATAGGGAGAGAGAAATAGGGAGAGAGAGAGAGAGAGATTGGGACTGAAGGAATAGCCCGGTTGGTGTGCACTGTATTGATTCTGCATTAATATGACTTAAATAGTCACTGTCCCCAGGATTTATATGGGAGCAATGCGGTGACCAACCATACCCGCTGGAAGATGACGGACCTTTTTAGTTCCGAAGAGAGAGAGAACATCTCTCACTCTCTCTTTCTCTCTCTCTCTCTCTCTCTCTCTCTCTGTCTCTCTCTCTCTCTCTCTCTCTCTCTCTCTCTCTCTCTCTCACTTTCCACCTTTCCCTTACAAGTATGTGTTGTCTTATGGAATATCACCCTGCAGGTATGGTGAGCAGAGAGTGTCTCTCCAGTAAAGAGTGGTCTTGTCCAGCGAATTGACGTCTCATCCCCATGTGAATCATAGGCGAGCAGGAGTTCAATCTTTAATATAACATAAACCATAATGAAAAATAAACCCACAAGAATATATGTTTAAAAATGCAGGGATACATTGAGGTAGAGCCTACTTCTCACATAAAATATGAATGTTGTGCTGCCTGCCTTGGGAGGTAGATTATTTATTAGGCTATGTCGGCATATGCTAATACATATACTGCGATGTGTGGGTATTCAAAGTGAACTCTGAATTAAAAATGTATATTGCTTGTGGCCCTCATATATATATACTCTTTCGTATCCAGCTCCTTGATAGCCCCCCGTACTTCACCATCGAACAGAACCCCCCTGGGGACCTGTTGTTCTGTTCCCCAGTGTGAACTGTGTGTTTGATACATTTTGATCATAGGTGTGTGTGATATATATCAACTGCCTGGTTGATTTGCGCACCAGTAACAATAGGCCTTACCCCATAGAGGCTAGGGATGTGACAAATTGAAAAAAAGGTTTTCCATAAAAGCATCTGGAATCTGCTCGGGTAGGTTCAATTTGGTTCTGAACACAAACGTTAAAACTTCTTAAGGTTCCTCCCCTTTTTTTCACATTTTTGCCTAAAATGACATACCCAAATTTAACTGCCTGTAGCTCAGGACCTGAAGCAAGGATATGCATATTATTGATACCATTTGAAAGGAAAAACATTGAAGTTTGTGGAAATGTGAAATTAATATTGGAGAATATAACACATTAGATCTGGTAAAAGATAATACAAAGAAAAAAACGTGTTTTTTTGTACCTTCATCTTTGAAATGCAAGAGAAAGGCCATAATGTATTATTCCAGCCCACGCGCAATTTCGATGTGGTCCACTAGATGGCAGCAGTGTATGTGCAAAGTTTTAGACTGATCCAATGAATCATTGTATTTATGTTCAAAATGTTGTCTCAAGACTGCCCAAATGTGCCTCATTGGGTTATTAATAACTTTTCAAGTTCATAACTGCGCACTCTCCTCAAACAATAGCATGATATTCTTTCACTGTAATAGCTACTGTAAATTGGACAGTGCAGTTTTATTAACAAGAATTTAAGCTTTCTGCCAATATCAGATATGTCTATGTCCTGGGAAATGTTCTTGTTACTTAAACCGTCATGCTAATCACATTAGCGCACATTAGCTCAACCGTCCTGAGTGTGGGACACCGATCTGTAGAGATCCTTAAGAGGTTTTAATTCACTTTGACTCCAGTGTTCCTTCCATTTTTTATGTGCATTAGCGACTCACAACAAAAAATATACCTACCCAAGTGATCACAGTTCTACCTACATTCTATTTTCCCCCGTTATTTGTCTTGCACTCCATTTGGAACGGACTGCTCCCTACACACAGCTCCCATTAGGCCTATAGAAATGACTGCCTATAAAAACATATATAACTGATGGGATACACAAACAAAACAAACAAAACTGCAGACAAGCTGCATTCCTTGCCAAATCATGACAGTTTATCACTAATTCAAAATGTACTGGTTGAATAACGCAGGGAAATATGTGTTCCAACTACGAGCTGCAGCTTTGGAATAATAAATGTGTCTCTTCTATTTTAGGCTTTTTGCTAATGGTCTCCAACAGGTCGATCGCTAGCTACCCGTAGCTTGCAGCACACCTATGAGTAACTCGCCAACCAATTCTGAAAGTACATGCAATTTTCAAGTGTTACAGCGCAAACTGTCAAAAACAAATTTCACAAGTATCAGAGCCAATTAATGCTTGATCCGACAATGTGGTCGGAGGCACCAAATGAATGGTGGGATGCAATGGCAGATCTCCGAAGGCAGAGGCCAAATCCATACCGCATCGCTGTGCACCTCTCAAATGTTTTAACAATGCGGAACACAAACTCACTTCCTTGACAACTTCCTTCACAACAGCTCTGCGCTGCTTGGTGATGTGCAAGAAGTATGAATGCCCTGACTTCTGCAGAGGCCATATCACCATAAATGCTGCACGGCTAATGTAGATGTCAGATTGATCATGCGGTGCCTTTCAGACACCTCAAGCTCCAGCTACTATCTAATCAAGGCAAAGTTGACATTATCCCACCCCTGGTTAGCCACTATTGGCTTAAAAATCTAAACCTAACACAATTTCTGCCAATACATTTCCAGCATTATTGCCCCTGTCTGTCTGTGTGGTGCGCGCTTTTGTATATCACTATGTATGTAGCCAACCAGTTGATGTGATTACCATATTGTGGGTTGACAGAAATACTAAGTGTTAACTGAGAAGTAGGCTTACAGTTGAAGTCGGAAATTTACATACACTTCGGTTGGAGTCATTAAAACTTGTCTTTCAACCACTCCACAAATGTACTGTTAACAAACTATAGTTTTGGCAAGTCGGTTATGGCATCTACTTTGTGCATGACACAAGTAATTTTTCCAACAATTGTTTACAGACAGATTATTTCACTTATATTTCACTGTATCACAATTCCAGTGTGTCAGACATTTACATAAACTATGCTGACTGTGCCTTTAAACAGCTTGGAAAATTCCAGAAAACGATGTCATGGCTTTAGAAGCTTCTGATAGGCTAATTGACATCATTTGAGTCAATTGGAGGTGTGCCTGTGGATGTATTTCAAGGCCTACCTTCAAACTCAGTGTCTCTTTGCTTGACATCATGGGAAAATCAAAAGAAATCAGCCAAGACCTCAGAAAAAAAATTGTAGCCCTTCACAAGTCTGGTTCATCCTTGGGAGCAACTTCCAAACGCCTGAAGGTACCACATTCATCTGTAACAACAATAGCACGTATGTATAAACACCATGGGACCATGCAGCTGTCATACCGCTCAGGAAGGAGACACATTCTGTCTCCTAAAGATGAACGTACTTTGATGCGAAAAGTGCAAACCAATCCCATAACAACAGCACAGGACCTTGTGAAGCTGCTGGAGGAAACCGGTACAAAAGTATCTATATCCACAGTAAAACGAGTCCTATATTGACATAACCTGAAAGGCCGCTGAGCAAGGTAGAAGCCACTGCTCCAAAACTGCCATAAAAAAAGCCAGACTACCGTTTGCAACTGCACATGGGGACAAAGATCGTGCTTTTTGTAGAAATGTCCTCAGGTCTGATGAAACAAAAATAGAACTGTTTGGCCATAATGATCATTGTTATGTTTGGAGGAAAAAGGGGGAGGCTTGCAAGCCAAAGAACACCATCCTAACTGTGAAGCACGGGGGTGGCAGCATCATGTTGTGGGGGTGCTTTGCTGCAGGAGGGACTGGTGCACTTCACAAAATGGATGGCATCATGAGGGAGGAAAATTATGTGGATATATTGACGCAACATCTCAAGACATCAGTCCGGAACTTAAAGCTTGGTCGCAAATGGGTCTTCCAAATGGACAATGACTCCAAGCATACTTCAAAAGTTGTGGCAAAATGGCTTAAAGGACAACAGAGTCAAGGTATTGGAGTAGCCATCACAAAGCCCTGACCTCTACCCTGTAGAAGATTTGTGGGCAGAACTGAAAAAGTGTGTGCGTGCAAGGAGGCCTAGAAACCTGACTCAGTTACACCAGCTCTGTCAGGAGGAATGGGCCAAAAATCACCCAACTTATTGTGGGAAGATTGTGGAAGGCTACCTGAAACGTTTGACCCAAGTTAAACAATTTAAAGGTAATGCTACCAAATACTAATTGAGTGTATGTAAACTTCTGACCCACTGGGAATGTGATGAAAGAAATAAAAGCTGAAATAAATCATTCTCTCTACTATTATTATTATTTCACATTCTTAAAATAAAGTGGTGATCCTAACTGACCTAAGACAGCGAATTATTACTAGAATTAAATGTCAGGACTTGTGAAAAACGGAGTTTAAATGTATTTGGCTAAGGTGTATGTAAACTTCCAACTTCAACTGTACCTGGCAGTACAGTATGTCATGAGTAAGTATTTCATTTGTACCTACACTGAACAAAAATAAAAATTCCCCATGTAAAGTGTTGGTCCCGTGTTTCCTGAGCCCAAATAAAAGATCACAGAAGTGTTCCATACGTACAAAAAGCGTATTTCTCTCAAATGTTGAGCTTTTCTTTTTTTGCCAAGATAATCCATCCACCTGACAGGTGTGGCATATCAAGGAGCTAATTAAATAGCATGGTCATTACAAAGGTGCACCTTGTGCTGGGGACAATAAAAGGTCACTCTAAAATGTGCAATTTTGTCACACAACACAATGCCACAGATGTCTCAAGTTTTGAGGGAGTGTGCAATTGGCAAGCTGCCTCCAAAGTTGTTTTAGAGAATTGTGTATTGCGTCGTGTGGGCAAGCTGTTTGCTGATGTCAACGTTGTGAACGGAGTGTCCCATGGTGGCGGTGGGGTTATGGTATGGGCAGGTATAAGCTACGGACAACAAACACAATTGCATTTTATCGAGGGCAATTTGAATGCACAGAGATACTGTGACGAGATACTGAGGCCCGTTGTTGTTCCATTCAACTGCAGCGATCACCTCATGTGTCAGCATGGTAGTGCAAAGCCCCATTTCACAAGGACCTGTACACAATTCATGGAAGCAGGAAATTTCCCAGTTCTTCCATGGCCTGCATGCTCAGACATGTCACCCATTGAGCATGTTTGGGATGCTCTGGATCAACGTGCATGACAGCGTGTTCCAGTTCCCGCCAATATCCAGCAAGTCTATGCTAAGGAGATTTGTTGTACTGCATGAGCAAGTAGCGGTCACACCAGATACTGACTAGCTTTCTGATCCATGCCCCTTCTTTTTTTGAATGCATCTGTGACCAACAGATAAATATATCTGTATTCCCAGTCATGTGAAATCCATAGCTTAGGGCCTAATGAAGTTCGACATTGTTAAAACAAAAATGTTATTTTTGGTCTGAATGGAAAGCTAAGGTGAGCAGTGAGGTAAAGGTTAGGGTTAGAATCACATTTCAAGAAAAGAAATTGTAGAAATAGACGGGGTTTATGACTTTGTGACTGAGGTAACTAGTGACGACTAGGCACAACTCCAATATAAAATGTTTTTTTTCTCCAAGTTGCCAGTATGTCACAGGTCCTACTTATATCAGAACACTTGTAACAGCCTAATCATTACAAAACTTCTATTCGATCAAATAAGCTACACTTAGGAAATAAGCCAATTGACTCTCTCATTGACCTCACAGTTACAATATCCCTCTTGCTTCGCCTTTTCCTTTCTGGATCAAATCAAATCAAATCAAATTTATTTATATAGCCCTTCGTACATCAGCTGATATCTCAAAGTGCTGTACAGAAACCCAGCCTAAAACCCCAAACAGCAAGCAATGCAGGTGTAGAAGCACGGTGGCTAGGAAAAACTCCCTAGAAAGGCCAAAACCTAGGAAGAAACCTAGAGAGGAACCAGGCTATGTGGGGTGGCCAGTCCTCTTCTGGCTGTGCCGGGTGGAGATTATAACAGAACATGGCCAAGATGTTCAAATGTTCATAAATGACCAGCATGGTCGAATAATAATAAGGCAGAACAGTCAGGTGGAAGTTGAAACTGGAGCAGCAGCATGGCCAGGTGGACTGGGGACAGCAAGGAGTCATCATGTCAGGTAGTCCTGGGGCATGGTCCTAGGGCTCAGGTCAGTTGAAACTGGAACAGCAGCATGGCCAGGTGGACTGGGGACAGCAAGGAGTCATCATGTCAGGTAGTCCTGGAGCTCAGGTCCTAGGGCTCAGGTCCTCCGAGAGAGAGAAAGAAAGAGAGAAGGAGAGAATTAGAGAATGCACACTTAGATTCACACAGGACACCGAATAGGACAGGAGAAGTACTCCAGATATAACAAACTGACCCCAGCCCCCGACACATAAACTACTGCAGCATAAATACTGGAGGCTGAGACAGGAGGGGTCAGGAGACACTGTGGCCCCATCCGAGGTCACCCCGGACAGGGCCAAACAGGAAGGATATAACCCCACCCACTTTGCCAAAGCACAGCCCCCACACCACTAGAGGGATATCTTCAACCACCAACTTACCATCCTGAGACAAGGCTGAGTATAGCCCACAAAGATCTCCGCCACGGCACAACCCAAGGGGGGGCGCCAACCCAGACAGGATGACCACAACAGTGAATCAACCCACTCAGGTGACGCACCCCCTCCAGGGACGGCATGAGAGAGCCCCAGTAAGCCAGTGACCCAGCCCCTGTAATAGGGTTAGAGGCAGAGAATCCCAGTGGAAAGAGGGGAACCGGCCAGGCAGAGACAGCAAGGGCGGTTCGTTGCTCCAGAGCCTGGATCAACGATAATGGATCATACGAAACTGGCTCACCTTTAAACATGCATATTTCTATGGCAACGAATCCTTTAGAACTACCCTGTTCCAGGGCAGGCTAACTCACGGCTACCTCCACTTACCCTGCATGAAATCACTGAGCCGTGATTTAAGGAACGTGAAGCTGGTTAGAAAACCCTGAATAGATCTAGCTTGTTTCGTAGAATACTCCTCGGCACTGGTACCAGGCTGTATCAACTAGTTACGTTTGCCAGCTGGCTAGCTAGCTATAGATTAACTATAGATTAGATTAACATTAGTGGTTACCACAATTTATTTTAGCTACAACTTGCTAAGAAAATCCAAACTAGCTAGGTGTTTGCAGACAGTAAGATACAGAAATTAATTGTGCAATTATAGAATACTCATGGATATATATATATATATATATATATATATATATATATATATATTAATAAGCAAAGTGGAAAGCAGCATTGTTGTCTTCAACATATTGTTCTATCTGCGGCATTGACCATGCAGACTATCACTGCAAGTGGTTGTGACCGGTTGAGTGAAAGGGGGCGGGGCTTGGTGTGTGTGGAAGGAGATAGGAGAGAGATGACTCAAGTAGCAAACAAATAAACTATAAAAACAGACATTACACACTGCAGAGTAGCGTAACACATTTAACAAACCAAACTTTAACACACACTTATACAAGGTGGAGTAAAAACCCAAACTGGTCCGTGCATCAATACCGGTATATAGTAAAATATGGTATACCACCTGAAGTGAGAGTGTGGTTATGATTATTTAAAAGTCATGGATTTCTCTATATGATAGCTTGAGAGGAGAGGATTCCCATAAGTATTGAGGGTCAGGGTTGAACTGGGAGGTGGATATGACGCTAGGGTTGAGGCTCGGGTTTTGGTTGAACACTAACCCTAGCATTTGAAGCTCATTACAACACCCAACACTGCCACTCAGAGGGAAAAACGTTTCTTATACTTATACTCTTCACTCTGCATTGTCAGAGAATCTTCCAACCACAACTTCAGCATTTCACCTGTAAGTAAACACAGGACCATTTTACTCCAATAGAAAAAGATTAGAGTAAATTCAGAGAGTTAAAGCTAACAGCTCTACTGGTAGGTAGTACAAAACGTAGACCACCATTGCTAACCACCCCGTACAGACAGTGATCTCTCCCTGTGTGAGTGATGTGGTCAGCCATTTTAGCTGCCATCTTTCTCTATGCATTTATGCTGCGCTTGGGAGATTCCCTGGCTCCGGCATCTGCTGATTACCCCTACACACTAATCTATTCTCATAGCTTATTTATACTCGGTTCACTCTACCCCCACGGGTAAAAGCTTTTTAAATCACTTATCTTCATCAAGGGAAGAGAGAAGGAGAGAGTGAGACAAGGAGGAGGGGAGGGAAAAAAAGACGACTGGTGTTACCTTTTCTTCCAGTTTTTTTATGCTTTTATTTTGCAGCTCATTCTTGCTAGTGGCTAAATGGCTGGAGGCCAGAGATACTGAGGGCGAGGGTGTACGGGGTGTGTGTGTATGGGGGTGGGGGGTAGTGTAGTGCTGACAGTGTGTTTGTGAAGTGTGTGTGTGTTGAACAGGAGGAGTGCTGGGATTGAGCCAAGACAGGCCAGGATAGGACAGGGAATTGGTCAGGATCAAACACAGAGCTGCTTTACCAATCCAAGCCACAAGAGGGCAGAAGAAGACCTCTGCAAAACCAGGAACCTATAGAAATGATTCAAAGGTTTTACTGTCGCAAAACAGTTATGACATTTCAAAATTGCTCTTATTTCTGTGTGTGTGTGTGTGTGTGTGTGTGTGTGTGTGTGTGTGTGTATGACTACTGCATGCATATGTGCCTATGTGGGCATAGAGAATGAGAGAGAGGGACAGAGAGAGGAAGTAGTAACTAAGAAAGACAGAGACATAATATTTGCTGTCTACAGGTTGGGTCTGGGTTTGGGTTGGTGTGCTTTGTTCTCACAAACACATTCCTCCGTGTCCACCGAGAAAGTTTGGCAGGTACACACCATCAAATAGCCAGGAGAAATAGAGACACACCCTATATAATACAGACACACACACACAACTAAACAAGCATGCAAAACCACCATGTATCTCATGCACCCTATCACTCAAACAACAGAACATTATTTATTTGTCTTTTTAATGAATATGGTCCATATACATACTCAACTTGATTGTATCAAAACTACTGTTAAACAATGCATAGTGGCTGAACAGCCTTAGTCAAACAGTCTACTATAGAAAACATGTATGTCTGCAGGCACTAAAACATTTTCTGGCAATTCTGGTCTCGGCTAAGTATTTCCTGGGATCGAATTCCAGACCAAATTCAATATCTGGCCTTTCTCCCTAGATCATCTTTTCATGTGATGGTTTGGTTTGAAAAGAGGCCCTTCAGAACCAGGAGGGACAGTCAACTAAGACCCATGGATCGTTGGTAAAGCATGAAAGCGTTGTGGGTTTGACTCCCACGGTGGACCAGTATGAAAATGTATGCACTCATTAAGTAGCTCTGGATAAGATCGTCTACTAAAATATAAATGTTAAAAATGTGTGAGGATTTGGTTTGCACAAGGACCGAACTAGGACCCATTGATTGGGGTTTGGTTTGGAACGGGGCCCAACTAGGACATAGGTTGTGAGGGTTTGTTTTGGTTTGGAACAAGCACCATCTAGGACACAGGGATAGGGTGTGGGGGTTTGGTTTTGAACAGGGCCCAACTAAGACGCAGGGATAGGGTGTGGGAGTTTGGTTTGGAATGGGGCCTTGGGAGTTAACAGTGAGCTCTAGGGACGTCAACTTGTATAAAAATATAATATTTCTGAAACCACCCTGGACATTTTAAATGACTCAAGGTTTCATGGAAAGTGAATACTGGCTTGTGGAAACATATTTTGTTTAAGATATTCATATTTTGGTAGATATTTTCTACACCACTGAGGTCTAACACGTTTTTATTGACAATACATTATATAAAAAAACTAAAAACATAGTATATATCAAATACTTTGCACAACTCAATAATATACATATTGATTGTTGCTCAAATCTAAACAGCACCATTGAACAGTTAAAGCACCATCTAGTATTATTATTGTATATGTAACTGATTTTGCCCTATGCGATTATCATTTCCATTTTTGCTAAACCGATATTGTATCTTCAGTAAATCTGAGTCTATTGTTGTATTATGGAGACTGGGTTACATCCACACTGGACCAATGTTGTCAATATTGGCGCTGGGTTTTTTATTCAAATAATCAAAGGGCAACCCCACCCTAGTACAATAACTCCACAGACAGGGCTGACTACAGTCTACAAATGTCAGACAGACAACACTGCAGAAATGGAGTGACCTTTTCTATCTGAATGGAAAGAGGTTTGCTTCCAGGTTTTGAATGTCCACAGTCACTGAACAACCAGAATGCAGCTATGTGAATGAATGTACAGCTATGCCATGCTTTGTCTCATTCACTTCTAGCACCTGTTGCTTTATCTAGTCCAGGTTGTATGAAAAGTTTTATGATATATGAAGTATACCTGTGTAGTTCATCCAGTCAGGGAATAAAGCCTGAATAACAAGATATAAAGTGCTCCATCTCCTGTTCACTGTGAATTGGTCCTTTATGGAAGTTTTTCCTGGGTAAGCCCTATCAATACTTGTTTTAGGATATGTTTACAGTGTAATTTAATAGCCATTTTGTGTAACTCAAAAAGATGTTCTATCGCTACATTTGCATTTGAAAGCTATGATGGGTGCTCTTAACCTAACATATGGTTTATCTGAGTGCAAACTTGGTAAGAATTATAATACTTTCCATCACACAAAATACATAATTCATCAAATGGTCTCCATCCCAAATGGCACCCTATTCCCTATTTAGTGCACTAATTTTCATCAGGCTCCATAGGGTTCTGGTCAAAAGTAGTGCAAAATATAGGGAGTAGGGTGCCATTTGGGATGTAACCTTACTGCTGCCAGGGGACATGGAGTACTTTTTAAGGTTTACTGGCCAAAGGGACATCAGTACAGCTATATGATGGCTGCAGATGCAGGACACTTCTTCACACCCTCAAGGCACTTTAAACTCAACAACACAACAGTGACAATCTTGAATTCATTTTGTTTGGTTCCTGACAAAACATCCAAAAGATCCTCAATCTTTATTGGACTGTGTGTGCAACATGTTTTTGCTAGATTAAGACTTGGCTTGGTTTACTTCTCAAAATATATATTTTGCTATCTGGATTATGTTATATAAAATAAATGTATTAAAAGACACAATAAGAAAATTAAGGAGATATTCTACTACGAACTGTGAACCAATCACTCTTCTGATTGTGTCTCCATCTCGTTTCACACGTCCATAATATCACACAAGCCCACAACCCTGTCTACATCTCAAATAGCACCCTATTCTCCCCTATATAGTACACTACTTTTGACCAGGGCCCATATGGCTCTGCTCAAAAGTAGTGCACTATATATGGAAAAGGGTGCCACCTGGGACATAGATGCAACCGTCCCCCTCCTCCTACCCCTCGCTCTTTGGCTTGATGAGGTATCCATTGAAAGTGACGTAGGTATCAAAGTCATCGCTGAAGATGGCGTTCTCTCTCTCCCCTTTGAACAGCCTGACCCACACCTGGTCCTCTCTCTCCAGCTCTAGCATCAGGCTCTGGCTCTGCATGATACTCCGGTCACTGGGCTGAGCGTACAGGATCACCACCTCCCTCTCGTTATGCATCACGTGCACATACGTCTCCTTCTGGTTCCACGTGTGCACGTTCAGACTGAAGTAGTAGATTCCCGGCACGTAGCAGTAGAACTTGCCGGTGAACATGTTGAAGTGGCCGTAGAGGTTGACGAGCTCGGTGTCGAACACTAAGGTCTGGTAGTAGTCGTTGGAGTGGATGGCCTTCTTGCGGCCCACGGAGAAAGCAGCGTACTGGGCCTTGCAGGGTTCACCCGGGGTCCCTATGCTCCCTTTGGTGCCCCTGATGCCGTTGGGCCCTCGGGGACCGGATTGGCCAGACTTACCGGATTTACCGTACGGTCCTCGCTGGCCGCTGTCCCCCTTCTCACCTGGAGGAGGAAGAAGTAGAAATGTTAGTAAAACGCCAGTACATGCAACTTTTCAAGGCAATAAAAAGAGAATACCTCAGGTCAGTGAATGCAGTCAAAGGTCATGGTTTAAGGTAAGACTACAGATAAATTATTGTGTTTGTGTCTGACACAGATTTGCCCACTGCTTTGCATAGCTAGTGGTCATTCACCATAACAGTTACAGTACCACATCTGTTTTCACAGTCTCAGCATCCAAGATGTACAACGTGGCAGATACAAATACCCACAGCTGTTGTCCCCTCTCCTAACCCACTGGTTCCCAAACATGTTTTCGCCCAAAGCCTTTAATCGCCTCATCATTATCCCCCAAGACACAACTTGAGTCCCAAATTACACCTTATTCCTTATATAGTGTACTTATTTTGACCAGGGCCCATAGGCACTATGTATGCAATAGGGTGCCATTTGGAATGCAGACACAGTCCAGTTTTAAAGCTGAGACCCAGTAAAACGTTTCACAGCCCACCAGTGAGTCCTAACCCACTACTTTTCCTAACCCTGGGGAACAATTTACTTACCCACAAACCCAAAGCGTTTGTCCCCTCTCATCTTTGTGGAGAGTCACCAAGCTCATCCTGCTTGCCAAAGACCCTGCATGTCTGTGTGGTTTAGCCTGACCCTGAACTGATCTTGGCAGAGACATTATTCTGGTTAGAGAGGTTCGCTGACTCTCGAAAGCCTTGTGTGTAGTTGCTAGTTGCGAGCTTCAGTTGCTAACTTCAGACCCATTTGCTATTCGGCCCTTTACAAATGAACCAATCTGCTTTCTGCTACACTGGACCACTAATTTGATGTTCTTGCAACTCTTTAAATGGAAAGTGCTGTCCCCCAGGTATTCAGGTTCTCCAAACGGTTGAAGTTAAGTTCAAGTTAATTGCGTCCACCAACCATCTCTCCTCAGAAATTGAGCCTGGGAACAAGGTTAAGTTTAAGTACGTAAGTTCACTTAACTTAATGTGGTAGTCAGTAGTAGTGCAGGTGACCAACCTACCTTTGAGGATGGTGATGTTGATCTGTGGCACCGCTTGGTACTGTGGGTAATGTTGTGGGTAGTGGGGGTTGGAATAATGAGGAGGGGGCTGCTCTCCAGGGTCACAACACCGCCGACAGTCTTTACCCCTCACTTCACTACCAGTGGCAATAGAAAACAATGTCAATGGATACATCCCAAATGGCAACCTATTCCCTATTTTGTGCAATACTTTTGGCCCATATAGGGACCCTGATCAATAGTAGTGCACTATATAGAGAATAGGGTGCCACTCAGAAGGGTAGTATGTAGGAGTAGTATGCAGTAGTACCTGACATCTCTGTGGTAGACCCTGGTGTTTGTCCTGGGGTCTGTCCTGAGGTCTGTTGTCTCACTGTCCCTGTCTCTGTTCTGGTCTTGTTCCTGGTCGTAGGGGGTCCGGTAGGGTTCACCTGAGACCACCAACAGGAGCAGTACCACCCACGCACACAGGGCAGAGGGCGGCTGCCCATCCCGCACTGTCATCTTCGGGAAACAGGAAGTGACATCAGTCATAATCAGGAAGTGATTGAGCTCATATGCAGTTAATTACCATATCTTCTCCAATGTACTTTGAGAAGGAGATGAGGAGAGAGGACACAGGAAATCAAGGAGATACAATTGAGAATCATCCATAAAAAATGTATGGTTGTTCTGCACTTTAGTTTTGCCATGAATAGACCTCTTTCTTTCTTTCTTTAGGACAGTGATTACGACATAATCGGTGAAGTTGGGGACAGACCCAAGTGTCTCTGGAGACAGAGTGGTTGGCCTGCTACATAATGTGTTTGTGGGATAAACCAAACTCATATATTCTCATCTGTTTTCACTTGGATGGCTATGACACCTCAATATGACAAACAACAACAGGGTGCGTCCCAAATGTCACTATATAGTGCATTACGTTTTACAAAGGCTCTGGTCAAAAGTGGTGCACTATATAGGGAATATAGACAGACTGTACTCTCAGAGTAAAAAGTAAATAAATAAAAACACACATTTCCACACATTAGCCTAACTCAAGAGAAATTATGCTGGAGAATATGATTGTCTTTGAACTTCTTTAAAGCTAGAATCCTTAGTTACTCCATCAATTTTTGGACTTAGAAATTAATAATGATATATACCCTATAATTCTTGAAGAATATAACTTCTAACGTCAATTCCACAGTAAAGTAAAAGCGCTGAGACTCAAAACCATTGATTTCAAAGTTTAACAAACCATACAACTCTATGCACAATAACTACATTTTGCACTGAACATTTTACAAAAGAACTGTGCAGATGCAAACTTTGGTAACAGAATCTCTGTAAAATCTCACTCAGTTTTTTTATGTGTCCATGTTTTCCAAATAGATATTTGCTCTGAAATATGATTTAATTATGTCTGCAGAAAGAATGGGGTGTCAGCTATGACATGACACATTGACTTTGAAAAAAACCTATTTTGGTTATTGAACTACAGTAAGTGAAGTGGATTTACATCTGGTAAGGGAATTGCGATAAAGGAATTTTGTCATGCCTGATCTGTTTTACACAGAAATGCATAATTATGAATATCATTTTCTCCATGGTGATGTATCCTAAATAGGTACACAAAGGTATCCAATATCCTCCTTTGCATATGTGGGTATTATTCTACACACTGGCTATTATTTTAATGTCTCTGCACCCAAACAACACCAAATATGGTTGGTCTGGGCCGGAACAAATCTGAACCAATTATAGACATCTATGTTTCACAAGCTTGGACATCAAAGTACACCACAGTAAAGCTCAATAGAGCACAGTAGAGTACAGTACAAAACAGTAGAGTACAGTAGAGTAGAGTACAGTAAAGTACAGTTGTGGCCAAAAGATTTAAGAATGACACAAATATTAATTTTCACAAAGTCTGCTGCCTCATTGTCTTTAGATATTTTTGTCAGATGTTACTATGGAACACTGAAGTATAATTACAAGCATTTCATAAGTGTCAAAGGCTTGTATTGACAATTACATGAAGTTGATGCAAAGAGTCAATATTTGCAGTGTTGACCCTTCTTTTCCAAGACGTCTGCAATCCTGTCATGCTGTCAATTAACTTCTGGGTCACACTAATGGCAGCCTATTCTTGCATAATCAATTCTTGGAGTTTGTCAGAATTTGTGGGTTTTTGTTTGTCCAACCGCCTTTTGAGGATTGACCACAAATACTCAATGGGGTTAAAACCTGTTAAGGAGGCTGCGAATTTTCGCAGCTTTTTGTTAAAAATCGCACAACATTTCAGCGTCCTGCTACTCATGCCAGGAATATAGTATATGCATATGATAAGTGTGTGTGTATAGAAAACACTCTGAAGTCTCTAAAACTGGTTAAATCGTGTCTGTGGCTATAACAGAACGTGTTTAGGAGTCAAAATCCTTCGAAAAACTGTTCACCAAAAACACAAAAATAATATTCATCCGCCAGTCAATGTATTGTCTAAGGCTGAAGAAAATACATGGGGATCCCCTGTAAACGCCTACAGCTTCCACACGATGTCGCCAGTGCTGGCATTTTGTGGCTGCTTTATCCTTGGTTTGGTGACGTATAGGCACTTCCTTTCTTGGGGCTCACCACAGGATGTTATGAAAGTGAAAACATGGAGTATGATTTCAAGACTCGCTGCTATCGAATACAGATCGCCCCGTGATCAATTTGATAGATTATTAACGTTTATTAATACCTAAAGTTGGTTTAGATAAGTAGTTTGAAGTGATTTGTAAAAGTTTATAGGCAACTTTTGTAATTTTAAAAAGTTACGTTGCGTCTTGTAAAGGGGCATTTTTCTGGATCAGACCGGTCTTCAGCAAATCACATTTTGGGTATACAATGACGGATTTAATCGGGGAAAAGACCCAATTGTGATGTTTATGTGACATATAGAAGTGCCAAGAAAGAAGCTCGTCAAAGGTAATGAATGTTTTATATTTTATTTCTGCGTTTTGGGTAGTGCCGGCTACCGCAAAATCTGTTGTTTTGTTGACGGTCTGGTATTCTGGGGGTGCATGCTATCAGATAATAGCTTCTCATGCTTTCGCCGAAAAGCATTTTACAAATCTGACTTGGTGGCTAGATTCACAACGAGTGTAGCTTTAATTCAGTACCTTGTATGTGTGTTTTAATGAAAGTTTGAGTTTTATCGAAAACTATAGGTTGTGCTCTAAAATTTCCGCTGATTTGATCCCGCCACAGGGACCTAGTCCATAATTATTTTAAGGTCTGGGGAGTTTCCTGGCCATGGACCCAAAATATCGATGTTTTGTTCCCCGAGCTACTTAGTTATCACTTTTGCCTTATGGCAAGGTGCTCCATCAGGCTGGAAAAGGCATTGTTCGTCACCAAACTGTTCCTGGATGGTTGGGAGAAGTTGCTCTCGGAGGATGTGTTGATACCATTCTTTATTCATGGCTGTGTTCTTCTGCAAATTTTAAATGAGCCCACTCCCTTGGCTGAGAAGCAACCCCACACATGAATGGTCTCAGGATGCTTTACTGTTGGCATGACACAGGACTGATGTTAGCGCTCACCTTGTCTTCTCCGGACAAGCTTTTTTTCCAGATGCCCCAAACAATCGGAAAGGGCATTCATCAGAGAAAATGACTTTACCCCAGTCCTCAGCAGTCCAATCCTTGTACCATTTGCAGAATATCAGTCTGTCCCTGATGTTTTTCCTGGAGAGAAGTGGCTTCTTTGCTGCCCTTCTTGACACCAGGCCATCCTCCAAAAGTCTTCACCTGACTGTGCGTGCAGATGCACTCACACCTGCCTGCTGCCATTCCTGAGCAAGCTCTGTACTGGTGGTGCCCCGATCCCGCAGCTAAATCAACTTTAGGAGACGCTCCTGGTGCGTGCTGGACTTTCTTGGGCGCCCTGAAGCCTTCTTCACAACAATTGAACCGCTCTCCTTGAAGTTCTTGATGATCCGATAAATGGTTGATTTATGTGCAATTTTCCTGCCAGCAATATCCTTGCCCGTGAAGCCCTTTTTGTGCAAAGCAATGATGACGGCACATGTTTCCTTGCATGCAACCATGTTTGACAGAGGAAGAACAATGATTCCAAGCACCACCCTCCTTTTGAAGCTTCCAGTCTGTTATTCAAACTCAATCAGCCCTCCCATGTCCTCTTCACAACTGTGTGGGTGTGGGTGGACCATGTTAAGTCCTTAGTGATATAGACGGCAAGGAACTTGAAGCTCTCGACCTACTCCACAAAAGCCCCGTCGATGTGGATGGGGTGTTCGCTCCCCTCTTTCTCCAATAGTCCACAATCAGCTCCTTGGTCTTACTGATGTTGAGAGGGAGGTTGTTGTCCTGGTACCACACGGCTAAGTCTCTGACCTTCTCCCTGTAGGCTGACTCATCGCAGTTGGGGATCAGGCCTACCAATGTCGTATCGTCAGAAAACTTGATGGTGTTGGAGTCATGCACAGCCACACAGTCATGGGTGAACAGGGAATACAGAAGGGGACTAAGTACACACCCCTGAGGGACCACTGTGTTGAGGGTCAGCGTGGGGGAGGTGTTGTTGCCTACCCTTACCACCTGTGGCTGGCCCGTCAGGAAGTCCAGGATCCAGATGCAGAGGGAGGGGTTCAGTCCCAGGGGCCCTAGCTTGGTGATGAGCTTGGAGGGTACTATGGTGTTGAACGCTGAGCTGTAGTCTATGAACAGCATTCTCACATAGTTATTTCCCGTCTTGTCCACGAAGGAGAGGGCAGTGTGAAGTGCAATTGAAATGGTGTATTCTGTGGATCTGTTGGAGCGGTATGTGAGTCTAGTGTGTCTGGGATGATGGTGTAGATGTGTGCCATGATCAGCTTTTCAAAGCACTTCATAATTACAGAAGTGAGTGCTACCGGGCGATAGTCATTTAGGCAAGTTACCTTGGAGCTCTTGGGAACAGGGACAATGGTGGTTAGCTTGAAACATGTTGGGATTACAGACTGGGACAAGGAGAGATTGAAAATGTCTGGGAAGACATCTGCCAGCTGGCCTGTGCATGCTTTGAGAACGTGCCCTGGGATTCTATCTGTGATTCTTAACCTGTTTAAATTATTGTTATCATGCCAGAGTTGGGAAGACTAAATAACACTCGAGAATTTGCTATATATAATCAGAAGGATAGAATTGTGGTCAGATTTGCCAAACAGGGGGCGGGGGAGAGCTTTGCATGCATCTCTTTGTGTGGAGTAAAGGTGGTCTAGGATTTAATTTTTCTCTGGTAAAACTTAATTAAGTTTGCCTGCATTAAAGTCCCCAGCCACTAGGAGGGCTGCTTCTGGGTGAGCATTTTCTTCTTTGCTTATGGCCTTACAGAGTTGGTTGAGAGGGGTTTTAGTGCCAGCTTCATTCTGTGGTGTTAAATAGATGGCTACGAATAATTTGGATGAGAACTCTCTTGTTAGATAGTGTGGTCTACAGCGTATCATAAGCTACTCTACCTCAGGCGAAAAATACCTTGAGACTTCTTTAATATTAGACATCGCACACCAGCTGTTATTGACAAATAGACACACACTCCCACCCCTCGTCTTACCAGAGGTAGCGTCTCTGTTCTGCCGGTGCATGGAAAATCCTGCTACCTCTATATTGTCCGTGTCGTCGTTCAGCCACGTCTTGGTGAAACATTTGATGATACAGTTTTTGATGGCCCGTTGGTAGGATAATCTTAATCGTAGGTCATACATTTTATTTTCCAATGATTGCACCTTAGCAAGAAGAACAGATGGCAGTGGGGGTTTACTCGCTCGCCTACGGATTCTCAGAAGGCTTCCTGATCTGCGGCCCCTTTTCCTGTGTCTTTTCTTCACGCAAAAGGCATGGATCTGGGCCTGTTCCAGTGAAAGCAGGATATCCTTCTTGTCGGACTCGTTAAAGGAAAATGTTTCTTCCAGTCCGCGGTGAGTAATCGCTGTTCTGATGTCCAGATGTTATTTTTGGTCATAAGAGACGGTAGAGGCAACATTATGTATACAATAAGTTAACAAATAAGTTACACAAAATTCTCACCCAGAACAAAATAACAAAATATCACAATTGGTTGGGAGAATGTAAAAAGTCAGCCATATTCTTCGGTGCCATCTGGACATACAGTGCCTTGCGAAAGTATTCGGCCCCCTTGAACTTTGCGACCTTTTGCCACATTTCAGGCTTCAAACATAAAGATATAAAACTGTATTTTTTTGTGAAGAATCAACAACAAGTGGGACACAATCATGAAGTGGAACGACATTTATTGGATATTTCAAACTTTTTTAACAAATCAAAAACTGAAAAATTGGGCGTGCAAAATTATTCAGCCCCCTTAAGTTAATACTTTGTAGCGCCACCTTTTGCTGCGATTACAGCTGTAAGTCGCTTGGGGTATGTCTCTATCAGTTTTGCACATCGAGAGACTGAAATTTTTTCCCATCATTGGTACACTTCAACTATGACAGACAAAATGAGAGAAAAAAATCCAGAAAATCACATTGTAGGATTTTTTATGAATTTATTTGCAAATTATGGTGGAAAATAAGTATTTGGTCACCTACAAACAAGCAAGATTTCTGGCTCTCACAGACCTGTAACTTCTTCTTTAAGGGGCTCCTCTGTCCTCCACTCGTTACCTGTATTAATGGCACCTGTTTGAACTTATCAGTATAAAAGACACCTGTCCACAACCTCAAACAGTCACACTCCAAACTCTACTATAGCCAAGACCAAAGAGCTGTCAAAGGACACCAGAAACAAAATTGTAGACCTGCACCAGGCTGGGAAGACTGAATCTGCAATAGGTAAGCAGCTTGGTTTGAAGAAATCAACTGTGGGAGCAATTATTATGAAATGGAAGACATACAAGACCACTGATAATCTCCCTCGATCTGGGGCTCCACGCAAGATCTCACCCCGTGGGGTCAAGATGATCACAAGAACGGTGAGCAAAAATCCCAGAACCACACGGGAGGACCTAGTGAATGACCTGCAGAGAGCTGGGACCAAAGTAACAAAGCCTACCATCAGTAACACACTACGCCGCCAGGGACTCAAATCCTGCAGTGCCAGACGTGTCCCCTTGCTTAAGCCAGTACATGTCCAGGCCCGTCTGAAGTTTCTAGAGAGCATTTGGAAGATCCAGAAGAAGATTGGGAGAATGTCAGATGAAACCAAAATATAACTTTTTGGTAAAAACTCAACTCGTCGTGTTTGGAGGACAAAGAATGCTGAGTTGCACCCAAAGAACACCATACCTACTGTGAAGCTTGGGGATGGAAACATCATGCTTTGGGGCTGTTTGTCTGCAAAGGATGACTGATCCATGTAAAGGAAAGAATGAATGGGGCCATGTATCGTGAGATTTTGAGTGAGAACCTCCTTCCATCAGCAAGGGCATTGAAGATGAAACGTGGCTGGGTCTTTCAGCATGACAATGATCCCAAACACACCGCCCGGGCAACGAAGGAGTGGCTTCGTAAGAAGCATTTCAAGGTCCTGGAGTGGCCTAGCCAGTCTCTAGATCTCAACCCCATAGAAAATCTTTGGAGGGAGTTGAAAGTCTGTGTTGCCCAGCAACAGCCCCAAAACATCACTGCTCTAGAGGAGATCTGCATGGAGGAATGGGCCAAAATACCAGCAACAGTGTGTGAAAACCTTGTGAAGACTTACAGAAAACGATTGACCTCTGTCATTGCCAACAAAGGGTATATAACAAAGTATTGAGATAAACTTTTGTTATTGACCAAATACTTATTTTACACCATAATTTGCAAAAGAAATCATTAAAAATGTGATTTTCTGATTTTATTTTCTCATTTTATGTCATAGTTGAAGTGTACCTATGATGAAAATTACAGGCCTCTCTCATCTTTTTAAGTGGGAGAACTTGCACAATTGGTGGCTGACTAAATACTTTTTTGCCCCACTGTATATATATATATATATATATATATATACATACATACATACATACATACATACATACATACATACATACATACATACATACATACATACATACATACATACATACAAATGCATATATTTAAAAAATATATATTTTTCCTTCATTACTCTCCAACCCCACCACCCCTCCCCCAATTGGAGCAAACTAGTGAACAACAACGCTGAGGCCTGTATTTCCAGCTTATACATACTATACACATTTTATGGACACAACCTATTACAATAGTTATGTTTTGTTTGTTTTTACTCTTGTCCTTCCTCTATGCTCAACCTCTCCTATCCATGTCTGATGTCCATCCAGTTTGATTTCTATTTGCCATAGCTTTCAAACTGTGTTCTTTCACAAAAGTTCTTAACCTATATACGTTTTACGGGCACAGTATGTTTTACATTAGTTATCTTGTTGTTATTAGTTATTAGTCCCAACCTTCAGCTCCATTCAACCCCTCCCGTCTATCTCTTAACACCATCCATATTGGATTTCTATTTGCCATATATTTTTCAACTGTGCTGTGATGTTTCACAAAAGTTCTGAACCTTTCTATTCTCATTGTTTCGACAGATTGTAAATTGAAAACAAAAGTTTTTGCTAAAAGTATTATTATATTATTGATCGATTGACTATGACTTTTGAGATCACCCAGTAGTGCTATCTGCAAGGTTAGCTCCAGGTAAATATTGCAATTCTTCAGGCTTTCCTGGATCAAAAACAAGCTACAAATGGACAGTACCAAAACAAATTATCTAATGAATCTGCCTATTTGCAGCCAAATCTGCAGAGCTGGGAAGATTGTATCCCCCATATAAATAAATCTATTGGTTGCAAGAATTTAGTATAATAATTTAAATAGAAAAATTCTCAGTTTTGAATCCGGCGTCATTTTGCGTATCAGTTCATAAACCATGTGCCATGGAATCGGCACGTCAAAAATCTCTTCCCAACTATTTTGCAATCTATATGGCACGGCTGTCAATTTTTGGGGTCCTTAAATGAAACTGGTAAACTTTTTTATTTATCACAATTGTCTTTAACCAATTATGGTCTTTAATGCAGGGTCGACAGACAAGTTCCTTACTTTTTCCCCCTTCCACTTTCCTCTTCCATTTTTGCGGTAATGCTGCAATTAGTTGGTTGAAATTTTGGGTATTGCAGACATTTCCATGTTTTTGTTGTCTGCATGTGTAACATAACTCCACCAGTCGTATTTATGATATAATTTACAAAGAATATACCTTTTTTAAACATTATATCATAAAATTAGTATATTTGAGTTTAACCACAATATTTGTTGTATTACTTGTTCTGTCTTTTCTGGTTGTCACGGCTGTTGAAAGGAGAGGACCAAGGTGCAGCGGTGTGAGCGTACATGTTCTTTTATTTAATCAAAATGACACCAAACAAAACAATAAACACTACAAAAACAAACCGTGAAGCTCAACGGCTATGTGTCCTAAACAAAGTCAACTTCCCACCAAGACAGGTGGAAAAAAGGGCTACCTAAGTATGGTTCTCAATCAGAGGCAACGATAGACAGCTGCCTCTGAGAACCACACACAGCCAAACACAACGAAATAGAAAACATATAAATAAAGAAACTAGAATGCCCACGCTAGTCACACCCTGACCTAACCAAAATAGAGAATTAAAGCCTCTCTATGGCCAGGGCATGACACTGGTGGATTAAATTGAAATTGCAACCAACTTTCTAAGGCTTGTCTTAAAAAATAGCAATATTTGGGAGATGATTTCCTTTTCAAATAACTGAAAGTGAGATATTGTAATCTGAATAAAGGGAAAAGGGCCTTTATGAACATAGGGTGAGACATTCTTACTAATTAGCTAGAGAACCAGTTCCGATTTAAGTATAACTTTTGTATGACTGAAGCCTTTAGTGAGAAGTCTAATGCTTTAATATTTAATCATTTCTGCCCCCAAATTCATATATATATATATATATATATATATATATATATATATATATATATATATATATAAATATGCCCGTTTAATTTTGTTATTAGTTAAACATATTTCCTTTCTCACAAACAAGCATTTTCTCTTTCCTCAAGTAGGCATTCTTTTGTATTTCCCAGTAAGAGTAACACTCAGTCTTTCTCTCCACATGTTGAACACAATGTACGTGTGTGCTTTCTGCAGATGTATTTATTGCATTCTACACAAGTGGTGCTGGTTTTACTGTCTCGTCGAGGAGGGCAGAGCTGGCATCTTTTCCATTTCTTGTCAACACGTGCATCCACTGCATCCATCAGAGATCTGTTGCTCTCGCATTGAGATGAAGCTTGGGAAAGCTCATTTTCACCCAAACATAATTATAAAAGCGCAACCAGAACCATTCAAAACAAAATTCATTCAAGACACTTGTTTATTTTGGACCTGCGCAAATATCTATACACATGAAAGCCTCCTGGTCAAAATGACCCACATCATCATGTTCGTATACAAAATCTACACAGATATTCCACAACACATCAGTGTGTCCACCTTTTGAAGTTAGGTTCATGACCATAAATTTGGAAAAGTAATGTAATTTCATGAAGAAAAGGAGAGGTAGTAGTAGTATACTAGTAGTACTAGTATTTTAGACAACTCAAAAGTGGAAATGGGTCAAATTGACCCGCAACATAATAGGAGGGTTAAAAAACTAAAAGAGCATATAAGCAAATAGGTAAACTGGGATATTACTAAAGAGTTAATCAGGGTGATTTTTCCACAAATAGAAAGGTATTTAACCTTTTCATGGTGGCAAGATCTTATTTATTTTTGCCAACTTTCTATTAAAATGTATTGGAGTGAGATCCTTTCTTTCCGGAGATGTATACCGAGTATATCCACATCACCATCAGACCATTTTATTGGTAAACTACACGATAATGTAAAATGTATATTTTTTTGTGATCCAATATGTAATGTAGTACATTTGATACTATATTAATTTGGTTGTAATCCAGAGAGGTTAGAAAAATGATCTAGATCCCTGTGAAGGGATCCAAGTTGTGGATTTAAAAGAAAACATGAATCATCAGCGTACAATGACATCTTCGTTTTTAAGTCCTGTATTTCCCTTGATATTACTGTTGGATCTGATTTTAATAGCTAACATATTGATGGCCATAATAAATAGATATGCCGATAGTGGACAACCTTGTTTTACTAGTTTAAAACTTTCTGAGAAGTAGCCATCATTTACTATTTTACACCTAGGGTTATTATACATAATTTTAACCCATTGTAGAAGAGATTCTCCAAAATTGAAATGTTCCAGGCATTTCTATATAAACTCCAGTCATACTATATAAAAAGCCTTTTCAAAGTCAGCAATGAATAGCAGTCCTGGTTTCCCAGATTTTTCAGTGTTCTATTGTTTCCAGTTTTTGACTTATATTATCTCCAACGTATCCTCCATGTAAAAAACCTGTCTGGTTAGAATGAATAATGTCCAACAATATACATTTTGCAAGAATTTCTGCATCACGACACTGAAGTGTAACGGGCCTCCAATTTTTATATTTCCCACTTGTATCCTGTTTCAGTAATAATTAATTCATACCTTCTTGTTGAGTGTCTGATAATCTACCATTTACATAGAAGTTGTTATAACATGCTAATAATGGTCCTCTGAGTATATATAAAAAAGGTTTTGGTATACCTCAACTGGTATGCCATCCAGCCCTGGAGTTTTCCCAGACTTAAAGGCTTTAATTGCGTCGATAAATTCCTCCTCTGTAATTTCACCTTCACATGAGTCTTTCTGTATGGCTGTTAATTTTATATTATTAATTGAAACAAATCTATATAATTAGCTTCATTTAGAGGAGATGGAGGAGACTGTATGGACTCCTTTGACCTACATTGCTTTTGTTTTAGAGATGAATACTGAACACTTTAAAAGTGTCCCACACACTAAGGGGATTTGCTGTACCTATGTAATGTTGGAAAAATTAAGTTATAAATTCCTCTTTCCTAGTTAAAAACAAGTTATCCGATAGGCTTTGATTAAATTTCCAATATCATTGGCTTATTGGTTTGACTTGATTTTGTACACCTGGGGCTTGTTCAGGAGAATGGAAATTTACAGAATGTTCAGATAAAAATGTATTGTGTACATCAAATATGATCGTTATTATTACATATATATTTATGTTTATTTAACTAGGCAAGTCAGTTAAGAACAAATTCCTATTTACAATGACTGCCTACCAAAAGGCAAAAGGCTTCCTGCGGGGACGGGGGCTGGGATTAAAAATATAGGACAAAACACACATCACGACAAGAGAGACATCACAACACTACATAAAAAAAGACCTTGCACAGACAGGAATATGTTCCGGGATTCTTCCGATGGCATTGAGGAGTACACCACATCAGTCACTGGCTTCATCAATAAGTGCATCGATGACATCATCCCCACAGTGACTGTACGTACATACCCCAACCAGAAGCCATGGATTACAGGCAACATTTGCACTCAGCTAAAGGGTAGAGCTGCCGCTTTCAAGGAGCGGGAAAGAAATCTTATAAGCTTATAAGAAATCCCGCTATGCCCTCCGACGACCCATCAAACAGGCAAAGCATGAATACAGGACTAAGATCGAATCGTACTACACCAGCTCCGATGCTCGTCAGATGTGGCAGGGCTTGCAAACTATTTCAGACTACAAAGGGAAGCACACCCGAGAGCTGCCCAGTAACACAAGCCTACCAGACGAGCTAAATTACTTCTATGCTCGATTCTTCTGCAAGTAACACTGAAACAAACATGAGAGGATCAGCTGTTCCGGACGACTGTGTGATTACGCTCGCCGAAGCCGATGTGAGTAAGACCTTTAAGCAGGTCAACATTCACAAGGCCGCAAGGCCAGACGGATTACAAGGACGTGTACTCCGAGCATGCGCTGACCAAATGGCAAGTGTCTTCACTGACAATTTCAACCTCTCCCTGTCGGAGTCTGTAATACCAACATGTTTCAAGTAGACCATCATAGTCCCTGTGCCCAAAAACACTAAGTTAACCTGCCTAAATGACTACCGACCAGTAGCACTTACGTCTGTAGCCACGAAGTGCTTTGAAAGGCTGGTCATGGCTCAAATCAACACCATTTTCCCAGAAACCCTAGACCCACTCCAATTTGCATACCGCCCCAACAGATCCACAGATGATGCAATCTCTATTTCACTCCACATGGCCCTTTCACACTTGGACAAAAGGAACACCTATGTGAGAATGCTATTCATTGATTACAGCTCTGCGTTCAACACCATAGTGCCTTCAAAGCTCATCACTAAGCTAAGGACCCTGGGACTAAACACCTCCCTCTGCAACTGGATCCTGGACTTCCTGACGGGCCACCCCCAGGTGGTAAGGGCAGGTAACAACACATCCGCCACGCTGATCCTCAACTCGGGGGCCCCTTAGGGATGCGTGCTCAGTCCCCTTCTGTACTCCCTGTTCACTCATGACTGCACGGCCAGGCACGACTCCAACACCATCATTAAGTTTGCCGATGACACAACAGTGTAGGCCTGATCACCGACAATGATGATACAGCCTATAGGGAGGAGATCAGAGACGGGGCCGTGTGGTACCAGGACAACAACCTCTCCCTAAATGTGATCAAGACAAAGGAGATGATCGTGGACTACAGGAAAGCAGGTTGAGAGCTTCAAGTTTCTTGGTGTCCTCATCACCAACAACCTAACATGGTCCAAACATACCAAGACAGTCGTGAAGAGGGCACAACAAAATCTATTCCCCCTCAGGAGACTGAAGAAATGTGTGATGGGTCCTCAGATCCTCAGAAGGTTCTACAGCTGCACCATCGAGAGCATCACTGGTTGCATCACTGCCTGGTATGGAAACTGCTCGGCCTCCGACTGCAAGGCACTACAGAGGATAAAGTGTACGGCCCAATGCATCACTGGGGCCAAGCTTCCTGCCATCCAGCCTCTCTAATCATAGTCTGTTCTCTCTGCTACCGCACGGCAAGCGGTACCAAAGCGCCAAGTCTAGGTCCAAGAGGCTTCTAAACAACTTCTACCCCCAAGCCATAAGGCTCCTGAACATCTAATCAAATGGCTGCCCAGACTATTTGCATTCCCCCCCCCCACTCTCTCTTTACACTGCTGCTACTCTCTGTTATTATCTATGCATAGTCACTTTAATAACTCTACCTACATGTACATATTACCTCAATTACCTCGGCTAACCAGTGTCCCCGCACATTAACTCTGTACTGGTAACCCCTGTATATATACTCAATATTGTTATTTTACTGCTGCTCTTTAATTATTTGTTACTTTTATTTAAATCTTTGACCAAAGTCTGCAGTGTGTGTGTAAGTGCATGAGTGCTGGAGGCAAGCAAAAGCTCGGGAGAGAGGAGGGAGTGTGGCGGGGGTACCTGTACCAGACAGGGGGAGACAGGCCAGACGGTGAACCGATCGCCAGGTGGAATCCAAGCAGCAGTGCAGCAGGCAACGGGAGTAGGTGTCACACAAAATTGTCCTGTGGCTGTTGTATTTTGGAGATTTGCGAGGAGGATATCTTCTGATGTGATCAACGCAACAATATTGTTTCTTATTGAGGTAGCTTACAATTTTAGTGTTCTGGCTGCATGTCAGTTCATGTTGGAATTGATATGATGATGATTGTAATAAATTAATATAGCCAAAGATTATCATGCTTCGCATCTTTCTCTGATAAATCTACTGTCAGATAGATTGACATATTTATTATAAGACGTGTGTGCTCTATTCATGCTCTATTCAAGTCACGTCCTTTGTAGTTTCTTTCTCAGATCTGTATTCAAAAAGTTTTAACAAGTAGTCACCTGAGATCTGTACTCAAATATTTTTTTTTACGTAGTTGCTTTCGCAGAGTTGTATTTAAAGTTTTTGGGATCTGCATTCAAATAGTTATAGTCACCTCCAACTAGAATGTTGATATCATGGATGGTCAGTCCTTGCATCCATAGCATTGTCTATGCATTTGACAGTGGTTCCATTTCTCCAGCCCCCCCCCCCCTCACCTTTTTACCAAAACAGCGGCAGGTTGGCCACTTTGTTTTTGTTTCATTAAGGATGCTAGCTTTAAGGTAGTGATAACCTAACTCCCTCAGACCGTCCTGAAGATCAGATACAGTGTGTTTGAAGATGACCTGAATCCAAAGGTCAAGTTAAGGGTCACTGCTCTCTTATCCTTGATAGGAATGTGATGTTACTCTTTGGATCAGGACTATGGGATGAAAGAAAGGGTCAGAGTCAGATGACTGCTCAAGTATGTATGGGATGTTGTTTTTCCATACATATCAAGGGGAGTGTGTGTGTACAGGCAGCACATATATTTGGCAACTATTTAAGGCTATTCTGGTGGTCTAAAAGAATATGGCATATTTTTTATGGCACTTTTTATGGCTCCTGGCATTGTATTATGGCTCCTGGCATTGTATTATGGCTCCTGGCATTGTATTATGGCTCCTGGCATTGTATTTGTTTCTCACAGTATGTGTATTTTTGTCTGCTGCTGTTTTGACATTGAATATAGACATACACTGAGTGTACAAAACATTAAGAATGCCTGCGCTTTCCATGAAATAGACCGACCTGGTGAATCCAGGTGAAAGCTATGATACCTTATTGATGTCACTTAAATCTACTTCAATCAATGTAGATGAAGGGGAGGAGACAGGTTAAAGAAGGTTTTTTAAGCCTTGAGACAGGGATTGTGTATGTGTGCCATTCAGGGGGTGCCAGGTGCACCGGTTTGTGTCAAGAACCGGAACCGGTACCACCCAAATGACATCCAGCCAACTTGACAACTGTGGGAAACATTGGCGTCAACAAGGGCCAGCATCCCTGTGTAATGCTTCCGACACCTTGTAGAGTCCACGCCCCAACGAATTGAGGCTGTCCCAAGGGCAAGGTGGATACAACTCAATATTAGGAAGGTGTTCTTAATGTTTTGTACACTCAGTGTATATTTGATATAGACATAACAAGAAATATTGCAGCGTCATACAATAAGTTGTATACAATGCAATATGATATTTAGACTGCGTGCATCTACAAATATAATGACGAGAGGACATAACCTTAAAAATCCACTTTAAAACAGCCACTCACTTAAATGGCCACTGATCTTTTTTATCCTCAATCAAATAATGACTTCCTCTGCAATTTGACAGAAAGTTTCACTGCGTTTTACCAGAGTGTGAGTACCAAATGGCACCCTATTCCCTATGTACAGTAGTGGCCCCTGGTCAAAAGTAGTGCTCTATAAATGCAATAGAGTGCCATTTGGGACTGAGAGACTGCCGTCCATTATCAAAGGAAGTGGTCAATTGCCTGTGATCCATTCAGTGAAATACAGGGTAGAGCATTACCTTTCAGTGTAATGGTAGGGCTTGATTGTTTTTCTTATCCAATTAGGAGATCGTATCCCTCTAAAGTCTGGAATTACAACACACACACACACATATGCATGCACGCACACACAAACACACTCTCCTCTCTCCGTAACAAGGTAATTGCTAGCATCACAGCCGCTTTTAACCTGGGGGTCACTGTTTCAGGATTTGATTTTGTTTCCTGTGATGCGATGTGGTTGAAATGGTTTTCCAAAACGAAGCCATGCGGTCAGCTTTTAAAGCAACCACTTTAGAAAACATAGCATCACACACAACCACATCAACACACACACACATATGTGGCACAGACACACGCACACACGCACCCACCCCCACACACACACACATACAGTAAGTAGAGCTGTGCTTTTCAAGTCAACAGGCCAGACAGAACACTACTACCAATTAACCATTGAACAAAATATCTGTGAACCACTGTGGTAGTAAATCAGACAGAGGTTGCGTCCCAAATGGTGCTCTATTCCCTATATGGTGAACTACTTTTAACCCCTATGGGCCCTGGTTAAAATAAGTGTACTAAAAAGGGAATAGGGTGCCATTTGTGATGCAACCAGAGAACAGACAATCAACACAAATAGAAGGGACTGTTTGTACTGGCCGAGAAGGTTTATACACGGTCTGATAAGGTACAAGTCTAAGAATGGAGACAAAGAATGGATAAACAGTAGCTACGTTGTTAACAAAGGATGGAAGAAGAAAGAAAAGACACCAGCGAATGAAACAAGATAGAAGATATCAAAAGTATAATCAGTTTGTGTGTGTGTGTGTGTGTGTGTGTTCATGCATGGGTGTGAGACTGGATCTCCTCAAGAGCACAATAATCTTGCTGGTGCATCTGGAGAAGTTCAAAGTAGCGGCATCATGCACCTATGATTTTAGAGGGGGCACGAGGTATGTGAGGATGGAGGGGGGATGGTCCGGAAGCATTTTTCAAACCCCTTTTTCCTGCAATCTAAAGCCATTATTCATTATGCCTAATTCTATGTAAAAATATGTATAATTTTCTACATAGCTTATCTATGCATTTCTCTTTACCTGTTCAATTGTCATTTGAATGAATTATGTACATTGATTCTGTAAGAACTTTTACACCTTAGAAGAGTTTATTACAACTGCCACACTGGTATATAGCAACATAACCCCATAATTAAAGACATTTTGGTATTTTCTAAAGTCTAGCAACCTTGCAAGCATGCACGCCAGCGAAGATAGTTAAACAAGATACTCTAACTAGTAGCACAGTAGCCTTTAGGCAGCACAGAAGCCAGTAAATTACAGTAGATTTACAGGACCTTTAATGTAACACAAATTTACAACATATTACTGGAACACCTGACTGCTGTATTTCTAGAATTAGTGTAGTGGAATGCCATTGAGCCCACATAATGCATTGCTCTTTACAGTACTGTACTGTAATATATAATTACATTAGCTATCTGTAAAATAAAATGCTGTAAATCTACAACAATTTGTTACAGTGTGAGGTTGGGAGTTTGGGAACCTCTCTAGCTAGCTAGCTAAAGTCAACTTCATAAAATTGCTATGTGGCTAGTATTACAGTGAAACAACAAAATGTTCTGGTTTTATTTATTCATCAAGAAGGAATCAATAGAGATAAATAGTAATTTCGTCTTTTTGTAGGCACTATCTCCACCATGGTTCGTTGGACAAAGGCTATGGGAAAATGTATTGAGTTTTTGTAGGGTTTTTGGATAAATGCTGAAAATTAGGTGTGTGGTAAACACAGGCTTAGGAGATCTTATACGTTTTGTGAGATAATCTTCACCAGCGAATGTAACCTTTTGTGAATTTTGAAGCATTTCTGTAATACAAAAAAGCACAAAGCACATAAAATGATTAGTATTTCATAAATGTCATGTTAACTGACTGATATTATCTCATAGAGCAAAACGTATAAGATATCCTAAGCCTGTGTTAACCTCAGACCTTATTTTCGGCATTTATCGCAAAACCCTATTCTTTCCCCATTGTTTTTGCTGAACGAACCAGAGGTAACTCATTTCCGTTGTTTTAGGACAACAAGCTGGCGAGCTCTATATGCTACATAAATTGATCAAATTAATTTACAAACACACCTCCTGCAAGTCCTGCCCATCAGTGGCAGCTAAAATCAAATCAAAGAATGTGTGTGTCACTTGACACTCTCTCCTCCCCTGACGACACTGTCTGCATGCATTAGATTATCTAGCACGCTGCCTAGCATATCTTTGCTCCATGGTGCACCTTAGAAGGAACCACTTACTGGGAGAATAGGGAGGGGGTACACTTTGCCTGGTCCAGTCAGTGTGCCCCCTTCGCAAAATACAGATGACAAATTTTTATAAATTATAAAAATAATAATTTAGTTTAGTAATTCATTTAACATCTGACTTTTTTTTATAACAGGTGTGTTCAGAGCAGTGGCTCTGTCTCAAATGGCACCCTATTCCATCTGGCTAAAAGTAGTACACTATATAGGGAATAGGGTGCCATTTGGGACGCAACCAGGTCTACCCTCTGAACTCTGATTAGTTCTCCCCTCTCTCTAATCCGGAAGGAGTAGGACGGGGCAATCAATAGAGACAGAGTCTATGTCTCAAATGGCATCCTATTCCCTTCACGGTGCACTACTTTTGACCAGAGCCCTATGGGCCCTGGACAAAAGTAATGCACTATATAGGGAAGCGGGTGCAATTTGGGACGCAGAGGTTGACTTTGAAGAAAAAGAGGAATGGAATTGCCCAATGCTCAAACAACAAAGCCTCACATTTCATTCAGCTCACAGGAATATCTGTTCATTTTTGGAATGGTTGTCTTGTTTTGTCATCTATGACCAAACATTCTGGAGCTAAGTGTGTGTTGTGTTGTCTTGATGATTATGTAAAGAGTGGTTATTGGTGATTTATGTGTGTTTACACAACAGTAAGATGGGCTAAAATAGTCCAAAACTATTTTATCCCATCTTACTCTTGTGTAAACATACATGAATCACCACTAACCACTCTTTACATAATCATCAAGACAACACACACTTGGCTCCAGAATTGGCCCTGTATACTTTTACTTGACCATGTAACTCATTGTTGTTTATTGGAAACAGTGGTTGTGAGTGACTATTTACAGCAAACCAGACATCACTTTATGCCTCTCCTAAATCATGTTAGCAATATAGATCTGTAATATTCAAAGCTGATATCTAACAAAACCAGTGTTCAAATACTAAAGTATGCACTTTCCGAGTTTTCTCATAAGACAGACATGATTTTGAACAAAGGACGATTCCTCATTTTGTGTTTGAGTTGGTGTTCCTCTTCAAGCCCCTATCATGTTTACAATCCCACTTCCGATATCTTCCTAACCATCCCCCCTCTTTCCTCCGGATCCCCTCCAGAGATGTTTACACTACAGTGGCAGACACACACACATGCTGTATATATGCACAAACACTGTATATATGCACGCACGCACGCACGCACACACACACACACACACACTGTACATACATACACACACACATGCATACACACACACAGACATACGCTTCGGACCAGCAAGTTTAGGGAACATGAGAAAAATGGTAAATCTCCAACCACAGTCCTGACCTTACTGTAAACTGTGTTGCATAACCCATAGTGTTATTGCTTCCCATATCTCCAGGGAACTCTTGCACCGGCTGTGTGTGTGTGTGTGTGTGTGTGTGTGTGTGTGTGTGTGTGTGTGTGTGTGTGTGTAAAGATGGACTACAGATACATAAACATTTATCTTGTTACTTATATAAGATATTATAATGATAAATGTATCAAACTAAAATATAACATACTTTTATACAGTTGTGTTTAGAAAATACAGATACATACAGGTATTGGTAGCACTTTATAATAGCTCAATGTAATAAAGCATTTATAACGGATTAGTAAATAGTTTGTTTATTTTTTATTAATCCAGTCATAAGATGTTTCATATAGGTCCTTATAAACCATTTATTAAACAGTAGTTAATTATTTTTGGGGTGCCTCATCTAAAGTTTGGGATACTTATACTTTACAAATGTTTTGAGTGACCAATGTAATTTCAAACAAAAATATGGAAAGATTAAATCGTCTGTGACAGTAGAAGAGTCACGTTGTCGTTTTGAGATAGGTTCCCCTGTCTTATTCTCCGTCATGTTTGGGTGTTGCTTGTTGTCATTACTTCATGTCTTAAAGTAATGATGGACTGTCGTTTCTTTGCTTATTTGAGCTGTTCTTGCCATAATATGGACTTGGTCTTTAACTTCTTGGTGACAGGTGGCAGTATTTTCACGTCCGGATGAAATGCATGCCCAAATTCAACTGCCTGCTACTCATCCCCAGAAGATATGCATATTATTAGATTTGGATAGAAAACACTCTGAAGTTTCTAAAACTGTTTGAATCATGTCTGTGAGTATAACAGAACTTATTTAGCAGACAACTCTGAGGACAAACCATTCAGATTTTATTTTTTTGAGGTCGCTCTCTTTTCAATGGGATTTCATTGGGAATCCAGATTTCTAAGGGACCTTCTTGCAGTTCCTATCGCTTCCACTGGATGTCAACAGTCTTTAGAAATTGGTTGAGGTTATTCCTTTGTGTAATGAAGAAGTACGGCCATCTTGAACGAGGGTCACTTGAAGTGTACTGTTAGATAGAGGCGCGTGACCAGAAAGCTAGCTACAGTTTGTTTTCCTCCTGTATTGAACACAGATCATCCCGTCTTAAATTTTATCAATTATTTACGTAAAAAAAATACCTGAAGTTGTATTACAAAAGTAGTTTGAAATGTTTTGGCAAAGTTTACAGGTAACTTTTGAGATATTGTAGTCACGTTGCGCAAGTTGGAACTGGTGTTTTTCATGATCAAACGCGCCAAATAAATGGACATTTTGGAAATATATCGACAGAATTAATCGAACAAAAGGACCTTTTGTGATGTTTATGGGACATATTGGAGTGCCAACAGAAGAAGCTCGTCAAAGGTAAGGCATGAATTATATTTTTATTTCTGCGTTTTGTGTCGCGCCTGCAGGGTTGAAATATGGTTTCTCTCTTTGTTTACAGAAGTGCTATCCGAAAAGCCTTTTTGAAATGTGACATGTTGGCTGGATTCACAGCAAGTGTAGCTTTAATTTGCTGTCTAGCATGTGTATTTAATGAAAGTTTGATTTTTATAGTAATTTATTTTTGGCTCTTTCTGCATTTTCTTTTGGTGCTCTGAATTTGTCGCTCTGCATTTTCCCTGGCTTTTGGCGAGCGTCCCACATATCCCAGAGAGGTTAACGAGCGTCCCACATATCCCAGAGAGGTTAACGAGCGTCCCACATATCCCAGAGAGGTTAACGAGCGTCCCACATATCCCAGAGAGGTTAACAAGCGTCCCACATATCCCAGAGAGGTTAACGAGCGTCCCACATATCCCAGAGAGGTTAACGAGCGTCCCACATATCCCAGAGAGGTTAACGAGCGTCCCACATATCCCAGAGAGGTTAACGAGCGTCCCACATATCCCAGAGAGGTTAACGAGCGTCCCACATATCCCAGAGAGGTTAACGAGCGTCCCACATATCCCAGAGAGGTTAACGAAATAGGACTATCTTATGTATATCCTCCCTACATTGTCACAATACAACTGATTGGCTCAAACGCATTAAGAAGGAAAGACATTCCACAAATGTACTTTTAACAAGGCACACCTGTTAATTGAAAAAAGTAACAAGAGTGTGCAATGCTGTCATCAAGGCAATGGGTGCCTACTTTGAAGAATCTAAAATCTAAAATATATTTTGATTTGTTTACCACTTTTTTGGTTCCTACATGATTCCATATGTGTTATTTCATAATGTTGATGTCTTCACTATTATTCTACAATGTAGAAAATTGAAAAAAATAAATAAGAAAAACCCTTGAATGAGTAGGTGTGTACAAACTTTTGACTGGTACGACACAGACAGACAGACAGACACAAAAACAAAAACAAAAACACAGTCATGGTAAGCACAAATCACCTAGAAAAAAATGTTATTTTCATCCACAAATGAATCCCCAATCAATACTTTAAAATTGCCTGAACGGCACCAGGCATTTTTTCAATAATGAGGCCAGTGTCTGAATTCATTTGTTGTTGTAGAGAGGAGGAAGTAGAACCCTTCAGGAATTTGACAGTTTCCCATAATTTAGCCGGGTTCCCATTACAATATGGAAGAGCGGTTACATAATAATCAGATTTAGCCTTTTTAATTTGTTTTACACAATGATTCCTCAATTGCTTAAAAGCTTGCCAGTGTGGGCCAAAGCATGTGCTCCTGGCCTTTACCCACGCATCATCTCGTTTTACAAATCAAATCAAATTGTATTGGTCACATACACGTGTTTAGCAGATGTTATTGTGGGTGTAGCGAAATGCTTGTGTTTCTAGCTCCGACAGTGCAGTAAAATCTAAAAAGTAATATCTAACAATTTCACAACATATACCCAATACACACAAATCTAAGTAAAGGAATGGAATTAAGAATATATAAATATATGGATGAGCAATGTAGACTAAGATACAGTAGAATAGTATAGAATACAGTTATGCATATGAGATGGGTAATGCAAGATATGTAAACATTATTTAAGTGACTAGTGTTCCATTAATTAAAGTGGCCAGAGATTTCAAGTCTATGTACATAGTCAGCAGCCTCTAATGTGCTAGTGATGTCTATTTAACAGTCTGATGGCCTTGAGATAGATGCTGTTTTTCAGTCTCTTGGTCCCAGCTTTGATGCACCTTTTGATGCAGGCAGTGGCTTGGGTGGCGGTTGTCCTTGATGATCTTTTTGGCCTTCCTGAGACATCGGTGCTGGAGGTGTCCTAGAGGGTAGGTTGTTTGCCCCCGGTGATGCGTTGGGCTGTAAAAGTTTGTGAGGGTTTCAGGTGCCAAGCCAAATTTCTTCAGCCTCCTGAGGTTGAAGAGGCGCTTTTGCGCCTTCTTCACGACACTGTTTGTGTGGGTAGACCATTTCAGTTTGTCAGTGATGTATACACCAACGTACTTGAAGCTTTCCACATTCTCCACTGTGGTCCTGTCAATGTGGATAGGGTGGTGCGCCCTCTGCTGTTTCCTGAAGTCCACAATCATCTCCTTTGTTTTGTTGACGTTGAATGAGAGGCTATTTTCCTGGCACCTCACTCCCAGAGCCCTCAACTCCTCCCTGTAGGCCGTCTCGTCATTGTTGGTAATCAAGCCTACTACTGTTGTGTCGTCTGCAAACTTGATGATTGAGTTGGAGATGTGCTTGGCCACGCAGTCATGTGTGAACAGGGAGTTCAGGAGGGGGCTGAGCACTCACCCTTCTGGGGACCCAGTGTTGAGGATCAGCGAAGTGGAGATGTTGTTTCCTACCTTCACCACCTGGGGGCGGCCCGTCAGGAAGTCCAGGACCCAGTTGCACAGGGCGGGGTTGAGTCCCAGGGCCTCGAGCTTAATGATGAGCTTGGAGGGTACTATGGTGTTCAATGCTGAGCTATAGTCAATGAACTACATTCTTAAGTATTCTCCTTGTCCAGATGGGATAGGGCAGTGTGCAGTGTGATGGTGATTGCATCGTCTGTGGATCTATTGGGGTGGTAAGCAAAGTGAAATGGGTCTAGGGTGATAGGTAAGTTAGAAGTGATATGATCCTTGATTAGTCTCTCAAAGCACTTCATGATGAAAGAATTGTAGTCATTTAGTTCAGTTATCTTTGCTTTCTTGGGAACAGGAACAATGGTGGACATCTTGAAGCATGTTAGGATAGCAGACTGGGATAGGGAGAGATTGAAAATGTCCATTAACACACCATCAAGCTGGTCTGTGCATGCTCTGAGGACTCCTGGGTTGGCAGCCTTGAAAGGGTTAACACGTTTAAATGTCTTACTCACGTCGGCCACGGTGAAGGATAGCCCACAGTCCTTGGTAGCGGGCCGTGTCGGTGGCACTGTGCTATCCTCCAAGTGGGCGAAGAAGGTGTTTAGCTTGTCCAGAAGCAAGACGTCGCTGTCCGCGACGTGGCTGGTTTTCCTTTTGTAGTCCATGATTGTCTGTAGACCCTGCGACATATGTCTTGTGTCTGAGCCGTTGAATTGCGACTCTACTTTGTCTCTGTACTGACGTTTTGCCTGTTTGATTGCCTTGTGGAGGGAATAACTACAGTGTTTGTATTCTGCCATATTCCCAGTCACCTTGACATGGTTAGATGCGGTGGTTCGCGCTTTCAGTTTTTCGCGAATGCTGCCATTTGCCACGGTTTCTGATTAGGGTAGGTTTTAATAGTCACAGTGGGTACAACATCTCCTATACACTTCCTGTTAAACTCAGTCACCGTATCAGTATATTCGTCGAGATTATTCTCGAATGCTGCCCGGAACATATCCCAGTTCGAATGATCAAAACAATCTTGAAGTGTGGATTCCAATTGGTCAGACCAGCGTTGAATAGTCCTTAGCACGGGTACTTCCTGTTTTAGTTTCTGCCTATAGGAAGGGAGGAGCAAAATGGAGTCATGGTCAGATTTGCCGAAAGGAGGGCGGGGGAGGGCTTTGTAGGCATCCCGGAAGTTGGAGTAGCAGTGGTCGAGTGTTTTAGCAGCACGAGTACTACAGTCAATGTGTTGATAGAACTTCGGCAGCCTTATCCTCAAATTTTCTTTGTTAAAATCTCCAGCTACATTAACAGCAGCCTCAGGATATGTGGTTTCCAGTTTGCACAAAGTCCAGTGAAATTCTTTGATGGCCGTCGTGGTATCGGCTTGAGGGGGAATATACACAGCCGTGACTATAACCAAAGAAAATTATCTTGGGAGATAATACGGTTGGCATTTGATTGTGAGGTATTCTAGGTCAGGTGAACAAAAGGACTTGAGTTCCTGTTTGTTATTACAAGTACACCATGAGTTGTTAATCATGAAACATACACCCCGCCCTTCTTCCTGGAGAGATATTTATTCCTGTCTACGCGATGAACTTAAAATCCAACTTGCTGGACCGACATAGACAGTAAATCCCGAGAGAGCCTTGTTTCCGTGAAACAGAGTATGTTACAATCCTTGATGTCTCTCTGGAAAGAGACCCTCGCCCTGAGCTCATCAACTTTATTATCCAGAGACTGAACATTAGCTCGTAATATACTCTGAAGCGGTGGGTGGTGTGCGTGCCTCCTAAGTTGGACTAGAAGACCACTCCGAGTACCTCTCCTCCGCGGCGTTGTTTTGGGTTGGCCTCTGGAATCAGTGCAATTGCCCTGGGGGGTGCGAACAAAAGATCCGCTTTGGGAAAGTCATATTCCTGGTTGTAACGCAAGTAGTGCTGGTGAGTCACCACTGCTCTGATATCCAATAGTTCTTCTTGGCTGTATGTAATAACACAAACAAATATCTGGGCTAATAATGTTTCCTAAGATATAGAAGCAAGGCAGCCCTCTAATGTCAGCGCCATTTTAGGATCTCTAGGGTTGGGCCGCGTAGGCTTTGTCACCAGCTGGGTTAGTTTTAGATCATTAGACATGTTTTTTAGATTGCCTGAAGCCTGTATTTCCCAATCATAATTTAGGTCACCCCGGGTAATAACTGCTGATTTAGTAAAAGAAGACCACAAACAAATTATTTCCTTGAGTGCAAAAAAGGTTAGCCGACCCCACCAGAGATTCTGGGTTCGAGCCCAGGCTCTGCCACAGCCGGCCGTGACCGGGAGGCTCATGGCACGACGCACAATTGGCCCAGCGTCGCCCGGGTTAGGGAGGGTTTGGCCGGCAGGGATATCCTTGTCTCATCACGGACTAGTGACTCCTGTGGCGGGCCAGCCGCAGTGCACGCTGACCAGGTCACTAGGTGTACGGTGTTTCCTTCGACACAGCTGGCTTCCGGGTTGGATGTGCGTTGTGTCAAGAAGCAGTGCGGCTTGGTTGGGTTGTGTTTCAGAGGACGTGTGGCCTTCGCCTCTCCCAGGAGTTGCAGCAATGAAACAAGACAGTAACTACTACTAATTGGATACCACAAAATTGGGGAGAAAAAGGGGGTAAAAAAATAAGAAAAAAGGAAATATGAACACAGGGTTCAGGTCCTAGATGGTTTGGGTGGAGCCCATCATCCCTGTAGAGCATATTTTATTTCCAAAAGGTGTCAAAAATTGAGGGTTGTCATGCCAACAGAGTGGCAGTAGACTTTACGCCAGATATGAAGTGCTAAGAGCCTGCTGAACCTTTCGCAGCCACAACCCAGCAACGGCATGGGCCTAGAGATACAGTGCATTCGGAAAGTATTCATATCCCTTGACGTTTTCCTCATTTTTTACGTTACATCCTTATTTTACAGCTTCATCCATCTACACATAATACTTCATAATGACAAAGCTAAAACTATTTTTTTAGACATTTTTGCAAATGTATAAAAAAAAGAAGAAATGTCCCATTTACATAAGTATTCAGACCCTTTTCAGAGCACTTTGTTGAAGCACCTTTGGTAGCGATTACAGCATTGAGTCTTCTTGGGTATGACGCCACAAGCTTGGTACACATTTGGGGAGTTTCTCCAGTTCTTCTCTGCAAATCCTCTCAAGCTCTGTCAGGTTGGAGGGGGAGGGTCGATGCACAGCTATTTTCAGGTCTCTCCAGAGTTGTTCGATTGGGTTCAAGTCCGGGCTCTGGCTGGGCCACTCAAGGACATTCAGAGACTTGTCCCGAAGCCACTCCCACATTGTCTTGGCTGTGTGCTTAAGGATGTTGTCCGCTTGGAAGGTGAACCTTCGCCCCAGTCTGAGTTCCTGAGCGCTCTGGAGCAGGTTTTCATCACGGATCTCTCTGTACTTTGCTCTGTTCATCTTTCCCTCCATCCTGACTAGTCTCCCAGTCCCTGAAAAACATCCCCACAGCATGATGCTGCCACCACCATGCTTCACTGTAGGGATGGTGCCAGGTTTCCTCCAGACGTGACACTTGGCTTACAGGCCAAAGAGTTCAATCTTAGTTTCATCAGACCAGAGAATCTTGTTTCTCATGGTCTGAGAGTCCTTTAGTTGCTCTTTGCCAAACTCCAAGCGGGCTGTCATGTGGCTTATGCTGATGAGTGGCTTCCGTCTGACCACTACCATAAAGGCCAGATTGGTGGAGGGCTGCAGAGATGGTTGTCCTTCTGGAAAATTCTCCCATCTCCACAGAGGAACTCTGGAGCTCTGTCAGAGTGACCATCTGGTTCTTGGTCACCTCCCTGAACAAAAATCCATTCTCCCCCGATTGCTCAGTTTGGCCGGGCGGCCAGCTCTAGGTAGAGTCTTGGTGGATCCAAACTTGATGAAACATTCTTTGTAATCTCTGAATGTGGTTTCTGCCAATCTGGGAAAAACTCAGTTTCCCAGGAAAATGGTAGAAAATGGTAGACAAAATTCTGTTAACTCCACTCAAATAAAATACGTTGTTGAGGAATCATCTAAAAGTCAATCACTCCACACAGTGTGATAGTTAGTTAGATTGAATCACACAGTTCGTAGGATCACCACAGTTATAGGCAGCAAGCCAGAACACAACCACAGACTAAACTCCAGCCAGCACTAGGACCCACAATAAACACAACAAAGGCACAAAACTGGCGTTGAAATCAACAGCAGGGAGAGAGTGGCAATTAAATGCTGGGTTCCATCAAAGCAGCAATGCAACGGAGGCCATGTTACCAGAATGATAGCCAGGAGAGAAGCACCTTGGAGGGATGTATTTTCCAGTACAGGACGGTGGAAAACCGGGAGGGTGGCAAGTACTACACTGGGCCGAGTAGAGTCCAAAAAGTGTAAATCCAAGTGGATTTCAAGTTTGGAAGTAGTCCAAAAACATTCAAGACACAATGTCAAGTGGAAGGATGGAATATCTCCATATATAGTTATAATCTGTTTTTGGATCATCTACCCAAAATATGTCATCTTCTTTATTACTTTGTCAAACATATCATGACGATAGTGGTGCTCAACATGTGTTACATTTGTGAACGTCTAAATCAACATTTGGGCCAGTTTAACAGCGTGGTCCCTCCTATAGACAAGGGAAGAAGAGCTATGTTAAGGGCTCAATTCTATCATTCTGACCATATACAATGTGTCTGCCTCCAACGTAAAACAAATGTTTGACTTCCACACAAAATTACTTCTTTACTTATTTTAGGTTTTAGGAAGTGTGTAGGTTTCATTCTTTATCGAATAACTATGAAAGTTATCTATTTAGATCTGCATGCTTGAGACAAATTCAGCAATTGCTTTCCCATGTCTGTGCTGTGAAGCAGTCAAGCTGGATAAATGTTTTTCTATGGACCGCCCCTTTGACATAATGTTGCAGTATATAAATGATGTAATGATGCAGTCAACCACCAGAGGGAGGCAAATACAAGTTTATTCGATAGAGGACATTTACATGGTCCTAGGAAGGTCTGGACCTAGGATCAAGGAAGACACTCAAGTTTCTGAATACTATATCTCTTGACACATTGATGAAAATAGTAATGGCCTCTAAACCTTCAAGCTGTATACTGGACCCTATTCCAACTAAACTACTGAAAGAGCTGCTTCCTGTGCTTGGCCCTCCTATGTTGAACATAATATACGGCTCTCTATCCACCGGATTTGTACCAAACTCACTAAAAGTGGCAGTAATAAAGCCTCTCTTGAAAAAGCCAAACCTTGACCCAGAAAATATAAAAAACTAAATTGGCATATATCGAATCTCCCAGTCCTCTCAAAAAATGTTGAAAAAGCTGCTTGCGCAGCAACTCACTGCCTTCCTGAAGACAAACAATGTGTACAAAATGCTTCACTCTGGTTTTAGACCCCATCATAGCACTGAGACTGCACTTGTGAAGGTGGTAAATTACCTTTTAATGGCGTCACACCGAGGCTCTGCATCTGTCCTCGTGCTCCTAAACCTTAGTGCTGCTTTTGATACCAACGATCACCACATTCTTTTAGAGAGATTGGAAACCTAAATTGGTCAACACAGTCAAGTCCTGGCCTGGTTTAGATATTATCTGTCGGAAAGATATCAGTTTGTCTCTGTAGATGGTTTGTCCTCTGACAAATCAACTGTAAATGTTGGTGTTCCTCAAGGCTCTGTTTTAGGACCACTATTGTTTTCACTATATATTTTACCTCTTGGTGATGTCATTCGGAAACTTAATGTTAACTTTCACTGCTATGCGGACAACACACAGCTGTACATTTTGATGAAACATGGTGACGCCCCAAAATTGCCCTCCCTGGAAACCTGTGTTCAGACATAAGGAAGTGGATGGCGGGAAATGTTCTACTTTTAAACTCGGACAAAACAGAGATGCTAGTTCTAGGTCCCAAAAAACAAAGAAATCTTCTGTTGACTCTGACAATTAATCTTAATGGTTGTACAGTCATCTCAAATAAAACTGAAGGACCTCGGCGTTACTCTGGACCCTGATCTCTTTTTTGACGAACTTATAAAGACTGTTTCAAGGACAGCTTTTTCCATCTACATAACATTGCAAAACTTAGAAACTTTCTGTCCAAAATCATGCATAAAAATGTATCTATGCTTTTGTCACTTCTAGATTAGACTACTGCAATTCTCTACTTTCCGGCTACCCGGATAAAGAACTAAATGCACTTCAGTTAGTGCTAAACACGGCTGCTAGAATCTTGACTAGAACCAAAAAATGTGATCATATTACTCCAGTGCTAGCCTCTCTACACTGGCTTACTGTTAAGGCTGATTTGAAGGTTTTACTGCTAACCTACAAAGCATTACATGGGCATGCTCCTACCTATGGTCCTGCCGTACATACCTACACATACGCTATGGTCACAAGACACAGGCCTCCTTACTGTCCCTAGAATTTCTAAGCAAACAGCTGGAAGCAGGGCTTTCTCCTATAGAGCTCAATTTTATGGAATGGTCTGCCTATCCATGTAAGAGATGCAGACTCGGTTTCACCCTTTAAGTCTTTATAGAAGACTCATCTCTTCAGTATGTCCTATGTTCGAGTGTAGTCTGGCCAAGGAGTGTGAAGGTGAATGGAAAGGCTCTGGAGCAACGAACCGCCCTTGCTGTCTCTGCCTGGCCGGTTCCCCTCTTTCCACTGGGATTCTCTGCCTCTAACCCTATTACAGGGGCTGAGTCACTGGCTTGCTGGGGCTCTTTCATACCGTCCCTGGAAGGGGTGCGTCACTTGAGTGGGTTGAGTCACTGACGTGATCTTCCTGTCTGGGTTGGCGCACCCCCTTGGGTTGTGCCTTGGCGGAGATCTTTGTGGGCTATACTCGGCCTCCTCGATCTCAGGATGGTAGGTTGGTGGTTGAAGATATCCCTCTAGTGGTGTGGAGGCTGTGCTTTGGCAAAGTGGGTGGGGTAAAATCCTGCCTGTTTGGCCCTGTCCGGGGGTATCATCGGATGGGGCCACAGAGTCTCCTGACCCCTCATGTCTCAGCCTCCAGTATTTATGCTGCAGTAGTTTATGTGTCGGGGGGCTAGGGTCAGTTTGTTATATCTGGAGTACTTCTCCTGTCCTATTCTTTGTCCTGTGTGAATTTAAGTGTGCTCTCCCTAATTCTCTCTTTCTCTCTTTCTTTCTCTCTCTCGGAGGACCTGAGCCCTAGGACCATGCCTCAGGACTACCTGACATGATGACTCCTTGCTGTCCCCAGTCCACCTGGCCGTGCTGCTGCTCCAGTTTCAACTGTTCTGCCTTATTATTATTATTGGACCATGCTGGTCATTTATGAACATTTGAATATCTTGGCCATGTTCTGTTATAAACTCCACCCGGCACAGCCAGAAGAGGACTGGCCACCCCACATAGCCTGGTTCCTCTCTAGGTTCCTTCCTAGGTTTTGGCCTTTCTAGGGAGTTTTTCCTAGACACCGTTCCTTATCTCCGGATAGTAAGTTGGTGGTTGAAGATATCCCTCTAGTGGTGTGGGGACTGTGCTTTGGCAAAGTGGGTGGGTTATGTCCTGCCCTTTTGGCCCTGCCCGGGGGTATCGTCGGGCCACAGTGTCTCCCGACCCCTCCTGTCTCAGCCTCCAGTATTTATGCTGCAATAGTTTATGTGTTGGGGGGCTAGGGTCACTCTGTTATATCTGGAGTATTTCTTCTGTCTTATCCGGTGTCCTGTGTGAATTTAAGTATACTCTCTATAATTCTCTCTTTTACTCTCTTTTTGCTCTCTTTCTCTCTCTCTCGCGCGCTCTCTCGGAGGACCTGAGCCCTAGGACCATGCCTCAGGACTACCTGGCCTGATGACTCCTTGCTGTTCCCAGTTCACCTACTCGTGCTGCTGCTCCAGTTTCAACTGTTCTGCCTGCGGCTATGGAACCCTGACCTGTTCACCAGACTTGCTACCTTGTCCCAGACCTGCTGTTTTAAACTCTCTAGGGACAGCAGGTGCGGTAGAGATACTCTGAATGATCAACTATGAAAAGCCAACTGACATTTACTCCTGAGGTGCTGACCTGTTGCACCCTCTACAACCACTGTGATTATTATTATCTGACCCTGCTGGTCATCTATGAACATTTGAACATCTTGGCCTTGCACTGTTATAATCTCCACCCTGCACAGCCGGAAGAGGACTGGCCACCCCTCAAAGCCTGGTTCCTCTCTAGGTTTCTTCCTAGGTTCTGGCCTTTCTAGGGAATTTTCCCTAGTAGCCACTGTTCTACACCTGCATTGCTTGCTGTTTGGGGTTTTAGGCTGGGTTTCTGTACAGCACTTTGTGACATCAGCTGATGTAAGAAGGGCTTTATAAATAAATTTGGCTGATTGATTGGATGGCTGTCTTCTGATTTATAAAATGGTGGGAAATCAATTAAATAAGTCATATAAACACATAAATAATTTTTAAAGGAATTCTATAGCCTGATTTTGGGGACTGTCAACTTAAGAGTTAAGGAGCATCAGGTACTGCTGGAATGTCTAGCAATGGCTTGTCCATCTATTGTGAGAAATTACACTGCTGTCATGCCCTGGCCTTAGTATTCTGTGTTTTCTTTATTATTTTGGTTAGGCCAGGGTGTGATATGGGTGATTATGTGCTTGACCTGTCTAGGGGTTTTGTAGATTGATGGGGTTGTGTTCAGTGTAGTATTCTAGGTAAGTCTATGGTTGCCTAGAGTGGTTCTCAATCAGAGGCAGGTGTTTATCGTTGTCTCTGATTGGGAACCATATTTAGGCAGCCATATTCTTTGGGTATTTGGTGGGTGATTTGTTTCCTGTCTCTGTGTTTTGCACCAGTTAGGACTGTTTCGGTTTTCCCACGTTTTCTTGTTTTGTATATGTATATTGTTCACGTTATCATCTTTATTAAAGATGTTCAACCATAACCACGCTGCATTTTGGTCCGCCTCTCCTTCCCAGGAAGAAAATCATAACAACTGCTCCCTCAAAACATTTATAAAGTATTTATACAATTTTAAAAAGCCCACACTAGATGAGGCCAAGCAAAAATACTTAGGACCCATATTAAACATCTTATGAATCATTATAAATACTTTAAAAGTTGTTTATACATGTGTGAATAACTAGGTTACTAACATTTACAAATGTGGGAGTACTTACTAATAAATGATGAACAAACTACTTACTGATCCATTATAAATGATTTATTACGTGGAGTAAGTATAAAGTGCTACCCAAATATTTGTATTTACAATTACAATTACACACCTTCATTACAACAACATTTTCAGTGTCACGTCCTGACCGTAGAAAGCCTTTATTTTCTATGGTAGAGTAGGTCAGGGTGTGACTAGGGGGGTTAGTCTAGTTAATATTTTCTATTTCGTGTTCTAGGTTGTTTTTTCTATGTTGGGGTTTTGGTAGGATTCCCAATTAGAGGCAGCTGGTTACCGTTGTCTCTAATTGGGGATCATACTTATTAAGTAGCATTTTTTCCACCTGTGGGTTATGGGATATTGTTTATATTTAGTTGCCTGTTAGCACTGCATTGTTAGTCACGTTTCGTTTATTCTTTATTGTTTTGTCTTTTCTAAGTTTCACTGTCTAATAAATATGTAGAACTCATATCGCGCTGCGTCTTGGTCTGACCATTATTGACACAAAGAAATACAATTGTACTTGCCATGACTGTGATATGTGTTTTTTTAAAATCTACCTTAGTTGAATTCACTGACTTTAAGAGTGTCTGCTTTTTGAACAAAATGTAATTGTAAAAAATTAACAATTGCAAAGCACACTGGGTGTTCATTATAATAATACCCAGCTTGCTTTGAAAGCATTCATTTTTATATTAACACTTTGATAATTTAGCAGAAACTCCTATCATACCATAGTGTCATGAGACATCTGACACCAATACAGGGTGAAAGTCGGCCACAAAAATATGAACCCCTGTAAAAACAAATGGTATAGAACAGTATTTTGTAATTTACAACAAACAAGTAAAATACAAATTACAGGTCTCAAAAATATCTTGTTACAAAATACATTGGATTGTAGTTTGTATTTCACTGCAAGCCAGTGAAATACAAATGACGGAATACTCAAAAGCAATTGAAATAAGTATTTCAAATACATGTAACAGAAATACTGCCCATCTTTGCACACACATGCACACAGTAATGATAACATGCCAGGAGCATTTTCACCTGTAGCACGATAGAGGACCAATTAAACAAAACACCTAGGTTACATTCCAAATGGCATCCTATTCCCTATATAGTGGCTTACTTTGACAAGGGCCCACCAGACCCCTATGTGCCTTGGTTAAAAGTAGTGCACTAAATAGGAAGTAGGGTGCCATTTGGGATGCAAGCCTATTAATGATATAGTGAAGGCTAAAAACAACATGGAAATAGACATGTACTCACTGGCAGAGTATACAGACCTGTACTCACTGGTAGTGTATACAGACCTGTACTCACTGGTAGTGTATACAGACCGGTACTCACTGGTAGTGTATACAGACCTGTACTCACTGGTAGAGTACACAGACCTGTACTCACCTCGTAGAGTACACAGACCTGTACTCACCTCGTAGAGTACACAGACCTGTACTCACCTCGTAGAGTACACAGACCTGTACTCACCTCGTAGAGTACACAGACCTGTACTCACCTCGTAGAGTACACAGACCTGTACTCACCTCGTAGAGTACACAGACCTGTACTCACCTCGTAGAGTACACAGACCTGTACTCACCTCGTAGAGTACACAGACCTGTACTCACCTCGTAGAGTACACAGACCTGTACTCACCTCGTAGAGTACACAGACCTGTACTCACCTCGTAGAGTACACAGACCTGTACTCACCTCGTAGAGTATACAGACCTGTACTCACCTTGTAGAGTATACAGACCTGCACTCACCTCGTAGAGTATACAGACCTGCACTCACCTCGTAGAGTATACAGACCTGTACTCACTGGTAGATTATACAGACCTGTACTCACTGGTAGGTTATACAGACCTGTACTCACTGGTAGAGTATACAGACCTGTACTCACTGGTAGAGTATACAGACCTGTACTCACTGGTAGAGTATACAGACCTGTACTCACTGGTAGAGTATACAGACCTGTACTCACTGGTAAAGTATACAGACCTGTACTCACTGGTAGAGTATACAGACCTGTACTCACTGGTAGAGTATACAGACCTGTACTCACTGGTAGAGTATACAGACCTGTACTCACTGGTAGAGTATACAGACCTGTACTCACTGATAGATAATACAGACCTGTACTCACTGGTAAAGTATACAGACCTGTACTCACTGCTACAGTATACAGACCTGTACTCACTGATCGATTATACAGACCTGTACTCACTGCTACAGTATACAGACCTGTACTCACTGATAGAGTATGCAGACCTGTATTCACTGATAGATTATACAGACCTGTACTCACTGGTAGAGTATACAGGCATGCATTGCTGTAAAATACTTCCCAATTGAACGAGAGTTGCGGTGCACAGTGCACTGTTCAGATGCTGGAATTGTTTTTGGATGAATGTGCGAAGGTATCCTACTTTTTTTCATGATTGGTTTGGTTCATTAAAAGGCAATACCTTTTTCCTGGCCTCTGCCTGCGGCCTCTAAATCGCTAAGTCCGACCCTGAACCTCATCAAACTTCACTGGCTCCCTATCCAATTCCATATAAACTTCAAGACCCCTCAAAACACCTCTTTCAGAAAGTCTATGGTCTTTGATTGACTTATCATTTACATTAAATGTTTGGCCATTTAGCGGACACTCTTGCACTTATCAACTTACAGTCAGTGCATTCAACCAAGGTTGAGAAAGAGAACACATATCAGTCATAGTAAGTAAAAAGCTTCTGTAACCAGTACTGAAAATGTTGTTGTAGTTAACAATACATTGGTCTTCAAAATAATGGTAATTACAACAAGATAGCTTATGATATATCCTGATAGTGCCAATACAATACTGAGCTATTCATGGGAACTCGATGTCAGCGCAATGAAACACAGTGCAATACAGTGAAAGGGACTGTTAAACTGTAAGAAAATTATTTTTACAGTATTTTACTGTAATTACAAGGGATTAGAGGAAGCAGGTTGGCTGTAGGCATTTGCATATTACATAATATTATTGAATACTAGAGGCCTAATCAAATGCTTCCAAACTGGTTGTGATTACAGTGCAAAACAGATTAAATGGACATGGGTAAATTGTGAAGCATTAAAAGGTTTAACGCCCACTACCACTATAGTGACGTTACATTTGATACCGCCGCTCTGAGGCATGCGTCGGAATCGCTTAATTTATTTCTAGCAGTGTGCTGATGCCTGTCTCGCTTTATCAGAAGCACGTGATCAATGACGTTCAAAGCTTTGTTTCGTCGAACAACCACCTGATTGGTTTGGCATTGGTTTCGGTGGAAGACAAAAGAGCTACACTGCCCATGCGCTACAACATGTGTGACATTATCTCTAATAATTTGACTATTCTTAATTATTATGACCAGCAGGTGCCACTAGTGTACACTGTGTTGATCAATGCCTCAAGTAATTAACCTATTTTTGACACAATTGGCTGGAAAGCCTCAATGGTTAAGGAAGCGTTGTTTTTCCATCACTAGAGACCTATTTCTTGTACACAATATATTTAGGGAACTACTGCCACATATCACTTAAATTGGTACAGGCCACGCAGTAACGGATGCAACAAATACACATGAAACCCTACCTCTTCAAAGAGTATCTTAAATAATCCTCCACCTCACCTTGACACCCCCATTTGTATTTAAAAACAAAATAATAATCCTGAACCAGCACTTGACTCCCCCCCCTAGCTCTGACTTTGCTGATAGTTACTGTATTGAGGAACGTGTAGTTACTATGCCGTGACGTGCTTGTCCCACCTAGCTATCTTACGATGAATGCACTAACTGTAAGTCACTCTAGATAAGAGCATCTGCTAAATTATTCAAATGTAATAACATGCACCCACTAGTGTTGAAAAAAAATTGGGCTCTCATGGTATGCTACTGTATTCTAAATTTCAATAAATTACTAGCAGCAATTAGCCAATAGATGATAGAGTATCAGAACAAAGTGTGTAAAATGACAAAAGTGCACTATATTACCATATTGTGTGTGGGTACAGCCTTCTTACTCATGGGTGCAACTAATATAGGATCTTACAAGGCCCACCTTAAAATATGTTAATGAGCCAGAGACTTTCCCCGCCCACAACATTTCCCCACAATGTGCCATAAAGAATACTGTAAAACACATTTACAGTATTTTACAGTGCATTCTACTGTGTACTGCCATTGAAATTACAGAAAGGTTGTACAGTGTGCTGTAAAACAAATGTGCAGTATTTTACTGTGCATTCTACAGTAATTTAGTTTATACAGTATCGTACTGTTGACTAATACAGTAGGTTACTGATAAAATTACAAAAATGGTGTAGAGTATGCGGACAAGGATTGAACAAGTGCAGTGCCTTTTGACGGCAGCAATATTTTTGGTTAGGGAACTACTGTAGAAGAACATTATTGTGTTTTGTTATGTAAGGTATGATGTTTAGACATTGCTTCCTGTATTCTCTGACACTCCCTCTCTCTCAAGGCAGGACATGACCAGTGCAGAAGCAGTAAATTCAGCTGCAGCCTACAGGCTTTGTGATGGTATGCCCAAAGAATTCCTGTCCCACATTCATTTCACTTTGCCTCTTCGGGACACCCAGATGCCTATCCCTCTCCAACCAGCTCTACTTCTCCTCTCTGATTATATCTCTGTCTTTATACTATCACCATTGTTACTGTCAAACAGAGAGACAAGGATTGAGTCCCAAATGGCACCCTATTCCCTATAGTGCACTACTTTTGACCAGGGCCTGCACTACAATATAAATAGGATGTTATTTGGGGCCAATTCAAGTATTTACGTATCTGACTACACTGTCACGGGAGACAGGGTGAGGCAAAAACCATGCAGTCATCTCAGAACAAAACAAACACAGAAATGATCGACAAGTATCCAACGACAACAGAAAATAAAAGTTTAAAACGTGTCAGCCCCTTGCTGTCAGCTAGCACAGTTCAGTGAGGTGCTGAAATCATTCATGATTTATCTCAAATGCATTCAGTCCCAGAATTGAATATAGGCCAGATGGCACCACTACAGTACTTACTCAGTTCATGGTGACAGTTTTTGATTTCCAAACAAAAAATTCAACACTTTGCTTAGTGAAAACACTTTGCTGAGTGTTAGAGTGGTTAACTCTTACCACTGACCCTGCAGCAGCTGTAAAGCCTCAGAGAGATGTATTCCTGTATTCTGGGGTAGAGGGCATTTTAGTACGACATCTGGGAACGGTTTGTCACAACTCCACAGAAGCTGTGTGTGTGTCTGTTTGGACAGGCCTTGTTAACACATTTCATAAGGAATAGTGTCCAGTGGCAAAGTCTATAGAAACTGGATCTGAGCAGAATGTGTTTATTCAAGTTTAATAGATATCTACACGTTATTTCTGACATTTAGATTTAATTCAACAAAATGAGCATTCTAGATAATATGACAACACTTACTGCTTCTATGATTTTGGATCCACAAGGCTATATGGAAAGGATCCTGCTTGCTTCTTTGACTTGGTTTTAGCCTGGTTTAGCCCACGTTTATCACACCGTCAGCCTTAGTTTGTCCTGGTTTTCTCCAGGTTAGTCTTCCTCAGATCCCTGCAGTCAGTCAGTGTGTGAGTGTCATCCTCCTCCAACTCTCCCCCTAACACTGAACACTGCTGCCTGCCTGCTGTCTGCAGAGAGACTAGGTCTTCAAAACAAGTGGAGTGGAGAGAGGGAGGGAGGAAGAGAGGGAGGGTTGGAGAAATAAAGGGAGGAGCACAGATTGTGACCTATAGGGATGAAAGAAAAATAACAACAAAACGAGAGAGAAAGGGCAGATACAAGGAGAGAGAGAGCAACTTGAGGGGACTAGAGGGGAGAGCGGGGAGAGAGAGAAAAGAGAGAGAGATAAGGAGAGAGAGCAATGAAGGGACCCAGAGAAAAAGAGAGAGAGAGAAAGAGAAATGGGGGGTTAAAGTAGCTGAAACAAGATTTAACAGTTTGTCTGGACAAATTAAACAAATTGTTCTCCCAGCATTTTGTTAAGAATCATCTGTTGTAGTTCAATTGTTTGACAGATGTAAAGTGCATGTTTAAGTAATCCAACTTTAACCGACAGTGTTAGCCGTTATTGTAATTTTATCAGTAATTTACTGTATTAATCAACAGTATGGTACTGTATAAACTGAATACAGTAGATTACCATAGAATGCACAGTAAAATACTGTACATTTGTTTTACAGCACACTGTAAGAGCTTCCTGTAATTTCAAGAGGTATACAATGTAGAATGCACAGTAAATGCACAACATCACAGTGCTACATTAGCTGTACCAATTTTTTTATTTTTTATTTCACCTTTATGTAACCAGGTAGGCAAGTTGAGAACAAGTTCTCATTTACAACTGCGACCTGGCCAAGATAAAGCAAAGCAGTTCGACACATACAACAACACAGAGTTACACATGGAGTAAAACAAACATACAGTCAATAATACAGTAGAAAAATAAGTCTATATACAATGTGAGCAAATTAGGTGAGATAAGGGAGGTAAAGGCAACACAAAAAAAGGCCATGGTGGCGAAGTAAATACAATAGCAAGTAAAACACTGGAATGGTAGATTTGCAGTGGAAGAATGTGCAAGGTAGAGATAGAAATAATGGGGTGCAAAGGAGCAAAATAAATAAATACAGTAGGGGGAGAGGAAGTTGTTTGGGCTAAATTAGAGATGGGCTATGTACAGGTGCAGTAATTTGTGAGCTGCTCTGACAGCTGGTGCTTAAAGCTAGTGAGGGAGATAAGTGTTTCCAGTTTCAGAGATTTTTGTAGTTTGTTCCAGTCATTGGCAGCAGAGAACTGGAAGGAGAGGCAGCCAAAGGAAGAATTGTTTTTGGGGGTGACCAGAGAGATATACCTGCTGGAGCGGGTGCTACAGGTGGGTGCTGCTATTGTGACCAGCGAGCTGAGATAAGGGGGGACTTTACCTAGCAGGGTCTTGTAGATGACCTGGAGCCAGTGGGTTTGGCGACGAGTATGAAGCGAGGGTCAGCCAACGAGAACGTACAGGTCGCAGTGGTGGGTAGTATATGGGGCTTTGGTGACAAAATGGATGGCACTGTGATAGACTGCATCCAATTTGTTGAGTATGGTATTGGAGGCTATTTTGTAAATGACATCGCCGAAGTCGAGGATCAGTAGGATGGTCAGTTTTACACGGATATGTTTGGCAGCATGAGTGAAGGATGCTTTGTTGCGAAATAGGAAGCCAATTTTAGATTTAACTTTGGATTGGAGATGTTTGATGTGAGTCTGGAAGGAGAGTTTACAGTCTAACCAGACACCTAGGTATTTGTAGTTTTCCACATATTCTAAGTCAGAACTGTCCAGAGTAGTGATGTTGGACGGGCAGGCAGGTGCGGGCAGCGATTGTTTTAGTTTGACTTGTATTTAAGAGCAATTGGAGGCCACGGAAGGAGAGTAGTATGGCATTGAAGCTCGTCTGGAGGGTTGTTAACACAGTGTCCATAGACGGGCCAGAAGTATATAGAATGGTGTTGTCTGCGTAGAGGTGGATCAGAGACTCACCAGCAGCAAGACCGACATCATTGATGTATACAGAGAAGAGAGTCGTCCCAAGAATTGAACCCTGTGGCATCCCCATAGATACTGCCAGAGGCCCGGACAACAGGCCCTCCGATTTGACACACTGAACTCTATCAGAGAAGTAGTTGGTGAACCAGGCGAGGCAATCATTTAACAAGCCAAGGCTATCGAGTCTGCCGATGAGGATGTGGTGATTGATAGAGTCGAAATCCTTGGCCAGGTCAATGAATACGGCTGCACAGTATTGTTTCTTATCAATGGCGGTTAAGGTATCGTTTAGGACCTTCAGTGTGGCTGAGGTGCACCCATGACCAGCTCTGAAACCAGATTGCATCGCGGAGAAGGTATGGTGGGATTCAAAATGGTCGGTAATCTGTTTGTTGACTTGGCTTTCGAAGACCTTAGAAAGGCAGGGTAGGATAGATATAGGTCTGTAGCAGTTTGGGTTAAGAGTGTGCCCCCCTTTGAAGAGGGGGATGACCGCAGCTGCTTTCCAATCTTTGGGAACCTCAGACAACCAATAGAGATCCTGGTTCAAGTCCAGGCTCTGTCACAGCCAGCCGCAACCGAGAGACTCATGGGGCGGCGCATAATTGGCCCAGCGTCGTCCGGGTTAGGGGAGGGTATGGCCGGCAGGGATGTCCTTTCCCCATTGCGCTCTAGTGACGCCTGTGGCAGACCGGGTGCATGCCCGCTGACACGGTCGCCAGGTGTACAGTGTTTCTTCCGACACATTGGTGTGGCTGGTTTCCGGGTTAAGTGGGCATTGTATCAAGAAGCAGTGCGGCTTGGTTGGGTTGTGTTTCAAAAGATGCACGGCTCTCAACCTTCACCTCTCCCAAGTCCGTACGGGAGTTGCAGCGATGGGACAAGACTGTAACTACCAATTGGGGAGAAAAAGGGTAAAAAAAAGAAAAGAAAAGGAATGCACAGTAAAATACCATAAATATGTTTTACAGTATTAATGATGGTGCATTGTGGGAAAACGTTGTAGGCGGGGAGTCTCTGGCTCATTAGAATATTTTAAGGCGTGCATTGTAAGAGGCTATATTTGCTGCACCCATGAGTGAGAATCCTGTACCCCCACACAATACACTAACATACTGTATTTTATTAATTCTATAGAATTTGTCCTGAAACTTTACAGTAACTTACTGGCCTATTGCTACAAGTAATTTAATGTAATTCAGAATACAGTGTCTTACCACAATTTTGGAGAACAAAAAATGATTTTCAACTCTAGTGGGTGCATGGTATTGTTGTTTCTCACTCATTAACATACTTTGAGGCCGGTCTTGTAAGAGGCTATATTTGTTACAGCTGTTAGTGAGAGTCCTGTACCAATTTAAGTGATATGTGGTAGAAGTTTCCTAACAATTAAATGTATATAGGGAACAGGTCAGAGTGGTAGTGGGTCTTAAACATTTTACTGCTTAACCTGTTACCCATGTCCATTTTATCTGTTTTGCTCTGTGATTACAGCCAGTTAGGAAGCTTTTGTTTTGGCCTCTAGAAGTGCAAGTGATTGCAGCCAACCTGCTTGCTCTAATGCCTTGTAATTACAGTAAAATACTGTAGAAATAATTTTGTTAGAACTTTAAAGTCACACTTACTGTTCTGTGTGTTATTGCTCTGGCTTCAAATGACCATTAATATCTCAGTATATGATTGGATTGGATCTAGTCAGAGATACATCGTAATCGATTTCTTGCTGTAATTACAATTACACTGAAGACCAACGTATCCTTAACCACAACATTTTCAGTAACAGTTGATATGACTGTGATGTGTTTTCTTTCTCTACCTTGGTTGAATGCACTGACTGTAAGTTGATAAGTACAAGAGTGTCCACTAAATGGCCAAAATGTAAATCGAAAAATGAAAACTTGCAAAGAAGACTGGGTAATATGTCACTGGGTCGGTAATTCCAGTAATATATATATTCCAGTAATATACTGTAAATTAGATTACAGCAATGGTTCCCAAACTTTTTATAGTCCTGTACCCCTTCAAACATTCAACCTCCAGTTGCGTACCCTATCTAGCACCAGGATCAGCACACTCTCAAATGTTGTTTTTTGCCATCATTGTAAACCTGCTACACACACACTATACGATACATTTACATAAACATTTGTGTGAGTTTTTGTCACAACCCGGCTCATGGGAAGTGACAAAGAGCTCTTATAGGACCAGGGCATAAATAATAATATAATAATAATCAATAGTTTTGCTCTTTATTTAACCATCTTACATATAAAACCTTATTTGTTCATTAAAGATTGTGAATAACTCACCACAGGTTAATAAGAAGGGTGTGCTTGAAAGGATGCACATAACTCTGCAATGTTGGGTTGTATTGGAGAGAGTCTCCGTCTTAAACCATTTCAGTCTGTGCCTGTATTTAGTTTTCATGCTAGTGAGGGCTGAGAATCCACTCTCACAAAGGTACGTGGTTGCAAAGGGCATCAGTGTCTTAACAGCGTGATTTGCCAAGGCAAGAAACTCTGAGCGCAGCCCTATACAGAAACCTGGCAGTGACACATAACCGCTTGTAGCAATTTTGATGAAGCTCTCTTGTTCAGATATCGGTAAGTGGACTGGAGTCAGGGCATGAAAGGGATAATGAATCCAGTGGTTTGTGTCGTCCGTTTCGGGAAAGTACCTGTGTAATTGCGCACCCAACTCACTCAGGTGCTTCACTATATCACATTTGACATGATCCGTAAGCTTGAGTTCATTTGCACACAAAAAATCATACAATGATGGAAAGACCTGTCTGTTGTCCTTGCTAATGCAGAGAGAAAAGAGCTCCATCTTAGCATCAATTTTGTCCCGCACATTTAATATAGTTGCAGAGAGTCCCTGTAATCCTAGATTCACATCATTCAGGCGAGAAAAAACATCACCCATATAGGCCAGTCGTGTGAGAAACTCGTCATCATGCAAGCGGTCAGACAAGTGAAAATGATGGTCAGTAAAGAAAACTTTAAGCTCGTCTCTCAATTTAAAAAAACATGTCAATACTTTGCCCCTTGATATCCAGCACCCTTCTGTATGTTGTAAAAGCGTTACATGGTCGCTGCGCATATCATTGCGTAATGCAGAAATTACACGAGAGTTTAGGGCCCTAGCTTTACCAAAGTTAACCATTTTCTCTGTAGTGTCCGAAACATCTTTCAAGCTGTCAGGCATTACCTTGGTAGCAAGAGCCTCTCAGTTGATGCTGCAGTATACCCAAGTTGCGTCTGGAGCAACTGCTTGCACAGGTTGGAGTCATTAAAACTCATTTTTCAACCACTCCACAAAAGTCTTGTTAACCAACTATGGTTTTGGCAAGTCGGTTAGGATATCTACTTTGTGCATGACACAAATAATTATTCCAACAATTGTTTACAGACAGATTATTTCACTTATACTTCACTGTATCACGTTTCCACTGGGTCAGAGGTTTACATACACTAAGTTGACTGTGCCTTTAAACAGCTTGGAAAATTCCAGAAAATGATGTCATGACTTTAGAAGCTTCTGATAGGCTAATTGACATCATTTGAGTTAATTGGCTCATTCATCCCCCTCCTCTCCCCTGTAACTATTCCCCAGGTCGTTGCAAATGAGAACGTGTTCTCAGTCAACTTGTGACATCGGGTGGTGTAGGTGTCCTGGAGGGCAGGTAGTTTCCCCCGGTGATGCGTTGTGCAGACCTCACTACCCTCTGGAGAGCCTTACGCTTGTGGGCGGAGCAGTTACCGTACCAGGCGGTGATACAGCCCGACAGGATGCTCTCGATTGTGCATCTGTAGAAGTTTGTGAGTGCTTTTGGTCACAAGCCGAATTTCTTCAGCCTCCTGAGGTTGAAGGGGCGCTGCTGCGCCTTCTTCACGATGCTGTCTGTGTGAGTGGACCAATTCAGTTTGTCTGTGATGTGTACACCGAGGAACTTGAAACTTACTACCCTCTCCACTACTGTTCCATCAATGTGGATAGGGGGGTGTTCCCTCTGCTGTTTCCTGAAGTCCACAATCATCTCCTTAGTTTTGTTGACGTTGAGTGTGAGGTTATTTTCCTGACACCACACTCCGAGGGCCCTCACCTCCTCCCTGTAGGCCGTCTCGTCGTTGTTGGTAATCAAGCCTACCACTGTTGTGTCGTCCGCAAACTTGATGACGGAAGTGAGTGCTATGGGGCGGTAGTCGTTTAGCTCAATTACCTTAGCTTTCTTGGGAACAGGAACAATGGTGGCCCTCTTGAAGCATGTGGGAACAACAGACTGGGATAGGGATTGATTGAATATGTCCGTAAACACACCAGCCAGCTGGTCTGCGCATGCTCTGAGGGCGCGGCTGGGGATGCCGTCTGGGCCTGCAGCCTTGCGAGGGTTGACACGTTTAAATGTTTTCCTCACGTCGGCTGCAGTGAAGGAGAGTCCGCATGTTTTAGTTGCGGGCCGTGTCAGTGGCACTGTATTGTCCTCAAAGCGGGCAAAAAGTTATTTAGTCTGCCTGGGAGCAAGACATCCTGGTCCGTGACTGGGCTGGTTTTCTTTTTGTAATCCGTGATTGACTGTAGACCCTGCCACATACCTCTTGTGTCTGAGCCGTTGAATTGAGATTCTACTTTGTCTCTATACTGACGCTTAGCTTGTTTGATTGCCTTGCGGAGGGAATAGTTACACTGTTTGTATTCGGTCATGTTTCCGGTCACCTTGCCCTGATTAAAAGCAGTGGTTCGGGCTTTCAGTTTCACACGAATGCTGCCATCAATCCACGGTTTCTGGTTTGGGAATGTTTTAATCGTTGCTATGGGAACGACATCTTCAACGCATGTTCTAATGAACTCGCTCACCGAATCAGCGTATTCGTCAATGTTGTTGTCTGACGCAATACGAAACATATCCCAGTCCACGTGATGGAAGCAGTCTTGGAGTGTGGAATCAGATTGGTCGGACCAGCGTTGAACAGACCTCAGCGCGGGAGCTTCTTGTTTTAGTTTCTGTCTGTAGGCAGGGATCAACAAAATGGAGTCGTGGTCAGCTTTTCCGAAACAACTTACCTGGTAAAATAACAGATAAATAAAAGGAGGTCTACCTTCAAATTCATTGCCTCTTTGCTTGACATCATGGAAAATAAAAAGAAATCAGCCAAGACCTAAGACATTTTTTTTACACCTCCACAAATATGGTACATCCTTGGGAGCAATTTCCAAACGCCCGAAGGTACCACATTCATCTGTACAAACAATAGTACGCAAGTATAAACACCATGGGACCACGCAACCATCATACCACTCAGGAAGGAGATGCGTTCTGTCTCCTAGAGATGAACGTACTTTGGTGCGAAAAGTGCAAATCAATCCCAGAACAACAGCACAGGACCATGTGAAGATGCTGGAGGAAACAGGTACAAAAGTATCTATATCCACAGTAAAACGAGTTCTATATCGACATAACCTGAAAGGCCGCTCAGCAAGGAAGAAGCCACTGCTCCAAAACTGCCATAAAAAAAACAGACTACGGTTTGCAACTGCACATGGGGACAAAGATCGTACTTTTTGGAGAAATGTCCTCTGGTCTGATGAAACAAAAATAGAACTGTTTGGCCATAATGACCATTGCTATGTTTGGAGGAAAACGGGCGAGGCTTGCAAGCCGAAGAACACCATCCCAACCGCGAAGCACCGGGGTGGCAGCATCATGTTGTGGGGTTGCTGTGCCGCAGGAGCGACTGGTGCACTTCTCAAAATAGATGGCATGATGAGGGAGGGAAATTATGTGGATATATTGAAGCAACATCTCAAGACATCAGTCAGGAAGTTAAAGCTTGGTCGCAAATGGATCTTCCAAATGGACAATGACCCAAAGCATACTTCCAAAGTTGTGGCAAAATTGCTTGAGTGGCCATCACAAAGCCCTGACCTAAATCCTATAGAACACTTGTGGGCAGAACTGAAAAAGCTTGTGCGAGCAAGGAGGCCTACAAACCTGACTCAGTTACACCAGCCACCTCTGTCAGGAGGAATGTGCCAAAATTCACCCAACTTATTGTGGGAAGCTTGTGGAAGGCTACATGAAATGTTTGACCCAAGTTAAACAATTTAAAGGCAATGCTACTGTCACGTTCTGACCTTTATTTCCTTTGTTTTGTCATTATTTAGTATGGTCAGGGTGTGAGTTGGGGTGGGCAGTCTATGTTTATTTTTCTATATTTTGGGTATTTCTATGTTTCGGCCTAGAATGTATAGTTAAAGTGACTATGTATAGATGATAAACAGAGAGTAGAAGCAGCGTAAAAGAGTGGTTGGTGGGGTGCTGGGACACAATGCAAATAGTCAGGGTAGCCATTTGATTACCTGTTCAGGGGTCTTATGGCTTGGGGGTAAAAGCTGTTGAGAAACATTTTTGTCCTAGACTTGGCGCTCCGCTACCGCTTGCCATGCGGTAGCAGAGAGAACAGTCTATGGCTGGGGTGGCTAGGGTCTTTGACAATTTTTAGGGCCTTCCTCTGACACCACCTGGTATAGAGGTCCTGGATGGCAGGCAGTTTAGCCCCAGTGATGTACTGGGCCATATGCACTACCCTCTGTAGCAGTTGCAGTACCAGGCAGTGATGCAACCTGTCAGGATGCTCTCGATGTTGCAGCTGAAGAACATTTTGAGGATCTGAGGACCCATGCCAAATCTTTTCAGTCTTCTGAGGGGGAATATGTTTTTTCGTGCCCTCTTCACAACTGTCTTGGTGTGTTTGGACCATGTTACTTTGTTGGTGATGTGGACGCCAAGGAACTTGAAAGTCTCAACCTGCTCCACTACAGCGCCATCCATGAGAATGGGGGCGTGCTCGGTCCTCCTTTTCCTGTAGTCCACAATCATCTCCTTTGTCTTGGTTATGTTGAGGGATAGGTTGTTATTCTGGCACCACCCGGCCAGGTCTCATCATTGTCGGTGATGTTGCCTACCACTGTTGTGTCATCTGCAAACTTTATGATGGTGTTGGAAACGTGCCTCGCCATGCATTCATGGGTGAACAGGGAGTACAGGAGGGGACTGAGCATGCACCCCTGAGGGGCTCCAGTATTGAGGATCAGCGTGGCAGATGTGTTGCTACCTACTCTCACCACCTGGGGGCGGCCCGTCAGGAAGGGTCCTTAACTTAGGAAGGGTCCTTAACACAGGGTCCTTAACTTAGTGATGAGCTTTGAGGGCACAATGGTGATGAACGCTGAGCTGTAGTCAATGAATAGCGTTCTTATGTAGGTGTTACTTTTGTCCAGGTGGGAAAGGGCAGTGCAATAGAGATTGCATCATCTGTTTGAGCGTTATGCAAATTGAACAGTGCATTTCATGTAAAAAAAAATGTAAAATTGAAATCGAAAACCATGATAATTTGTTTTAGAATCTTACTGAAACCGAAATGATTTCAAAAAGCACTAATTGCTCAGCATTAGGTACTGTACAATGGTTTACTGTCAAATGGATTACAGTAGCTGTGCTCTAAAATAAATTAAAGTAACTTTCTGGCCAATTGCTGCCAGTAAATTACAAGAAATTTGACAGGAAATGTTTTACAGTGTGATGCCATAAAAGGTTTGATTGAACACTGTGATGATAATAATAGTGTGAAGTGAGAAGGATTTAAACAGGACTGATATTTAAATTTTCGACTTGGAAAGAAGCCAAAATAGTCAAGATGTTGTCAGTGAACAATACCACTCATACTGCTACATGTATATTAATACAACTGTAGGTATAGGGGTGTTAAATTATGCTTACATATCAAACTAAAAACCATGCCTTTCTGCTTACGTGCAAATAAAGTTGGAGTCGTCACACTCCCAACAACGTCATGTGCAGTCTGCTGTTGGATGGAAATCCCAACTTCACTCACTTACCTTAGACCTAGACACACACACACACACACAAACACACGCAAACACGTCTGTAACTAGCTCCTTAACGTGATGAATGACTGAATCCCTAAATGGAGGGAGCTGTAAAGGCTCAGGGATTTCTGTCAATCAACTCACTCTATTCTAAAGATTGAAGAGATGAATGATCGACAGATTGCTGCCCCATAGTGCTCTGGTCAAAAGTAGTGCACTATATATGCAATATGGTGCCATTTGGGACACTCCCAGAGACTAAAGCACGGGTAGGCAACTAGATTCAGCCGTGGAATGATTTTTGTTGGAGCAGATGGTCGGCGGGCCAGAACATAACAAATAAACCACAACTAAGCCCCAAAAGAAATTGTATTTTCAAATATAATCATTTCATACCTTGATTGCACTACATTATTTTGTTTTGTAATTTAAAACAGGACTTTGTTACGAGAGGCGTATCTAGACAGCTGCTGTTGTCACCAACTCTGTTTTGTGGTAGGCTAGTTGACACACATGGCTTTGATACTGGTGTTGAGTGGCAAAACCATTCCCTGAATCCCCAAGGCCCTACTAACTCTCTAACACACACACACACACACACACCACCTATATTGGTCTATTTTCTGTAGATTAAGTTTGGATTAGCAGGTTCCCATACCTCTTTCACACTGAGGGCTTTTCTCTATGTCTCCTGAGATCAACCAACACAATGTTAGTATCAGTTGGTTATTGTGGTTATTATTATGAACAATGTGGATTCATTAATGTGTGTGTGTGTGTGTGTGTCACCTGACACCTACCATCCTCACCTGACACCTACCATCCTCACCTGACACCTACTATCCTCACCTGACACCTACATCCTCACCTGACACCTACCATCCTCACCTGACACCTACTATCCTCACCTGACACCTACCATCCTCATCTGACACCTACCATCCTCACTTGACACCTACATGGGCTGGCACTGACACTATAGGTGAGATTATTGCACCTGTGTGTGTGTGTGTGTGTGTGTGTGTGTGTGTGTGTGTGTGTGTGTGTGTGTGTGTGTGTGTGTGTGTTGTGTGTGTGAGTGAGTGAGTGCACTACTGACAAACTGACACTCGCCAAACTTGGTTCTGACATGCACGTTATTTATTTTTCTGACATTCACTCTACCTACTCAGTTGATGAAGGAGTGAACTGCAGGGTTTACATACAGTAACAAACATGATCAAGATTAAATAAATTATATACATAAAAGGTTATGCCATCATCTCACATCACACCTGTCAGTCAAGACACAATCAAGTGAGACGACAAAAATACATAAAATCAAATCAAACGTTATTTGCCACATGTGCCGTGAAATGCACAAGAAGGTAGTGAATGAAATGACACTGGGGAATAAAAAAATATTATTCAGCAGTACTATCAAATCACCACTAGATGCCACTCTTGTCCTATGTACAATTCATTTACATACTATCAACAGAACAGAGCCATGGAACAGGTAGGCAAACTTAACAAGGTCTGTGGCTGTGTGTATGTCACAGGAGGTTGGGGGCACCTTAATTGGGGAGGACAGCTCATGGTAATGGCTGGAGCGTTTTAGGTGGAATGGTATCAAATATATTAAACACGTGGTTTCCATGTGTTTGATGCCATTCCATTTACTCCATTACAGTCATTATTATGAGCCGTCCTCCCCTCAGAAGAAATGTCTATGATTCGTTCAGATTTGTATCTGGTCCACACTGCCTAAATGTGTACTTATTTGTGTAAATGCATTTGATGTCAATGTCTGGGAAAGACGTCTAAAAGACATATTTTCAATGTCATTTTGCTTACTGGGTAAGAACAGATAGAAAGGTCAACAAGAACCAGAGGAGGCCGGTGGGAGGAGCTATAGCAGGCCTGGCTCATTGTAATGGCTGGAATGGAATCAATGAAACGATATCAAACACATCAAACATATGGACCCTGTCATCCTATAGCTCCTCCCACCAGCCGCCACTGAGAAGAACATATAGGAAGATAGAAAGTGCCCTTCTCTCCAACAGAAACCTTACAGGCAGCGGTGAGTAGCTCACACAGGCATTCAGTGATTTGGCAAGAGTACAAATCACCTGGGACCAGGCTAAGAGGGAGGGGATTAGGAGACAGATTAGTTAATACCCTAATAGACTAACTTTCATAGCTAATGTTACTTCCAAAGATTAAAAAAAGTATATTTGTTACCATGACTAGCTAACTAGTAAGTGGTAAACAAAAGTCTAGCGTAGGTGAAGGCTAAAAGCTATACTTAGCTAGGTAGATATCTAGCAGTAACGTGCCTCAAACACTCCATCTAGTTCCTCAGTTATATCATCTGCATTAAGTTCCAGCGCCACCCCAGAGATAACCCCCTTGATAGGTGTCCTGCTTTGAAGACCCACACACTACACATTCCATTCAGATAACTGTTTAAAGGGCACAAAGCACGCTTCATCTGCTCCGCAGACACCAAACCAAAAAAAGAAAACACTTGTTATTCTAACTGACGCCGCATTACTCAACGCATCCATGATTTTTATAGAGATTTCCTCCAACCCCCATGTTATCCAGCTTGATGAGTAGGCCTCCCTTCCACATCATATCATAAGCCTACATCAAAGAAAACGGCTACCACCACCTCCTTATTTGCCTGAGCCTTCCGTTTGACTGACTCAATGCACAGTTCAGGATCAATCGTTCCCCTGCCTTTCCTGAACCCACGTTGATCTGGTGACATTAGTCCTCTACTTTCCAGAAAGTACGTTATCATCCTTTCCATAAGTTTATATACATGAGATGTCAACGCTATCGGCCTATAGCTTGAAGGAGTATTAGGGTCTTTCCCTGGTTTCCATATCGGCACCACTAGTCTGCTTCCAACTTCCAGGTGGTTTCCCTTCCTGCCCCACCTTAATGTAAAGGCCCAATACTTTCCCCATTGCAGCGTCACTGAGATGAGCCATCATGATGTAACACATCCCTTCCATCCCAGGAGATGTTGCTCCAGCTTTAGCTAATGCTCTCTTCATCTCAGCCAATGTAAAAGGGCCATTCAATGTATCCCCACTTTTGCTCTCTGATCCAGGACCCTCTGATGTTCTCCTCTGACCCTCTCTCTCCCACGTTTCTGTCAGATTATTTGAGCTGTGCACCTTCACAAATGCCTGGGCTAACATCTCTGCCTTCTCCATGTCTCTCACTGCAAGAATCCTGACTAGAACCAAAATATTTGATCATATTACTCCAGTGCTAGCCTCTCTACACTGGCTTCCTGTCAAAGCAAGGGCTGATTTCAAGGTTTTACTGCTAACCTACAAAGCATTACATGGGCTTGCTCCTACCTATCTCTCTGATTTGGTCCTGCCGTACATACCTACACGTACGCTACGGTCACAAGACGCAGGCCTCCTAATTGTCCCTAGAATTTCTAAGCAAACAGCTGGAGGCAGGGCTTTCTCCTATAGAGCTCCATTTTTATGGAACGGTCTGCCTACCCATGTCAGAGACGCAAACTCGGTCTCAACCTTTAAGTCTTTACTGAAGACTCATCTCTTCAGTGGGTCATATGATTGAGTGTAGTCTGGCCCAGGAGTGGGAAGGTGAACGGAAAGGCTCTGGAGCAACGAACCGCCCTTGCTGTCTCTGCCTGGCCGGTTCCCCTCTTTCCACTGGGATTCTCTGCCTCTAACCCTATTACAGGGGCTGGGTCACTGGCTTACTGGGGCTCTCTCATGCCGTCCCTGGAGGGGGTGCGTCACCTGAGTGGGTTGATTCACTCATTCATTCTGTTGTGGTCATCCTGTCTGGGTTGGCGCCCCCCCCTTGGGTTGTGCCGTGGCGGAGATCTTTGTGGGCTATACTCAGCCTTGTTTCAGGATGGTAAGTTGGTGGTTGAAGATATCCCTCTAGTGGTGTGGGGGCTGTGCTTTGGCAAAGTGGGTGGGGTTATATCCTTCCTGTTTGGCCCTGTCCGGGGGTGACCTCGGATGGGGCCACAGTGTCTCCTGACCCCTCCTGTCTCAGCCTCCAGTATTTATGCTGCAGTAGTTTATGTGTCGGGGGCTGGGGTCAGTTTGTTATATCTGGAGTACTTCTCCTGTCCTATTCGGTGTCCTGTGTGAATCTAAGTGTGCGTTCTCTAATTCTCTCCTTCTCTCTTTCTTTCTCTCTCTCGGAGGACCTGAGCCCTAGGACCTGAGCTCCAGGACTACCTGACATGATGACTCCTTGCTGTCCCCAGTCCACCTGGCCATGCTGCTGTTCCAGTTTCAACTGACCTGAGCCCTAGGACCATGCCCCAGGACTACCTGACATGATGACTCCTTGCTGTCCCCAGTCCACCTGGCCATGCTGCTGCTCCAGTTTCAACTTCCACCTGACTGTGCTGCTGCTCCAGTTTCAACTGTTCTGCCTTATTATTATTCGACCATGCTGGTCATTTATGAACATTTGAACATCTTGGCCATGTTCTGTTATAATCTCCACCCGGCACAGCCAGAAGAGGACTGGCCACCCCACATAGCCTGGTTCCTCTCTAGGTTTCTTCCTAGGTTTTGGCCTTTCTAGGGAGTTTTTCCTAGCCACCGTGCTTCTACACCTGCATTGCTTGCTGTTTGGGGTTTTAGGCTGGGTTTCTGTACAGCACTTTGAGATATCAGCTGATGTACGAAGGGCTATATAAATAAATTTGATTTGATTTAATTTGATTTGAACAGTCTCCCCACTTTACAGCACAGGGAGATCCCAATCTATTCAGACCCCACTCATCCTCTTAATCATCCCCTATACAGTACCTTTCCCACAGAAGTGGTCCTGCCTATGTTTCCACAGAACCGGCACCAATATCCTCTCTTAACTGTCCTAATGATTGTTCTTACTACTGCTTGTTTATAATGAATCAGGTGCTGGTAATTATGGGACCTTTTCAACATTCTGAAAGCCCTGTTCCTACACTTCACTATTTCTCTACACTCTTCAATCCACATGTTATATATTTTTTATCCCACTCTTCAGCTACCCTTAACCCCTCCCATCTATCTCTAAAAACCATCCATTCTTGACTTCTACTTGCCATATATTTTTCACTGTGCTGTGATGTTTCACAAAAGTTCTGAACCTACCTATTCTTATAGTTTCCACAGATTCTACATTAAAGACGAACACCTTTACTAAAAGTACTATTCTATTATTGTTTGACTGACCATGGCTTTTCAAGTCACTCAGCAGTGCTATTTGCAAAGATAGCTTTAAGTGAATGTTGGGATTTTTCAGCCATTCCTGAACCTGCGACCAAAAACAAACTACATATGGGCAATACCAAAACAAGTGATCTAATGATTATATATCTTTGCAACAAAATATGCAGAGCTGGGATGTTTGTATCCCCCATATCCCCCATATACATAACATTCTATTCTACCAACAGGAAATTCACAACTGTTATATCTCATGTTAATAGAGTTGTGGCTGAACGACGACACGGAGAATATAGAGCTGGCATGGTTTTCCGTGCATCGGCAGGACAGAACAGCTACGTCTGGTATGACTAGGGGTGGGGCTGTGTGTCTATTTGTCAATAACAAATGGTGCGCGATGTCTAATATTAAAGAAGTCTCAAGGTATTGCTTGCCTGAGGTAGAGTACATTATGATAAGCTGCAGACCACACGATCTACCAAGAGAGTTCTTATCTATATTATTCGTAGCCGTCTATTTACCTCCAAAGAACGAAGCTGGCACTAAGACCGCACTCAACAAGCTGTATAAGGCCATAAGCAAACAAGAAAATGCTCATCCAGAAGCTCCCAGTGGCCCGGGGACTTTAATGCAGGCAAACTGAAATCTGAGTTACCTCATTTCTACCAGCATGTCACATGTGCAACCAGAGGAAAAAAAATCTGGACCACATTTACTCAACACACAGAGGCGCATACATAGCTCTCCCTCGCCCTCCATTTGGAAAATCTGACCATAAGTCTATCCTCCTGATTCCTGCTTACAAGCACAAACTAAAGCAGGAAGTACCAGTGACTCGCTCAATACGGAAGTGGTCAGATGACGTGGATGCTACGCCTCCTGTACGCCCTGTTCACTCATGACTGCATGGCCAGGCACGACTCCAACACCATCATCAAGTTTGCCGATGACACAACCTTGGTAGGCCTGATCAACGACAACGATGACACAGCCTACAGGGAGGTCAGAGACCTGGAGTTGTGGTGCCAGGACAACAACCTCTCCCTCAATGTGAGAAAGACAAAGGAGCTGATGATTGGCTGAGAGAAATTCATGATAAAAAGATTGTGGGAGCTATTTTGTTAGACTTTAGTGTGGCTTTTGACATCGATCATAGTCTGCTGCTGGAAAAACGTGTCATGGCTTTACAGCCCCTACTATATTGTGGATAAAGAGTTACCTGTCTAACAGAACACACATTGTAATATTATTGTATGGTGGTTTTATACATTTTATATTGTAGATATGTAGTGGTGTAATAATGTTATGATATACTGTTTTATCTTTTGTTTTATGTGTGATAAGTAGTTGCTGCCTTAGCAGAAGCTAATGGGGATCGATAATAAATACAAATACAAATTATATTACTTACAAAGATTATACAATTTTTAAACATTTCTTTTAACATATTTTTTTTATCAATTATTATTTTTCTGGTGGATTAAACTGAAATTGCAACCAGCTTTCTATGGCTTGTTTTAAAAAATATTAATATTTCGGAGATAGTTTAATTTTTAAATGACCGAAAGTGAGAGGTTGTAATCTAAATTCATGGAAAGGGCTATTTTTGAACAGAGGGTAAGCCATTCCTAATAATCTGTTGCAGAACCAGTTCGGATTCAAGTATAACTTGTATGACTGAAGCCTTTAGTCAAATCAAACTTTATTGCCACATGCGCCGAATACAACAAGTGTAGACTTTACCATGAAAGGCTTACTTACAAGCCCTTAACCAACAGTACAGTTCAAGAAGGAGAAAATATTTACCAAGTAGGCTAAAATAAAAAAGTAATAATAAAAAGTAACACAATAAGAATAACGAGGCTATATACAGGGAGCACCGGTACCGAGTCCGTGTGCAGGAGTACAGGCTAGTTGAGGACTATGCGTAGGTAACAAACAAACAGCGAGTAGCAGCAGTGTACAAAAGGGAGGGGGTGTCAATGTAAATTGTGCAGTGCGATTTTTATGAATTGTTCAGCAGTCTAATGGCTTGGGGGTAGAAGCTGTTGAGGAGCCTCTTGGTCCTAGACTTGCCACTCTGGTACCGCTTGCCGTGCGGTAGCAGAAGAAAGAGTCTATAACTTGGAAGACTGGAGTCTCTGACAATTTTATGGGCTTTCCTCTGACACCGCCTATTATATAGGTCTTGGATGGCAGGAAGCTTAGCCCCAGTGATGTACTGGGCCGTACACACTACCCTCTGTAGCGCCTTACGGTCAGATGCCGAGCAGTTGCCATACCAGGTGGTGACGCAACCGGTCAGGATGCTCTCAATGCAGATATCAATATTGCAGATTTATTGTTGGATCTGATTTTACTAGCTAACATTTCCATGGCCATAATAAATAGATACAGTATGCTGATAGTGGACAAACTTGTTTTACTACTCTTTTACAGTTGAATACTTTCTGAGATGTAGACATTATTTACTATTTTACACCTGGGGTTACTATACATTCTGTAACTGTAACCCATTGCATAAGAGATTCTCCTAAATTAAAATAGTCCATGCATTTATGTATACATTATAGGTGTTCTTTATCAAAGGCCTGGTTCTATTGTTTTCAGTTATTGTCTTATATTATCTCCAATGTATCTCCTATGTAAAAAATCTGATTAGGATGAATAATATTCGACAACACCTTTTTAATTCTAAGTGCTATACATTTTGCTAAAATGTTGGCATCACAACACTGAAGTGTAAGGGTTCTCCATTTTTATAGGAGTGGTTAAAACATGTTAATAATGGACATTTGAGTACATCTAAAAATATTTGATATACCTCAACTGCCATCCAGCCTTGGAGTTTTCCTGGACTTAAAGGCTTTAATTACATCTAGAAATTCATCCTCTGTATTCAGGCCTTCACACGAGTCTTTCTGTACCTCTGTTCATTTACACTACTTATAGAAAGAAATTACTCACAATTAACTTCAGTTAGTAGAGACGGACTAGACTGACATGAAACATACGCTTAAAGTACTTTGCTTCCTCTCAAAATATTGTTTGGTGAATCATGGATGACACCGTCATTTGTAACAAGTTTCTGTATATTATTTTTGGTAGCATTTCTATGTTGAAGATTAAAAAATAATTTGGTGCATTTTTCCCAATATTCCATCCAATTTGCTTTATTTTGTTAATATATTACGCTTGATCTTTCTTGAATAAGCAACTCCATTTCTTTGTTTTCTTCTAACTTATTCTGTTCATGAAAATAAAAATGTGGCTTTGGTCTTAATTTAAGGTTAGGGTTATGCTTAGTAGTGTGTTTAAGGTTATTGTTAGGTTTAAAATTACATTTTAAGAAGAGAAATTGTAGAAATCGGCGGGGTTTATAACGTTCTGTTTGTGGTAACTAATGACGACCCTGAACTGGAACTGTTGTCTGCGCATGCGTAAATGCTGTAAATGCGTAAATGTTAGCAGCTTTTTGACTTGTAATTTCAAACGTGTTATTCCAGACATCAATGCTGTAGTTTAACAGCGGAATGAAGCATATTCTCTCAGCGAAACAATCAGAAAGTAGTGGGTACAATATTACCCAGCATTCCCTTCGCCCGTGTATATGGAAACGGTATTTGATCATTTGCTGAAATTCCACCAAAACCACATAAAGCTACATTAAATTCCCTACTGGACCATATTATTGTGCGCGGACTCAACATGCAATATTTTGTATTGTAGGTTTACCCAATGTGCGTTCAGTATTTGTGTCTACATAAAGAAACTTATTGATGAGTAACTATAGAGGCATAGTGTTGCTGAAATTGCTACCCTATCCCTACTGTCGGTCTTGGTTGACACCGAGTTTTTATCTCAGTCTATTTTCTTCTATGAAAGTTACAGTTGTGCAATACATTTACGAACGGACAAGCTGACTGCGCTCTGAATTTACCAACCGCCCAGAGCACAATACAGCTTCTATGACTCTTGATTGGTCAACGTCACACTCTGTGGCCCCGCATTCGATGGCAGAGACGAAGTACGACAGAAAACACCATTTCTAGTAGTTACCATAGCCACAAAGTCAATTTTGACAATATCGTAAAAAATCATGAAAACAAAAATTAGCTTTTTGGTCTTAATTTAGGGTTATGCATAAGGTTAGCAGTGTGGCTATGGTTAGGCTTAAGGTTAGTGTTAGGTTTAAAATGACATTTTAAGAAGATAGATTGTAGAAATAGGCGGGGTGTATGACTTTGTGACTGTTGTAACTAGTAACGACCAGGAACGGCGATTTTGGTTTGTTTACATAAAACGGACCTAAACCTAGAGCACAAGGGCCACAAAGGAACAAATTAGACATGTCTTAATGTATTTCATACGTGAGTAGCTAAAACGTTTATATTTAATTTAATTGCAGAGCTATTTTTGTGTTAGCATTCTTTCCTTTCTAGCATCACTCCTTGTGCCCTCAGTTAGCTCACTACGATACGCGTTAACGTTAGCTACATAAAAACCGACCTGAATTTATTTTAAATTGCGATATTTGTGTCTATCCACTACATAATATTTCGTCTTATATCTAACATTCCCATGCCAGGCATTCCACTTGTCTGGTATTGCTAGCTAATCTTCGCTATCTAACAAACTGTAGTTAGTCGGTAACGTTAGTTAGCTAGGTAGCTAGCAACTGTAGCTAGCTAGCTAACGTGTACAACAGGGTTATTTATTGATCCATGGCCACAGCTCGGTTGGCGTTTTTCCTCATGTTGCATGTTATATAAATCATTGAACTCTGTGTTATACGAACGTTGTAGAATAATATGCCGATTCCACACCAGCGGGAGCGGAAAATATTTTTGGCATGTCATTGTTCTTGCAATTCTCAAAAACTTCATTGTTCATGCTTTTTACATTTGTATCACAAACCATTTTTGAGAAAATCATTATTAAAGTGTTCCTTTTTAGACCTATATACCTCCTGTAAGACCCTATAATCGGTGAACAATAACGCTCAGTTGCGGTCAGTGCCATTTAAGATGAGGGAGGACGATGTTTTTTCATGAGCATTACCTTATTTTTATTAAAGCATATTGGATGACTGTCATTCATATTCCATTCACCCTGTTCAATGTAACAGCGATAGGTTTAGACTACTACATGATACTAACATTTTCCCTATACCTATCATGAGGTTGCTACAACCTAGCCTATGAATAAAAATTTACAACGTAGGCGCACACAGGACTAGAGACAAATTTGAAGTGACAGACCTTGACATATGGACTGATGGTGACATTCAGTACCACCTTGCACACTCTTGCCTGCATCAAGCTGATATAGGGTGTAATCATTAGTCCAACAGTTGCAAACGATTGGACAAATTCAGGCAATTTTTTTAATCCCTGTTTTGTTCCATTTGAAACATTTTTCAATAGAATCAGCTGAATGAATATCAATTCAAATTGTATTAGTCACATGTGCCGAATACAACAGGTCTGTAGACCTTACAGTGAAATGTTTACTTACGAGCCCCTAACCAACAATGCCGTTTAAAATAATAAGAAAGAAAAGTATCAAGTAATTAAAGAGCAGCAGTAATCGCAAGCAGTGATCACGTGTAAACACTGTTCACTTTCATAGCAGCCACGTTCTATTCTTTTTATCTATGCACTCTCCTCCTCTCACCTCTTCGCTTGGGGATGCACAACACATCAGCTGTATGTGACCAGGCGAAAAAACCTTTCCAAGCCAAACCACTACACACAACAGCCTCCATTGTTCTCACAATATTTGCTAAAGTAACATCATAGTCAGCATAGCTAACAGAACTAACAAGTTAGTAAACCCTCTACAATCATGCAGTTACATTAGTGTACAGTCAGTAAGCAGTTACACCGGCGGGCCCCGGTGGCAATAAATTGGTCAAACCAAAAGCTTACCTTAACTTGAAAGAGTTTCAGTGTTGTGTTGGATAGTCATAGCCAGCTAGCTAACATAGCATCCCTTTGTTTGAGCAGGCTAAACTAGCTGTGAAACTGAAAGTGAAAAAAATTGCTCCTCCTTCATTTTGGAAGAAATTAATTTAACTGTTCAACTATTGTCTCTCTCTGAGTCAACTACTCACCTCATTTTATGCAGTGCTAGCTGTAGCTTATGTGTTCAGTACTAAATTCATTATCTGATTCTTTGATTGGGTGGACAACGTGTCAATCCATGCTGCAAGAGCTCTGATAGGTTGGAGGATGTCCTCCGGAAGTTGACATAATTACTGTGTAAGTCTATGGAAGGGGGTGAGAACCATGAGCCTCCTAGGTTTTGTATTGAAATCAATGTACCCAGAGGAAGACGGAAGATAGCTTTCTTCCAGCTATACCATGGTGCTACCCTACAGATGCTGTGGAGGCTAATGTAGACCTTTGCAAAATGAGGATGGTCCTCCCCTTCCTCTGAGGTGCCTCCACTGATAACATTACATGATACAGACAGCATTTTGGTGTCATTACATTATAGCTACTCCTTACAGTGTGCTATAAAATGTGACCATCGACTCGATTCGGTTTTACGTAGCAACATTTGAAATTGTGTTTTTACGTAGGATAAAAGTAGATTGAGGAACAATGGGAAAGTAATTCTGCTTTAAAAGTTGATATAATTTTTTAACACCACATTTGAGAAAATGGCCCATGAATGTTTTGGTACACCTACTGGAGAACTCTTCCTTGTCTACACCTATTCAGCATCGTTCACACCCTCTTAAGCCTTACTTGCTGACCAGACTGGACACATCGCGTGCGGGAGCGTCGCAAAATAAATGTAGAAATCCATGTTATTCAATTATTGCACCCTCACTGCTCGCGTGCACCAACGAGCGTCTGCAATGCCAGGTGCTAAAATAGAACTCCTTTCTATTTCTGACGCAGATTGCGCTGAAAGTCCTGCCTCTTCCATCTCCTCATTGGTTATACCCACGTGGGTGATTGAAAGATAAAAATGTTTTACCGGTTGTCATGGTAAAAGTGTAGATGCCAATCACCATATAAGTTCAAAGATGAAAAAGCCTGGAAGGAGGAGAATTGACTAGAAACGATTCGGTTGGCCGTTTTATGTGTGGATTAATTGTCGGAGTAGAAGACCTTGTGCATTTCAGGTAAAATAACAACTCAATGTTTATATCCCAGGACCTATTAGCTAGCAACAGCAAGCGAGCTAAATAGGACAAATTAGCTAGCAAGTGCAAGCTAACTAGCTAAATTGCCATACATGTTTAATGCTTTTCAACCTGTCCCCAAATTAATGTCATTGGTTCAGAGTTTGTTTTGATTTTTTAATCGGCACGTCGTGATCGTGTTTGATGTAGTGGGACAAAATATATTTATGAACGATGGCGCACACGCACAAACAGTTTGGGTTCTGTGTTAGCCCCACTTATCTCTTTAAATCAAATCAAATTTTATTTGTCACACATGTTTAGCAGATGTTAATGCAAGTGTAGTGAAATGCTTGTGCTTCAAGTTCCGACAATGCAGTAATAACTAGAGGTCGACCGATTATGATTTTTCAATACCGATACCGATTATTGGAAGGAACTGGTGGTTCCTTTTAACATGAGTCTTCAATATTCCCAGGTAAGAAGTTTTAGGTTGTAGTTATTATAGGACTATTTCCCTCTATCATTTGTATTTCATTATCCTTTGACTATTGGATGTTCTTATAGGCACTTTAGTATTGCCAGTGTAACAGTATAGCTTCCGTCTCCTCGCTCCTCCCTGGGCTCGAACCAGCAAGACAACGACAACAGCCACCACATCGAAGCGTTACCCATGCAGAGCAAGGGAAACAACCACCCCAAGGCTCAGAGCGAGTGAAGTTTGAAACGCTATTAGCGCGCGCAACTAGCCAGCCATTTCACTTCGGTCACACCAGGTCACACCAGCCTCATCTCGGGAGTTGATAGGTTTGAAGTCATAAACAGCGCAATGCTTGACGCACAAGGAAGAGCTGCTGGCAAAACGCACGAAAGTGCTGTTTGAATGAATGTTTACGTGCCTGCTTCTGCCTACCACCGCTCAGTCAGATACTTAGATACTTGTATGCTCAGTCAGATTATATGCAACACAGGACACGCTAGATAATATCTAGTAATATCATCAACCATGTGTAGTTAACTAGTGATTATGATTGATTGTTTTTTTTATAAGATAAGTTTAATGCTAGCTAGCAAATTACTGCATTTGCGTAACAGGCAGTCTTGTGGAGTGCAATGAGAGAGAGGCAGGTCGTTATTGCGTTGGACTAGTTAACTGTAAAGTTGCAAGATTGGATCCCCCGAGCTGACAAGGTGAAAATCTGTCTCTCTGCCCCTGAACAAGGCAGTTAACCCACCGTTCCTAGGCCGTCATTGAAAATAAGAATGTGTTCTTAACTGACTTGCCTAGTTAAATAAAGATTAAATAAAGGTGTAAAAAAAATACAGATTTCCGATTGTTATGAAAACTTGAAATTGTCCCTAATTAATCGGTCGAACTTTAGTAATAACCAACAAGTAATCTAACCTAACAATTCCACAACTACTACCTTATACACACAAGTATAAAGGGATAAAGAATATGTACATAAAGATATATGAATGAGTGATGGTACAGAACGGCATAGGCAAGATGCAGTAGAGTACAGTATATACCTTCCATATGAGATGAGTAATGTAGGATATATAAACATATACAAGTGGCATTGTTTTAAGTGGCCAGTGATGCATGTATTACATAAAGATGGCAAGATGCAGCAGTTTAAATGAGTACAGTATATACATATACATATGAGATGAGTAATGTAGGGTATGTAAACATTTATATTAAGTGGCATTGTTTAAAGTGGCTAGTGATACATTTTGACATCAATTTTCATTATTAAAGTGGCTGGAGTTGAGTCAGTATGTTGGCAGCAGCCACTCAATGTTAGTGCTGACTGTTTAACAGTCTGATGGCCTTGAGATAGAAGCTGTTTTTCAGTCTCTCGGTCCCTGCTTTGATGTACCTGTACTGAGCTTGCCTTCTGGATGATAGCGGGGTGAACAGGCAGTGGCTTGCTCGGGTAGTTGTTGTGCTTGAGGATCTTTATGGCCTTCCTGTGACATCGGATGGTGTAGGTGTCCTGGAGGGCAGGTAGTTTGCCCCCGATTATGTGTTGTGCAGACCTCACTACCATCTGGAGAGCCTTACGGTTGTGGGCGGAGCAGTTGCCTTACCAGGCGGTGATACAGGATGCTCTCGATTGTGCATCTGTAGAAGTTTGTGAGTGCTTTTGGTGACAAGCCGAATTTCTTCAGCCTCCTGAGGTTGAAGAGGCGCTGCTGCGCCTTTTTCACAACGCTGTCTGTGTGGGTGGACCATTTCAGTTTGTCTGTGATGGGTACGCCGAGGAACTTAACTTACTACCCTCTCCACTACTGTCCCGTCGACGTGGATAGGGGGGTGCTCCCTCTGCTGTTTCCTGAAGTCCACAATCATCTCCTTTGTTTTGTTGATGTTGAGTGTGAGGTTATTTTCCTGACACCACACTCCGAGGGCCCTCACATCCTCCCTGTAGGCCGTCTTGTCGTTGTTGATAATCAAGCCTACCACTGTAGTGTCGTCCGCAAACTTGACCATTGTGGGTGTATCAATGCTTGTGTTCCTAGCTCCAACAGTGCCATAGTATCTAACAATTCACAACAATACACACATCTAAAAGTTAAAGAATGGAATTAAGAAATATCTCAATATTATTATGGGCAATGTCAGAAGAACATGTCTAAACAAAAGGCTGCACTTCACCAGGTGATTACATGACCCATCAAGTTAGAAAGGTGTGACTAGGGGTGATTACGGCTATCTATCGTATTTCATGAACACGTGTACGTGTCTAGACAATAGTTACCCATCCACTTAGCTACATGTGGCTCGGGTTGGTTTTAGCATTTCCTTCACATGACCCATCAATTTAGACAAGTGTGTAGGGAAAGCGTCATCAAATAATTAAACATTTTAAATCTGGACACTTTCTCCTCTTGATATTGTTACTATGCAAGTAACCATTTCACTTTACCATTTACACCTTCTGTATCCTCTGCTTATGACAAACTTAGATTTGATTTGATATAGTGTGTGTTAAACAGAGGCAGTAATGTGAAGAACAACATGACCTGCACCAAAGTCGGGTTAGGATATACGCCAAGGACTAGATAGTGTATTTTTACCTGGAGTTTTTCCTTATTGTAGGCAACTATTTTTACCACTTTTAATCTTGAAATCTTTGATGTTTACTTAACGATTCACTCTGTTTAGCACATGGCCTCACAGATGAATCCTTAATACATATGAATCCAAATACATATCCGGCGCCGACAGTGATGGCCGCCTCGCTTCGTGTTTTTTTACGTGTTATTTCTTACATTGGTACCCCAGGTAATCTAGGTTTCATTACATACAGTCGGGAGGAACTACTGAATATAAGAGCAACGTCAACTCACCATCATTACGACCAGGAATATGACTTTCCCGAAGCGGATCCTGTGTTTTGCCTTCCATCCAGGACAATGGATCGGATCCCAAGCGGCAAACCAAGCGGTCTTCTGGTCAGGCTCCGGAGATGGGCACATCACGCACCACTCCCTAGCATACTACTCGCCAATGTCCAGTCTCTTGACAACAAGGTTGATGAAATCCGAGCAAGGGTAGCATTCCAGAGAGACATCAGAGACTGTAACGTTCTTTGCTTCACGGAGACATGGCTCACTCGAGAGACGCTAACAGAGTCGGTGCAGCCAGCTGGTTTCGTCACGCATCGCGCTGACAGAAACAAGCATCTTTCTGGTAAGAAGAGGGGTGGGAGGGTATGCCTTATGATTAACGAGACGTGGTGTGATCATCACAACATACAGGAACTCAAGTCCTTCTGTTCACCTGCCTTAGAATTCCTCACAATCAAATGTCGACCGCATTATCTACCAAGAGAATTCTCTTCGATTATAATCACAGCCGTATATATTCCCCCCAAGCAGACCCATCGACGGCCCTGAACTAACTTCATTTGACTCTATGTAAACTGGAAACCACATATCCTGAGGCTGCATTCATTGTAGCTGGGGATTTTAACAAGGCTAATCTGAAAACAAGACTCCCTAAATTCTATCAGCATATCGATTGTGCTACCAGGGCTGGTAAAACCCTGGATCATTGTTATTCTAACTTCTGCGATGCATATAAGGCCCTCCCCCGCCCTCCTTTCGGAAAAGCTGACCACGACTCTATTTTGTTGCTTCCAGCCTACAGACAGAAACTAAAACAAGAAGCTCCAGCGCTCGGGTCTGTTCAATGCTGGTCCAACCAATCTGATTCCACGCTTCAAGACTGCTTCAATCACGTGGATTGGGATATGTTCCGCATTGCGTCCAACAACAACATTTAGGAATACGCTGATTCGGTGAGCGAGTTCATTAGAAAGTGCATTGGCGATGCTATACCCACAGCAACGATTAAAACATTCCCAAACCAGAAACCGTGGATTGAGGGCAGCATTCGCACGAAACTGAAAGCGCGAACCACTGCTTTTAACCAGGGCAAGGTGACCGGAAACATGACCGAATACATACAGTGTAACTATTCCCTCCGCAAGGCAATCAAACAAGCTAAGTGTCAGTATAGAGACAAGTAGAGTCGCAATTCAACGGCTCACGCGAGGTGTGTGGCAGGGTCTACAGTCAATCACGGATTATAAAAAGAAAACCAGCCCCGTCGCTGACCAGGATGTCTTGCTCCCAGACAGACTAAACAACTTCTTTGCTCGCTTTGAGGACAATACAGTGCCACTGACAAGGCCCGCTACCAAAACCTGCGGGCTCTCCTTCACTGCAGCCGACGTGAGTAAAACATTTAAACGTGTTAACCCTCGCAAGGCTGCAGGCCCAGACAGCATCCCCAGCCTCGTCCTCAGAGCATGCACAGACCAGCTGGCTGGTGTGTTTACGGACATATTCAATCAAGCCTTATCCCAGTCTGCTGTTCCCACATGCTTCAAGAGGGCCACCATTGTTCCTGTTCCCAAGAAAGCTAAGGTAACTGAGCTTAACGACTACCGCCCCGTAGCACTCACTTCCGTCATCATGAAGTGCTTTGAGAGATTAGTCAAGGACCATATCACCTCCACCCTATACCCACTCCAATTTGCTTACCGCCCCAATCAAATCAAATTGATTTAAATACCCCTTCGTACATCAGCTGATATCTCAAAGTGCTGTACAGAAACCCAGCCTAAACCCCCAAACAGCAAGCAATGCAGGTGTAGAAGCACGGTGGCTAGGAAAAACTCCCTAGAAAGACCAAAACCTAGGAAGAAACCTAGAGAGGAACCAGGCTATGTGGGGTGGCCAGTACTCTTCTGGCTGTGCCGGGTGGAGATTATAACAGAACATGGTCAAGATGTTCAAATGTTCATAAATGACCAGCATGGTCAAATAATAATAATCACAGACAGAACAGTTGAAACTGGAGCAGCAGCACGGCCAGGTGGACTGGGGACAGCAAGGAGTCATCATGTCAGGTAGTCCTGAGGCATGGTCCTAGGGCTCAGGTCCTCTGAAAGAGAGAATTAGAGAGAGCATACTTAAATTCACACAGGACACCGGATAGGACAGGAGAAGTATTCCAGATATAACAAACTGACCCTAGCCCCCCGACACATAAACTACTGCAGCATAAATATTGGAGGCTGAGACAGGAGGGGTCAGGAGACACTGTGGCCCCATCCGATGACACCCCCGGACAGGGCCAAACAGGAAGGATTATAACCCCACCCACTTTGCCAAAGCGCAGCCCCCACACCACTAGAGGGATATCTTCAACCACCAACTTACCATCCTGAGACGAGGCCGAGTATAGCCCACAAAGATCTCCGCCACGGCACAACCCAAGGGGGGCGCCAACCCAGACAGGAAGATCACATCAGTGCCTCAACCCACTCAAGTGACGCACCCCGCCTAGAGACTGTATGAAAGAGCCCTAATAAGCCAGTGACTCAGCCCCTGTAATAGGGTTAGAGGCAAAGAATCCCAGTGGAAAGAGGGAGACAGTAAGGGCGGTTCGTTGCTCCAGAGCCTTTCCATTCACCTTCACACTCCCGGGCTAGACTACACTCAATCATATGACCCACTGAAGAGATGAGTCTTCAGTAAAGACTTAAAGGTTGAGATGAGTTTGCATCTCTCACATGGGTAGGCAGACCATTCCATAAAAATGTAGCTCTATAGGAGAAAGCCCTGCCTCCAGCTCTTTGCTTAGAAATTCTAGGGACAATTAGGAGGCCTGCGTCTTGTGACCGTAGCGTACGCGTAGGTATGTACGGCAGGACCAAATCAGAGAGATAGGTAAGTGCAAGCCCATGTAATGCTTTGTAGGTTAGCAGTAAAACCTTGAAATCAGCCCTTGCCTTGACAGGAAGCCAGTGTAGGGAGGTTAGCACTGGAGTAATATGATCACATTTTTTTGGTTTTAGTCAGGATTCTAGCAGCCGTATTTAGCACTAACTGAAGTTTATTTAGTGCTTTATCCGGGTAGCCGGAAAGTAGAGCATTGCAGTAGTCTAACCTAGAAGTGACAAAAGCATGGATTCATTTTTCTGCATCATTTTTGGACAGAAAGTTTCAGATTTTTGCAATGTTACGTAGATGGAAAAAAGCTGTCCTTGAAACAGTCTTGATATGTTCTTCAAAAGAGAGATCAGGGTCCAGAGTAACGCCGAGGTCCTTCACAGTTTTATTTGAGACGACTGTACAACCATTAAGAAGAATTGTCAGATTCAACAGAAGATCTCTTTAGGTCCACAGACGACGCAATCGCAACCACACTGCACACTGCCCTAACCCATCTGGACAAGAGGAATACCTATGTGAGAATGCTGTTAATCTACTACAGCTCAGCATTCAACACCATAGTACCCTCCAAACTCGTCATCAAGCTCGAGACCCTGGGTCTCGACCCCGCCCTGTGCAACTGGGTACTGGACTTCCTGACGGGCCGCCCCCAGGTGGTGAGGGTAGGTAACAACATCTCCACCCAGCTGATCCTCAACACTGGGGCCCCACAAGGGTGCGTTCTGAGCCCTCTCCTGTACTCCCTGTTCACCCACGACTGCATGGCCATGCACACCTCCAACTCAATCAGCAAGTTTGCTGACGACACTACAGTGGTAGGCTTGATTACCAACAACGACGAGACGGCCTACAGTGAGGAGGTGAGGGCCCTCGGAGTGTGGTGTCAGGAAAATAATCTCACACTCACACTCAACGTCAACAAAACAAAGGAGATGATTGGACTTCAGGAAACAGCAGAGGGAGCACCCCCCTATCCACATTGACGGGACAGTAGTGGAGAGGGGGGCGACAGGGTAGCCTAGTGGTTAGAGCATTGGACTAGTAACCGGAAGGTTGCAAGTTCAAACGCCCGAGCTGACATGGTACAAATCTGTCGTTCTCCCCCTGAACGAGGCAGTTAACCCACTGTTCCTAGGCCGTCATTGAAAATGAGAATTTGTTCTTAACTGACTTGCCTAGTTAAATAAAGGTAAAATAAATTTTAAAAAATTAAAAAAGAGGGTAGTAAGTTATAAGTTCCTCGGCGTACACATCACAGTCAAACTGAATTGGTCCACCCACACAGACAGCGTTGTGAAGAAGGCGCAGCAGTGCCATAATTCCACCATAATTTGCAAATAAATCCATTAAAAATCCTACAATGTGATTTTCTGGATTTTTTTTTCTAATTTTGTCTGCCATAGTTGAAGTGTACCTATGATGAAAATTACAGGCCTCATCTTTTTAAGTGGGAGAACTTGCACAATTGGTGGCTGACTAAATACTTTTTTGCCCCACTGTATATTGACACCAAGAGGATATCTGTATCATGTAAGGTTCACAGATCATAGGGTCTTGCAGGAGGCATGTATAGGTCTATATATGGCCTAAAATGGCTAATTTCATCATGATTTTCTACAAAATGATTTGTGATACAAATGTTAAAAAACATGTTAAACATCCTTCCTCCCAATGAAGTTTCAATGTGAGAATTTCAAGAACAATCTGAGATGCTAAAAATATTTTCTGCTGTCATCGAATCGCCCAATTAGCCTTGCTTGCTTAAATTATTGACCCATGCGTTAATTATTTAGCTAGCCAGACAGCTAGCTAGCTACTTCCCTTGAGATCCCTTCCATCATCAAATTAATGCCAAGAATTTATCAATCTAGTAGTTAGTGAGCCATCTAAAAAAAGTTGCTCAAAACAAGGAGGATGCTTTATTTCTTGTTTTGCAGCTATTGCGCACATCATCAAATTAATGCCAAGAATTTATCAATCTATTAGTTAGTGAGCCATCTAAAAAAAGTTGCTCAAAACAAGGAGGATGCTTTATTTCTTGTTTTGCAGCTATTGCGCCCAGCTGTGGAGAACGTCCTCATTCATGCCCCAGACAGTTGAAGCATGCTGGTAGTAACGTTAGTATGCAGCCCAACATAATCAGAAGAGATGCCGGAGTCTGGCATCAAACGAAAAGCCTGCTTTACAAGAATCTTCTCATCAAATGGAGGACTAAACAACAGAGTCTGCAGGTGGGTTACTTGCTGCACCTTGTCCTTTGTCTGCCTGATTTGAATCACTTTGGGGCAGTTTCACGGACACAGATAAAGCCTATTATGTTTTGCATCTGAGAAATGTAGCTAGCTGTATAGTTAACTATATAACTCATCTGTATCTAACCCATGCTGCCATCATCATTTCCTTCTGCCAGGAGAATGGTAGTACAAAAGTCTCATTCAATTCTATGATAATATTCACACCACACTTTAGGCTGCCCCCATTAGGACTATAAGGCTTAGTTCGGTAATACTACTGCAGCCTGCTGAAGGCTGATTTGTATGTGGTGTTTATAGCCTACGTACGCCACTCAATCAGGTTCATTCTACTCCCTTAGGGCTAGGAGTGCACTGACATGGTCAGTCACATGTACCTTCCTTTCTCTTGTTTTACCTCCCTCCAGAGCATTTTGGCTCTAGCATTTTATTGTGCCCACCCACCCGCAAGCTTTAACTTCTCTGGGATATGTGGGACGCTAGCCTCGCCAACAGCCAGTGAAATTGCAGGGCGCCAAATTCAAAACAACAGAAATCCCATAATTAAAATTCCTCAAACATACAAGTATTTTACATCATTTTAAAGATAAACTTCTTGTAAATCCAGCCACAGTGTCCGATTTCAAATAGGCTTTACGGCGAAAACACACAAAACGATTACGTTAGGTCAGCACCTAGTCACAGAACCATAAAGCCATTTTCGATTAGCGATTAAATTAATCACTAACCTTTGATGACCTTCATCGGGTGGCACTCACAGGACTTCATGTTACACAATAAATGTGTGTTTTGTTCGATAAAGTTAATCTTTATGTCCAAAAACCTCTTTTGAAATTGGTGTTTTATGATCAGAAATGCATTGTCTCAAACAAACATCTGGTGAAAGTGCAGAGAGCCACATCAAATGACAGAAATACTCATAATAAACATTGATAAAAGATACAAGTCTTAGGTATGGAAATACAGATAAACTTCTCCTTAATGCAACCGCTGTGTCAGATTTCAAAAAGGCTTTACGGCGAAAGCACACCTTGCGATTATGTTAGGTCAGCACCTAGCCACAGAAAAACATTAGCCATTTTCCAAAGAAGGAGAGGTGTCAGAAATAGAATTGTAAATATTCACTTACCTAAGATGATCTTCATCAGAATGCACTCCCAGGAATCCCAGTTCCACAATAAATGTGTGTTTTGTTCGATAAAGTCCATAATTTATGTCCAAATACCTCCTTTTTGTTCGCGCGTTTCATTCACAAATCCAAACTCACGAGGCGCGGGCAAGTCCAGGCGAAAAGTCCAAAATGTTATATTGCAGTTCGTAGAAACATGTCAAACGATGTATATAGTCAATCTTTAGGATGTTTTTATCATAAATCTTCAATAATGTTTCAACCGGACAATTCCTTTGTCTTTAGAAATGCAATGGAACGCAGCTAACTCTCATGGGCTAGCACGAGACTGAGCTCATGGCACTCTGCCAGACACCTGGTTGAAACAGCTCTCATTCAGTCCCGCTTCACAGTAGAAGCCTCAAACAAGGTTCTAAAGACTGTTGACATCTAATGGAAGCCTTAGGAAGTGCAATATGACCCCATAGACACTGTATATTCGATAGGCAATGACTTGAAAAACTGCAAACCTCAGATTTCCCACTTCCTTCTCAGGTTTTTGCCTACCATATGAGTTATGTTATACTCACATACATCATTCAAACAGTTTTAGAAACTTCAGAGTGTTTCCTATCCAAATCAACTAATTCTACGCATATTCTAGCTTTTAGGTCTGAGTAGCAGGCAGTTTTCTCTGGGCACCTTATTATCCAAGCTACTCAATACTGCCCCCCAGTCCCAAAGAAGTTAAACTTGTTGTGACTAGTGATGCACCGATATGACATTTTTGGCCGATACCGATATCCAATATTTTCCTTGCCCCCAAAAAACGATACAGATAACCAATATTTAATATTTTAGCTGCCTTTTAAGCATTCTTGTACAGTTTATAGTTCACACATGGACGCAGCGGTCTAAGGCAGTCTGGTTCGAATCCAGCTGTGATTGGGAGCCCCATAGGGCGGCGTACAATTGGCCCAGCGTCGTCCGTGTTTGACCGGGGTAGGCCGTCATTGTAAATAATAATTTGTTCTTAAAACTGACATGCCTAGTTAAATAAAGGTTACACACACCACATTGACCAAAAAGTTATTTTCTTGGCATTTACTTATGTCCCCATTACCAGTAAAACATCCAAACCTATTTCTTTCACTTACTTGCTGTGCTGTTTCGTTGTTAATTTGTTCAGTCGTTTCATTCTAAACCAGAATTTCTATAGAATGATAGAAGGATTTCACGAAGGATTTCATTGTCTAAAATAACCAGTTCTTTGATTAATGGTGGTCGGACCCATGTATGTGAAGCTAGCCACAATAAGGTTTAGCCACAATAGTAGACTTTGGTTAGCCTTCAAAATAAAAGTATGGCATAATTCTACTATTTGTATTCAATTGCATCACTGTCAATTACTTTATTTTGAAGGCAAACGCAAATTCCACTATTGTGCCTAATCCTTAGCTGCCCGCTAATAACGTTAGCTTTGGCCAACAGGGTTAAGTAACTGGCTAGCTATTTATTTTCATGAACTGAAGTTCAATTTCAATAGGCGAACAACAAGTGGCAACATGGCTAATACTCGTGGTCAGTGTTTGCTTGTTTGCTGACTTTTTTTGTACAGCTTTGACAGTGCTCCTGTATTTTTTTTGACATGCAAAGACCCAAACGGCATTCCATAGTATGTTGGTGGTGAAGCTAATAGCAGTGACGGTATTACTGTGTAACTCCGGTAGGGCAACATCGGAAAAATAGCGCACTTGGTAGTGTGACACGGTGCTCGACCAGTCGGCGAATGCCAACATCACCCACAACAGAGAATGGTTGATTGTCAAGGGCAATGAATTCCATTATCTTGGCTTTAATGGATTTCGCCTTTGAGTTGTCTTGCTGAAATTTTGTTACTCTTTCAAATGACTGCTTGACTTGTTGACTGTTAGATCCGCACAGCAGACATTGTGGGCTAGTTTAGGAATGCTGTGTTGCACGTATAGAGTAACGTTTTACGTGGCGTCATTATGTCATGTATCTTCGTTATAGAAGTATGCACGTCAGCTTTGACATCGGTTTTGCACATTGGTCGTTAAACTAGACATCGGCCGATACCGGCATTTTTAGCTAATATTGGCCGATTCCGATATGTTCACCGATATATCTGCCTCGCCTGGTTCACTAACTACTTCTCAGAGTTCAGTGTGTCAACTCGGAGGGCTTGTTGTCCGGACCTCTGGCAGTCTATGGGGGTGCCACAGTGTTCAATTCTCGGGCCGACTCTTTTTTTCTCTCTATGTATATATATATATATATATCAATGATGTCGCTTTTGCTGCGGGTGATTCTTTGATCCACCTTCCTTCTTTGGACACTGTTAAGAAATTTCCAAACGAGCTTCAATGCCATATAACTCTCCTTCCGTGGCCTCCAACTGCTCTTAAATGCTAATAAAACGAAATACATGCTCTTCAAACGATCGCTGCACGCATCCTCCCGCCCGACTAGTATCACTACTCTGGACGGTCCTGACTTAGAATATGTGGACAACTATAAATACCTAGGTGTCTGGCTAGACTGTAAACTCTCCTTCCAGATTCACATTAAGCATCTCCAATCCAAAATTCAATCTAGAATCGGCTTCCTATTTCTCAACAAAGCCACCTTCACTCATGCTGCCAAACATACCCGTGTAAAACTGACTATCCTACCGATCCTTGACTTCGGTGATGTTATTTACAAAATAGCCTCCAACACTCTACTTATCAAATTGGATGCAGTCTATCACAGTGCCATCCGATTTGTCACCAAAGCCCCATATACTACCCACCACTGTGACCTGTATGCTCTCGTTGGCTGGTCTTCGCTACATATTCGTTGCCAAACCCACTGGCTCCAGGTCATCTATAAGTCTTTGCTCGGTAAAGCTCCGCCTTATCTCACCTTACTGGTCACCATAGCAGCACCCACCCGTAGCATGCGCTCCACTGGTCATCCCCAAAGCCAACACCTCCTTTGTCCGCCTTTCCCTCCAGTTCTCTGCTGCCAATGACTGGAACGAATGGCAAAAATCACTGAAGTTGGAGACTTATCTCCCTCACTAACTTTAAGCATCAGCTGTCAGAGGAGTTTACCAAATGCTGCAGCTGTACACAGCCCATCTGTAAATAGCCCATCCAACCAACTACCTACCTCATCCCCATATTTGTTTTTCTGCTCTTTTGCATACCAATATTTCTACTTGCACATCCCCATCTGCACACTCCAGTATTAATTGCTAAATTGTAATTACTTCAACTATGGCCTATTTATTGCCTTACCTCCTTACTTCATTTGCACACACTGTATACAGATTTTTCTATTGTGTTATTGACTGTACGTTTGTTTATCCCATGTGTAACTCTGTTGTTTTTGTCGCACTGCTTTGCTTTATCTTGGCCAGGTCGCAGTTGTAAATGAGAACTTGTCCTCAACTGGCCTACCTGGTTAAATAAAACCAAAATATCGTACATCCCTAGTTGTGACCAGTGAAAATATGACTGCCTTCTGCTTCGCAAATCAGCTGGTCTCCACAATTTTGATTTGGAATTGAACAAAATAAGAAACTTTTTCCTCTTTTTTTGTGCATTCTTTCTTTTGTATTATTTTATATCGTTTTTTTTTTTTTAGGGGGTGAATCAGCTTTAATATTTTGGATTGTTGCTTCCATCAATTTAATTGTCTGCATCATTTCCAGTACCCCATATATTTTTGGAATGTATACATGCATGCATGCATACATACATACATATATACATACATACATACATACATACATACATACATAAACATACATGCATATACACACTTTAAAATATATATTTATTATTTCCCGGCAAACCCTACCATCCCTCCCCCAATTGGAGTAAACTAATAAACAATAACACTTAGGTTTCTACCTTCAGTTTATACATATTATACACAATCTGTTTTACAATAGTTATATTCTGTTTTGTTTTAAGTCCTTCCTCTATTTTCCTTCTTTGTAGGGCCATGCGTTTTTCATTTGGAGTTGCTAAATTGCTGTAATGCATTATTAATGCATTTCCCGGTTTCATATTTTCCACCCGGGGTAGCCCGTGTTTGAGGGGCTTCCTGGAAATTAAGTCGCTATATAAGGGAAGTCAGAAAGTGTTGAATAACTAGGGTTGAGTTCCAAATGGTACCTTTGTCGTTTTGCACTATATCGGGACGCAGGCTGACACTTAGCATACAGTTCCTACTGCACATGTGCTGTCAAAACGAAGTGGTCGACTCTGCTTTTTAATCATGCTGGCCACATCAACCGCTCGCTGAATGTCATAATCTGTCTTGGACTGGCTGCAATCCTTTTAAAGGTTATTAAAATGCAACCAAATAAATGAAGCGTGTTATGTAACGCTCCATACCTCCATGCCAAGCTTGTCTGGGAGCAAAGCACCAATGCCAGTTTAGCGCTAATGATTATCCTTTGGCGAAACTGTGTTTATGAAACGTGTTTTGTTTTGCAATAGTTGTTCATTACAGATTTATAAACTAACGATAAGCAAGTAATTAAGTTTATTAACAACTGAACTTGAACGTAATGGCAAAATGTAGATTTCTGCCTAAATATAGACATACCCAAAAGTGAAGAAAAAAAATTACGTGATGGCTATAAACAATTTGCCTGACAACTAGGGTCACAAAGGGTCGGTAGATTTCCAGAAATTTTCCATGGGAAGTTAAGCCCAGGAATTTGGGGAATTTTGCTTAAATTCATCAAAAAAGTTTACTTAACAGTGAACCATTTTTTTTTTGCGGGATACACATCAGGCAATTCTAGGTCTTGTGGCATTTTGGTTAAACTATCCCCAATTCAATGGAATTGCAACCCTCTGCATGCACAGTGCATTCTTCCATCACATGTACAGTGCTCTCTTCCAACACATGTACAGCTGATTCTCAAGATATTGCACACTATTGAGATGCTATTGAGCCCACACTACTACACTGTCTAAGCCAAGGACTACATGTTTTCTGGTAAGTTTTGATTACAATACTTGGTGGGGTGAATATATTTTGTATGACGTATGTTTTTTTTGTTAACTGGTAAATAATAGGTTATAGCAAAGTGTGTTTAAATCATTTCTAACTTGTTAACAATTTCTGCTGGTTAGTTTTTTCTACCATGTGGGTTGTAGCTTGCTTTAGCTTGCTTGAGCCTGCAAACTGTTAATTCACTTGTTTCCATACATGTTTAATTTTAAAACATTTATCTTTCAAAGGAATTGTTTCATCTAACTGCTTAACTTTTTATCTGTACATGGAATTGTATTATTTATTTTTACTATTTATTTTCTCATCTTTACAGGAAAATGCCACGGGCACTATCTGATGTGTGGAAACATTTCACTGCAGCTAATGTAGAAGGAAAACGGTGTACATTTGCAAATACTGTGCCAAATCATATGTGAAGAATGCAACAAAGATGCAGAATAATCTGGCCAAGTACATAAAGTTCCCTCAGCTCTCACAACAAGCAACCTCTGACAAAAGTCCCTATATTTCTATTCAAGGTGAAAATGATGAATCAGACACCTTATCGATAGGAACAGCTCATGGTCCTCCTGGAATCAGAAGTTTTGTTTTGCTCAATGGAGGAACATAGTCAGAGAAATGCTGATGAATGTCTTGCTTGAACGGTATATGCAACTGGTTCACCTCTGATGCTCACAGGCAATGTGTATTGGAAGAGATTTCTGAATGTTCTTCGCCCAGCATACACCCCTCCAACCAGACATGCTTTACCTACTCATTTTATGGATGCAGAGTTCAAGTAAAGGTCAAGCAAATCATAGAGAAAGCAGACTGTATTGCAATCATCTCAGATGGGTGGTCGAATGTTCGTGGGCAGGGAATAATGAACTACATCTCCACCCCTCAACCAGTATTCTACAAGAGCACGGACACAAGGGACAACAGGCACACCGGTCTCTACATTGCAGATGAGCTGAATGCAGTCAATGACCTTGGACCACAGAAGGTATTTGCACTGGTGACAGACAATGCTGCGAACACGAAGACTGCTTGGTCTAAAGTGGAGCCCTACCCACACATCACACCCATTGGCTGTGCTGCTCATGCATTGAATCTGCTCTTCAAGGACATCATGGCACTGAAAATAATGGATGCACTCTACAAGAGAGCCAAGGAAATGGTTAGGTATGTGAAGGGTCATCAAGTTATAGCAGCAATCTACCTCACCAAGCAAACTGAGAAGAATAAGAGCACCACATTGAAGCTGCCCAGCAACACCCATTGGGGTGGTGTTGTCGTCATGTCTCCTGGAGGGGAAGGAGTCTTTCCAAGAAATGGCCATATCACAATCTGCCGATATGGACAGCCCCATCAAGAGGATCCTCCTGGATTATGTATTTTTGGAGAGGGTGGTAAGCAGCCTGAAACTCCTGAAACCTATAGTAAAAGTCATTGCACGGATTGAGGAAGACAATGCCATCCTGTCTGATGTTCAGACTCTGCTTACAGATGTAAGAGAAGAAACACATACTGCCCTGCCCACTTCACTGTTGCTCCAAGCAGAGGAAACTGCAGTTCTGAAATACATCAAAAAGTGTGAAGACTTCTGCCTGAAATCCATACACGCCGTAGCGTACATGTTGGACCCTAAGCATGCTGGCAAGAGCATCCTGTCTGGTGCAGAGATCAACAAGGCCTATGGTGTCATCACTACCATGTCTCGCCACCTTGGCCTGGATGAGGGCAAGGTTCTTGGCAGTTTGGCGAAGTACACTTCCAAGCAAGGGCTTTGGGATGAAGATGCAATATGGCAGTCGTGCCAACATATCTCATCAGCCACCTGGTGGAAGGGACTTTGTGGATCTGAGGGTCTTTCCCCTGTTGCCTCCATTATCATCCAAATCCCACCAACATCAGCTGCCTCAGAGCACAACTGGTCCTTGTTTGGGAACACACACACAACAAAGAACACAACAGGCTGACCAATACAAGGGTTGAACAATTGGTGGCCATGTGAGGCATTTTGAGCCTGACAACGAGCCACCTTCAAGGTTGGAAAGTGACCGTGAAGATGAGGTCTCAGAGTCTGGATGTTCAAGAGGTGAACATTGAGGAGGTCCAGGGAGAAGACATGGAAGCCTGAGGAAGACAACCAAAGCTTTAGTTTCTAGACTGTCATTTTATAGATGCATGTTGAAAACGTTTTTGGGAGATGCGATGGATCATTGGGGATCATTCAATATTCCCTTTTTGTTCAGTGAAATTATCCCATGTGAAGAGTCAACTCATCTAATTAAAGTTCAATTCATAACTAAATTGTTTTTATTTCTATTGGAAGAATTTAATAATTTGCAATTGTCTGCTTATGATAAGGTACAAGGTTTCTGTCACCATATCATATGGTAAATACAGTTGAAGTTGGAAGTTTACATACACTTAGGTTTGAGTCATTAAACTTGTTTTTCAACCACACCACAAATTTCTTGTTAACAAACTATACCTTTGGCAAGTTGGTTAGGGCATCTACTCTGTGAATGACACAAGTCATTTTTCCAGCAATTGTTTACAGACAGATTATTTCACTTATAATTCACTGTATCACAATTCCAGTGGGTCAGAAGTTTACATACACTAAGTTGACTGTGCCTTTAAACAGCTTGGAAAATCTCAGAAAATAATGTCATGGCTTTAGAAGCTTCTGATGGGCTAATTTACTTATTTTGAGTAAATTGCAGGTGTACCTGTGGATGTATTTTAAGGCCTACCTTTAAACTCAGTGCCTCTTTGCTTGACATCATGGGAAAATCAAAAGAAATTGACCAAGACCTCAGAAAAAAAATGTAGACCTCCACAAATCTGGTTCATCCTTGGGAGCAATTTCCAAACGATAGTACGCAAGTATAAACATCATGGTACCATACAGCCGTCATACCGCTCAGGAAGGAGACACGTTCTGTCTCCTAGAGATGAAAATACTTTGGTGCGAAAAGTGCAAATCAATCCCAGAACAGCAACAGACCTTGTGAAGATGCTGGAGGAAACAGGTATAAAAGTATCTATATCCCCAGCAAAACGAGTCCTATATTGACATAACCTGAAAGGTCACTCAGCAAGGAAGAAGCCACCGCTCCAAAACCGCCATAAAAAAGCCAGACTACGGTTTGCAACTGCACATGGGACAAAGATTGTACATTTTGGAGAAATGTCTTCTGGTCTGATGAAACAAAAATAGAACTGTTTGGCCATAATGACCATCGTTATGTTTGGAGGAAAAATGGAAGGCTTGCAACCCAAAGAACACCATCCCAACCGTGAAGCATGGGGTGGCAGCATCATGTTGTTGGGGTACTTTGCTGCAGGAGGGACTGGTGCATTTCACAAAATAGATGGCATCGTGAGGTAGGAAAAGTATGTGGATATATTGTAGCAACATCTCAAGACATCAGTCAGGGAGTCAAAGCTTGGTTGCAAATGGGTCTTCCAAATGGACAGTGACCCCAAGCATACTTCCGAAGTTGTGGCAAAAGTTACACCACCTCTGTCAGGAGGAATGGGCCAAAATTCACCCAACTTATTGTGGGAAGCTTGTGTGAGGCTACCCAAAACGTTTGACCCAAGTTAATCAATTTAAAGGCAATGCTACTGAATACTAATTGATTGTATGTAAACTTCTGACCCACTGGAAATCTGATGAAATAAATAAAATCTGAAATAAATCATTATCTCTACTAATATTCTGACATTTCACATTCTTTAAATAAAGTGGTGATCCTAACTGACCTAAGACGGAAATTTTACTTGAATTAAATGTCAGCAATGGTGAAAAACTGAGTTTACATAGACCTTAGCCAAATTCATTAAAACTTCTGACTTCAACTGTATATCCAATGCATTAAACATCTACATTTAAATGGTGTTAATATTAGTTTGCATATATTTCCGTTAATTCCCACAGTTTCCAGCTCTGAATATTCCCCAAAATGTGCAACCCTAGTACCACCCCAACCTTGTCACGACACAACTGATTTGCTCAAACGCATTAAGAAGGAAAGAAATTCCACAAATGAACTTTCAACAAGGCACACCTGTTAATTGAAACGCATTCCAGGTGACTACCTGAGTTGAGAGAATGCCAAGAGTGTGCCAAGCTGTCATCAAGGCAAAGGGTGGCTACTTTGAAGTATCTGAAATATAAAATGTATTTTGATTTGTTTCACACTTCTTACTACATGATTCCTTCTGTTATTTTATTGTTTTTATATATTCACTATTATAGAAAAATACAGAATAACCCTGGAATGAGTTGGTGTGTCAACTCTTGACTGGTACTGTGTGTGTGTGTGCGCAATGTGAAGAGTCAACTCATTTTATTAAAATTGCCTACCTATGAGGTAAAAGGTTTTATGTTTCTGTCTCCATATGATATGGTAAACATATCCAACACACAAAACATCGACATTTAAATGGTATTCATTTGCATATATTTCTGTTAATTCCCATTTTTTCCCCCATTAATTCCCACGAAAAGTTCCCACCTCTGAATATTCCCTAAAATGTGCAAACCAACTGACGACTCAAACTGAATTCTTCCGCTGCTCTATTGTTCGCTACATACAATACTTCAGTCTGAAACTGCCATCATTTAAGTAGTTTGTGGTGAAAATTAGGTCTGTTGTACAGAACGAAGTCATCAGTGATCATCTCTAACCGATCGGAGTATCGGTTTCTATGACCAATCAGAACTGTTAGAATGTTTTTCCGTTTTAGAATCGGCGGGGAGGTACTCCGACCCAGACTCATTGGTAGAACAAACGTCCATGGGCGTAGCATTTCGCCAAAGCAAGGAGTTTGGATAGCCAGGTAAATAAAAAAATAACTGATAAAGCTGCATAGTTTTATAAAGGTCTGGAACTTACCTTTTTTGGTGTACTCACTTTTGAGGAAACAAGCTGAAGTACATAGTACAAATATTATAGAAATATTAATAATTGTCTACACTGAACAAAAATATAAACGCAACAGGTGATGTGTTGGTCACATGTTTCATGAGCTGAAATAAATGATCCCAGAAATGTTCCATATGCACAAAGCTTGTTTCTCTCAAACTTTGTGCAGAAATGTTTTTCATCCCGTCCTATTACGTATCTATGACTGCTAGAGCCGGGCAATGAAGTTATAGCCTATCTACTGCAGTCATATATCCTTGAAAGTGCCTTGGCTAGGCCTATCTGCAATTAAAAGCTGTATCTCGCAATGGAATGCTGAATTTGGCAATTTCTTGAGTTGCAGTGCTCACAACTTCAGTAAAGCAGGGCCTATCATCAATGAATAGGCTAGGATATTCTACGTGCAACAGACTGAAGAGTGAACACCCACTTGCATCATTAGCAAAGCGAAAGAGCAGGCAAGCCAGTTGCACTGTGATAAACATTTTGTGGGGGGAAAAGAGAATTTCCCTGAAGGATTTTTCTTAATATTAAAGATCCCAATTTTGTTTAAACATTTTAGCTTTTAAATGTTCACACCCCTATTCTAAATATAGTAACAATGAAATTCTAAAGTACTTGCTGTAAGATTTCACCTTATAACTGTCAAATAAATATCATTGTAGTGACAGTACAATATTTGCACAATTTCATAAAACGGACAGACTTTTCTGCCGGATGTCTTCTGAGCGAAATGCCATTCAAATGTGTGCAGACTCATTACAACTACAGCTTTAAGCACAAATCAATTTAGTCTGTGACCAAGAGAAAGTGGTCTTGTTTCAATTATATTTTTTCCTGTTGAGAGCTATAAATCCAGCTGAGAACATCGCAGCGAGATGAAACTGCTATTGTTGCATCCGATAGACTCCCGTTTCATATGCAAGCTCAGCTATGAGGTTCACAGGCACAGGAAGCCAGAAAATGTGACGCGTCGCTCCCTATGCAAATGAACAGTTTCCCGTGTTTGTGAACCTCACAGCTGCGCTTGCAATAGCGCACATGAATCGGGACAACCAGCGCTTTTAGAGAGTGTAAAGCAATTGATGTTTCTGTTCACACAGAAATATTGGTCAGAACCGCTGTAAGTTTCGTAAATAGGGGACTTAACGTTTGAGGTTTTAATACCCCCTTCATAATGTGTGTTTTTTGCTCCGGAAAACCAACCCACAGTGTGTTTATATGGACTTAATCGGCATAGGCCCTGCAATAGACTAGCATCCTGTCCAGTGGGTGTATTTGTATAGTACATCAAGCTTCCTCACTTACCTAATAGGCATAGGACTAGGCATGTCATAGGAGTAGCTAACACATCTTTTTTATCCATGGCTGTTTGAATGATATGCCAGCCTCCAGCTCAGGGCATGACATGCCAAACACAACAATTAAGTGTTTCAATTAATCTCACTGCTCCCCAATAGCACTGTTTGTCGCCAACCTTGGTGGTAGTGAGAATTTGAGACCGTGGAAAAGCTAAAGACAGTGGGATTGTTCGACATTGTAAGCAACTGCCGACTGACTGACAAATCACTTTGCATCATTAATAACTACTCAGTCATTATTATTTGTAGATCAGTCAGTCAATCACAATGCGTCACAGATTTGATCCGCTCAAACCAGGCCACCGAGTGGTTATGGGGGAGGAGTAGTGTCTACGGTAGTAGGATGTTTACGGTAGTGTCACTGTGCTGTTTATTAGAATGACAAGGCTGATATGTTAATTCAACCTCAGTTTTGTGTCCTTCCATCTAGGCCGAGTTACTGTCAAGCACTTTGATAAATGCTGATATAAAAGGGCTTTATCAATACATTTGTTTCATTGTATTATTGATTAATTGATGCCCTTTATAAATCAATTTGATTTATTGAGGTAGTGAGTGGTTGATTAATTCCCTTTCCCTCCAGGAGATGATTTGATTGATTGGTGCCTTTTCTCCTCTAGGAGTTGATCCTGCCGCTGCTGCTGCTGTGCCTGCTGATTCTGATCAGCACCCTGAACCCACATGTCTACTACGGAGGCATCAGTACCATGGAGCTGGAGAGGGAGGACTATCACTTACTCAAGGGCCTGGGATACACCCCCATTAACAATGCCACCAATCACATCATGGAGGAGGTGGCCCAGGAAATGCGTAAGTAGGAGGATGGACATGAAGTGCGTAAAATGCTAATATAGGGGATATTGACTTGCTTTGGATTTGTCGCACAAATGCTAAAACGTTAGCATTTGGCGACTGTGACCAGATTAACAAAACCAAGGCATGGATTAAGCCCGTCCCGTCATGGATTTAGCCTAAAAGCATTGCCTTGGTGTAGACTAAGCATTGATTGGAGCCTGGAGGGAATTTATATGGGCCCTTGTCAAAGTTGTGCGCTATAACAGGAATACTGTGCTATTGGGGAAACAGACAGTGTATTTATGTCTGCCTTATTTCTTGTGATTTCCTGATTGCACTGTAGACTTGCAGGATCGCCTGGAGATGTTCTCTAGTGAAGAGGATCTGGAGAATGCCAGTCTTTATGAGCCCTCAGGCTACGTTGGGGTGGTCTTCATGGGCAGCACACCCACCTCTTACAGGTTGCGCTTCCCTTACAACCATCTGCCCCTGCCCAGCGACTACACTGAATCTATTGGTGAGAGATGATTTTAATTTTGCTATAAATAAAGTATTTATCAATGTCTTAATTAGAGGTTGACCGATTAATCGGAATGGCCGATTAATTAGGGCCGTTTTCATAACAATCGGAAATCGGTATTTTTGGGCGCCGATTTTGCCTGAGTCTTTAAAAAAAATATATATATATAAAACAAATATATACCTTTTATTTACCTAGGCTAGTCAGTTAAGAACACATTCTTATTTTCAATGACGGCCTAGGAACGGTGGGTTAACTGCCTTGTTCAGGGGCAGAATGACAGATTTTCACCTTGTCAGCTCGGGGGATCCAATCTTGCAACCTTACAGTTAACTAGTCCAACACTCTAACCACCTGCCTCTCATTGCACTCCACGAGGAGCCTGCCTGTTACGCGAATGCAGTAGAAGCCAAGGTAAGTTGCTAGCTAGTATTAAACTTATCTTACAAAAAACAATCAGTAAATCATAATCACTAGTTATAACTACACATGGTTGATGATATTACTTGTTTATCTAGCACGTCCTGCGTTGCATATAATCAATGCAACGCTGGGGGATGATTTAACACTGGCGCATTTGCGAAAAAAGCACAATCGTTGGACGACTGTACCTAACCATAAACACCAATGCCTTTCTTGAAATCAATACACAGAAGTATATATTCTTAAACCTGCATATTTAGCTAAAAGAAATCCAGGTTAGCAGGCAATATTAACCAGGTGAAATTGTGTCATTTCTCTTGCGTTCATTGCACGCAGAGTCAGGGTATATGCAACAGTTTGGGTAGCCTGGCTCATTGTGAACTAATTTGCCAGAATTTTACGTAATAATGACAACATTGAAGGTTGTGCAATGTAACAAGAATATTTAGACTTAGGGATGCCATCCGTTAGATTCACTGAAATAATAAACGTTTTGTTTTCGAAATGATAGTTTCCGGATTTGACCATATTAATGACCAAAGGCTCGTAATTCTGTGTGTTATAACTAAGTCTATGATTTGATAGAGCAGTCTGACTGAGCGATGGTAGGCAGCAGCAGTACTATAGTGCCTATAAGAACATCCAATAGTCAAAGGTATATGAAATACAAATGGTATAGAGAGAAATAGTCCTATAAATATTATATTAACTACAACCTAAACTAAAACCTCTTACCTTGGAATATTGAAGTCTCATGTTAAAAGGAACCACCAACTTTCATATGTTCTGAGCAAGGAACTTAAACGTTAGCTTTTTTACTTGGCACATATTGCACTTTTACTTCTCCAACACTTTGTTTTTGCATTATTTAAACCAAATTGAACATGTTTCATTATTTATTTGAGGCTAAATGTATGTATTATATTAAGTTAAAATAAGTGTTCATTCAGTATTGTTGTAATTGTCATTATTACAAATAAATAAATAGAAATTGGCCGATTAATCGGTATCGGCTTTTTCGGCCCTCCAATAATCGGTATCGGCGTTGAAAGATCATAATCGGTCGACCTCTAGTCTTAATGTCAATATGCCTTGTCCATTGCTGTTCTGGTTAGTGTTTATTGGCTTATTTCACTGTAGAGCCTTTAGACCTGCTCATTATACCTTATCCAACCTTTCAGTTCCACCCCCCACACATGAGATGACATCACCTGGTTTCAATTATGTTTCTAGAGACAATATCTCTCTCATCATCACTCAATACCTAGGTTTACCTCCACTGTAGTCACATCCTACCATACCTTTGTCTGTACATTATACCTTGAAGCTATTTTATCGCCCCCAGAAACCTCCTTTTACTCTCTGTTCTGGACGTTCTAGACGACCAATTCTCATAGCTTTTAGCCGTACCCTTATCCTACTCCTCCTCTGTTCCTCTGGTGGTGTAGAGGTGAATCCAGGCCCTGCAGTACCTAGCTCCACTCCTATTCCCCAGGCATTCTCTTTTGAGGACTTCTGTAACCGTAATAGCCTTGGTTTCATGCATGTTAACATTAGAAGCCTCCTCCCTAAGTTTGTTTTATTCACTGCTTTGGCACACTCTGCCAACCCGGATGTTCTAGCCGTGTCTGAATGCTGGCTTAGGAAGACCACCAAAAATTCTGAAATCTCCATCCCTAACTACAACATTTTCAGGCAAGATAGATTGCCCAAAGGGGGCGGTGTTGCAATCTACTGCAAAGATAGCCTGCAGAGTTCTGTCTTACTATCCAGGTCTGTACCCAAACAATTTGAACTTTTAAAAATCCACCTCTCTAAAAACAAGTCTCTCACCGTTGCCTGCTAGAGACCACCCTCTGCCCCCAACTGTGCTCTGGACACCATATGTGAACTGATTGCCCCCCATCTATCTTCAGAGCTCATGCTGCTCGGCGACCTAAACTGGAACATGCTTAACACCTCAGCCATCCTACAATCTTAGCTTGATGCCCTCAATCTCACACAAATTATCAATGAACCTACCAGGTACCACCCCAAAGCCGTAAACACGGGCACCCTCATAGATATCATCCTAACCAACTTGCCATCTAAATATACCTCTGCTGTTTTCAACTAAGATCTCAGTGATCATTGCCTGCATCCGAAATGGGTCAGCGGTCAAACGACCTCCACTCATCACTGTCAAATGCTCCCTGAAACACTTCAGCAAGCAAGCCTTTCTAATCGACCTGGCCGGGGTATCCTGGAAGGATATTGATCTCACCCCGTCAGTAGAGGATGCCTGGTTATTTTTTTTAAAATGCCTTCCTCACCATCTTAAATAAGCATGTCCCATTCAAGATATTTAGATCCAGGAACAGATATAGCCCTTGGTTCTCTCCAGACCTGACTGCCCAGAACCAACACAAAAACATCCTATGGTGTTCTGCATTAGCATCGAACAGCCCCCGTGATATGCAACTTTTCAGGGAAGCTAGAAACCAATATACACAGGCAGTTAGAAAAGCCAAGGCTAGCTTTTTCAAGCATACATTTGCTTCCTTCAACACAAACTCAAAAAGGTTCTGGGACACTGTAAAGTCCATGGAGAATAAGAACACCTCCTCCCAGCTGCCCACTGCACTGAGGATAGGAAACACTGTCACCACCGATAAATCCATTATAATAGATAATTTCAACAAGCATTTTTCTACGGCTGGCCATGCTTTCCACCTGTCCACCCCTACCCCGTTCAACAGCACTGCACCCCCCACAGCAACTCGCCCAAGCCTTCCCCATTTCTCCTTCTCCCAAATCCAGTCAGCTGATGTTCTGAAAGAGCTGCAAAATCTGGACCCCTACAAATCAGCCGGGCTAGACAATCTGGACCCTTTCTTTCTAAAATGATCTGCCGAAATTGTTGCAACCCCTATTACTAGCCCGTTCAACCTCGCTTTCGTGTCGTCTGAGATTCCCAAAGATTGGAAAGCAGCTGCGGTCATCCGCCTCTTCAAAGGGGGACACACTCTTGATCCAAACTGCTACAGACCTTATATCTATCCTGCCTTTTCTAAGGTCTTCGAAAGCCAAGTCAACAAACAGATTACCGACCATTCTGAATCCCACCATACCTTCTCCGCTATGCAATCTGGTTTCAGAGCTGGTCATGGGTCCTAAACGATATCTTTACTGCCATCGATAAGGAACAATACTGTGCATCCTCATCGGCAGACTCGATAGCCTTGGTTTGTCAAATGATTGCCTCGCCTGGTTCACCAACTACTTCTCTGATAGAGTTCAGTGTGTCAAATCGGAGGGCCTGTTGTCCGGGCCTCTGGCAGTATCTATGGGGATGCCACAGGGTTCAATTCTTGGACCGACTCTCTTCTCTGTATACATCAATGATGTCGCTCTTGCTGCTGGTGAGTCTCTGATCCACCTCTACGCAGACGACACCATTCTGTATACTTCTGGCCCTTTTTTGGACACTGTGTTAACAACCCTCCAGATGAGCTTCAATGCCATACAACTCTCCTTCCGTGGCCTCCAATTGCTCTTAAATACAAGTAAAACTAAATGCATGCTCTTCAACCGATCGCTGCCTGCACCTTCCCGCCTGTCCAACATCACTACTCTGGAAGGTTCTGACTTAGAATATGTGGACAACTACAAATACCTAGGTGTCCGGTTAGACTGTTAGCTCTCCTTCCAGACTCACATCAAACATCTCCAATCCAAAGTTAAATCTAGAATTGGCTTCCTATTTTGCAACAAAGCATCCTTCACTCATGCTGCCAAACATACCCTTGTAAAACTGACCATCCTACCGATCCTCGACTCACAGATTACTGCACCTGTACATAGCCCATCTATAATTTAGCCCAAACAACTACCTCTCCCCCTACTGTATTTATTTATTTAGCTCCTTTGCACCCCATTTTTTTCTACCTCTACCTTGCACATTCTTCCACTGCAAATCTACCATTCCAGTGTTTTATTTGCTATATTGTATTTACTTCGCCACCATGGCCTTTTTTTGCCTTTACCTCCCTTATCTCACCTCATTTGCTCACATTGTATATAGACATATTTTTCTACTGTATTATTGACTGTATGTTTACTCCATGTGTAACTCTATGTTGTTGTATGTGTCAAACTGCTTTGCTTTATCTTGGCCAGGTCGCAATTGTAAATGACAACATGTTCTCAACTTGCCTACCTGGTTAAATAAAGGTGAAAAAATGTATTTTTTAATTGTGAGCGAGAGTTGAGCCTATACCTTCCTAATGTCCATTAGTGAGAGAGACCCTACCCTCTTTGTACAAGCAGAACATCCCCAATACAATAGATAGCCTTCCGCTTGGAGATATATTGTTTGCATACTGCTAGATGATTTTAAATTCCAAGATTATTCAAAGGATTGGTCACTAGTCCATTTACAGATGTGAGTTATGAAGGCATTAACGGAGTGTGTCTGTCTGTTTGTTCCTCCCTCCCTCAGCCAACTGTTTTGCCAGCTCAGTGAACTGCAGAGCAGCTAATTACTGGTACTCTGGCTTCATCCGCCTCCAGACTCTCATCGACGCCGCCATCATACAGGTGAGATCAAATGTTATTTGTCACATGTGCCGAATACAACAGGTGTAGTAGACCTTACAGTGAAATGCTTACTTATAAGCCCTTAACCAACAATGCAGTTTTAAGAAAATACCATTTAAAAACGTATGAGATAAGAATAACAAATAATTAAAGTGCAGCAGTAAATAACAATAGCGGGGATATATACGTGGGGTACCTGTACAGGGTCAATGTGCGGGGGGCACCGGTGTCGAGGTAATTATGTACACGTAGTTAGAGTTATTAAAGTGGCTATGCATAGATATTAACAGAGAGTAGCAGCAGCATGAGGGGGGCTATGCAAATAGTATGGGTAGCCATTTGATGAGCTGTTCAGGATAGAGGTCGACCGATTATGATTTTTCAACTCCGATATCGATCATTGGAGATCCCAAAAAAGCTGATACTAATTAATTGGCCAATTTTTATATATACATTTGTAATAATGACAATTACAACAATACTGAATGAACACTTTTATTTTAACTTAATACATAAATAAAAATACATTTAGTCTCAAATAAATAATGACATGTTCTATTTGGTTTAAAGTAAAAGTGCAATATGTGCCATGTAAAAAAGCTCAGATTTAAGTTCCTTGCTCAGAGCGTAAGAACATATGAGAGCTGGTGGTTTCTTTTAACATGAGTCTTCAATATTCCCAGTTAAGAAGTTTTAGGTTGTAGTTATTATAGGAACTATAGGACTATTTCTCTCTATACCATTTGTATTTCATATACATTTGACTATTGGATGTTCTTATAGGCACTATAGTATTGCCAGCCTAATCTCGGGAGTTAATAGGCTTAAAGTCATAAACAGCGCTGTGCTTCAATCATTGCGAAGAGCTGCTGGCAAACGCAGTAAAGTGCTATTTGAATGAATGCTTACAAGCCTGCTGCTGCCTACCACCGCTCAGTCAGACTGCTATATCAAATCATTGACTCTATTGTAATATAATAGACACAGAAATAACAAGCCTTAGATCATTAATATGGTTGAATCAGGAAACTATCATTTCGAAAACAAAACGTTTATTCTTTCAGTAAAATACAAAACATAAACCTTGGCATCCAGGAATCAGGAGGATTTGCCAAATGGAGGGCGAGGGAGAGCTTTGTACGCGTCTGTGTGTGGAGTAAAGGTGGTCTAGAATTTTTTCCCCTCTGGTTGCACATTTAACATGCTTATAGAAATGAGGTAAAACTGATTTAAGTTTTCCTGCATTAATTCAAGTCCCCGGCCACTAGGAGCGCCACCTCTGGATTAGCGTTTTCCTGTTTGCTTATGGAGGAATACAGCTCATTGAGTGCGGTTTTTGTGCCAGTCTCGGTCTGTGGTGGTATGTAGACAGCTACGAATAATACAGATAAAATCTCTAGGTAGATAGTGTGGTCTACAGCTTACCATGAGATACTCTACCTCAGGCGAGCAAAACCTTGAGACTTCCTGAGATATCGAGCACCAGCTATTGTTTAGAAATATGCATTGGCCCTCGCCCTGTTTCTTACCAGAGGCTGCTGTTCTGTCCTGCCGATGCCGCCAGCTGTTTGTTCTTAATGTCGTCGTTCAGCCACGGCTCTGTGAAACATAAGATATTAGTTTTTAATGTCCCGTTGGTAGGATATACAGTGGGGCAAAAAAATATTTAGTCAGCCACCAATTGTGCAAGTTCTCCCACTTAAAAAGATGAGAGGCCTGTAATTTTCATCATAGGTACACTTCAACTATGACAGACAAAATGAGAAAAAAAATCCAGAAAATCACATTGTAGGATTTTGAATGAATTTATTTGCAAATTATGGTGGAAAATAAGTATTTGGTCACCTACAAACAAGCAAGATTTCTGGCTCTCACAGACCTGTAACTTCTTCTTTAAGAGGCTCCTCTGTCCTCCACTTGTTACCTGTATTAATGGCACCTGTTTGAACTTGTTATCAGTATAAAAGACACCTGTCAACAACCTAAAACAGTCACACTCCAAACTCCACTATGGCCAAGACCAAAGAGCTGTCAAAGGACAGAAACAAAATTATAGACCTGCACTAGGCTGGGAAGACTGAATCTGCAATAGGTAAGCAGCTTGGTTTGAGGAAATCAACTGTGGGAGCAATTATTATGAAATGGAAGACATACAAGATCACTGATAATCTCCCTTGATCTGGGGCTCCACGCAAGATCTCACCCCGTGGGGTCAAAATGATCACAAGAACGGTGAGCAAAAATCCCAGAACCACACGGGGGGACCTAGTGAATGACCTGCAGAGAGCTGGGACCAAAGTAACAAAGCCTACCATCAGTAACACACTACGCCGCCAGGGACTCAAATCCTGCAGTGCCAGATGTGTCCCCCTGCTTAAGCCAGTACATGTCCAGGCTCGTCTGAAGTTTGCTAGAGAGCATTTGGGTGATCCAGAAGAAGATTGGGAGAATGTCATATGGTCAGATGAAACCAAAATATAACTTTTTGGTAAAACCTCAACTCGTCGTGTTTGGAGGACAAAGAATGCTGAGTTGCATCCAAAGAACACCATACCTACTGTGAAGCATGGGTGTGGAAACATCATGCTTTGGGGCTGGTTTTCTGCAAAGGAACCAGGACGACTGATCCGTGTAAAGGAAAGAATGAATGGGGCCATGTATCGTGAGATTTTGAGTGAAATCCTCCTTCCATCAGCAAGGGCATTGAAGATGAAACGTGGCTGGGTCTTTCAGCATGACAATGATCCCAAACACACCGCCCGGGCAACGAAGGAGTGGCTTCGTAAGAAGCAAATACTTATTTTCCACTATAATTTGCAAATTAAATTCATTAAATTCATTAAAAATACAATGTGATTTTCTGGATTTTTTTCTCATTTTGTCTGTCATAGTTGAAGTGTACCTATGATGAAAATTACAGGCCTCTCTCATCTTTTTAAGTGGGAGAACTTGCACAATTGGTGGCTGACTAAATACTTTTTTTGCCCCACTGTAGGTGAATATACTGCCAAATTCTCTAAAATGACGTTGGAGGCGGTTTATGGTAGAGAAATTAACATTCAACTCTCTGGCAACAGCTCTGGTGGACATTCCTGCAGTCAGCATTCCAATTGCATGCTCCCTCGACTTGAGACACCTGTGGAATTGCGTTGTGTGACAAAACTGCAAATGTTAGTGGCCTTTTATTGTGTGTATGGAATTTCTGGGATATTTTATTTCAGCTCATGGAACATGGGACCAACACTTTACATGTTGCGTTTATATTTTTGTTCAGTGTATATTAATGCTTGATCCCTGCCTATGTCCTGTGTTCAGATGCAGACCAAGCGGTCAGTATGGAGTGAGATGGACCACCTGCGTGTGGTGATGATGGGCCAGCCAGGGTCAGTGGAGGTCCAAAAGTTTCCCCACGCTCTCATCTCCATCTACCTGGTGCTGGCTTTCACACCCTTCATCACCTTCCTCATCGTCAACGTGGCAGCAGAGAAGGAACACAGGCTCAAAGACACCATGACCATGATGGGCCTCTACGACTCTGCCTTCTGGTCAGTAGGATGATTTGTGTTTGTTAAAGTAACTGCTGTATACATTTATACTATATTGCCATAAAGAACCTCCAACAGTTAACTGACTCAATGATGGAGGCTGGCGTACCATGTGCAAAACTAGGTTGTTAAAGAAATAACATTATTAAGGTTTTTTACATCATCCCACGTAAGGGCGGCAGGTAGCCTAGTGGTTAGAGCGTAACCGAAAGGTTACAAGATCGACTCCCAGAGCTGACAAGGTAAAAAATCTGTCGTTCTGCCCCTGAACAAGGCAGTTAACCCACTGTTCCTAGGCCGTCATTGAAAATAAGAATTTGTTCTTAAACTGACTTGCCTAGTTAAATAAAGGTAAAATTATTTAAAAAAAATAAGAGTCTGAGGGGAGGATTTTTACATAATTTATGTTATGATATCTGCTTTTTTTTCTCTACAAAGGTGTGTGTGTGTGTTGATGTTTCAACAGGCTATCGTGGGGCCTGCTGTATGCAGCTCTGGTCACCACCATGTCCATCCTCATGTCCATCATCGCTACCTATACAGCTCTCTTCCCCAACAGTGACTTCATCGTCATCTTCCTCCTCATCTTCCTCTACGGCATCTCCTCTGTGAGTACCTCTAATGAGCCCTGGTTCGTTCATGACATGCCATTTACTGTGTTCAATTAAATCCCTGAAACAGAAGAACAGAGTTGAAGTTCAGACTGTTCTAAAAGATAATATACAGTACCAGTCAAAAGTTTGGACACCTACTCATTTCAGGGTTTTTCTTTATTTTTACTATGTTCTACATTGTAGAATTATAGTAAAGACATCAAATAACACACATGTAATAATGTAGTAACCAAAAAAGTGTTAAACAAATCCAAATATATTTATTGCATCACTGCCTGGTATGGCAACTGCTCGTCCTCCGACCGCAAGGCACGACAGAGGGTAGTGCGTACGGCCCAGTACATCACTGGGGCCAAGCTTCCTGCCTTCCAGGACCTCTATACACGAGCAATGGACAGTAGACCAGTGGAAATGTTTTCCTTGCGTGCGCTGCAATCTCAAAGAAAACCATTAGTAACACACTATGCCGTCATGGATTAAAATCCTGCAACGCACCCAAGGTCCCCCTGCTCAAGCCAGCGTATGTCCAGGCCCGTCTGAAGTTTGCCAATGACCATCTGGATGATCCAGAGGAGGAATGGGCGAAGGTCGTGGTCTCATGAGACAAAAATAGAGCTTTTTGGTCTAAACTCAACTCGCCGTGTTTGGAGGAAGAAGAAGGATGAGTATAACCCCAAGAACACCATCCCAACCGTGAAGCATGGAGGTAGAAACATCATTCTTTGGGGATGCTTTTCTGCAAAGGGGACAGGACGACTGCACCGTATTGAGGGGAGGATGGATGGGGCCATGTATCACGAGATCTTGGCCAACAACCTCCTTCCCTCAGTAAGAGCATTGAAGATGGTTCGTGGCTGGGTCTTCCAGCATGACAACGACCCGAAACACACAGCCAGGGCAACTAAGGAGTGGCTCCGTAAGAAGCATCTCAAGGCCCTGGAGTGGCCTAGCCAGTCTCCAGACCTGAACCCAATATAAAATCTTTGGATGGAGCTGAAAGTCCGTATTGCCCAGCAACAGCCCCGAAACCTGAAGGATCTGGAGGAGGTCTGTATGGAGGAGTGGGCCAAAATCCATGCTTCAGTGTGTGCAAACCTGGTCAAGAACTACAAGAAACGTATGATCTCTGTAATTGCAAACAAAGGTTTCTGTACCAAATATTAAGTTCTGCTTTTCTGATGTATCAAATACTTATGTCATGCAATAAAATGCAAATTAATTACTTTAAAATCATACAATGTGATTTTCTGGATTTTCTGTCTCTCACAGTTGAAGTGTACCTATGATAAAAATTCCAGACCTCTACATGCTTTGTAAGTAGGGAAAATTTGTATCAAATACTTGTTCTCCCCACTGTATATACTGTATTTTTCTCGATTCCACTACAGCATTGCTCGTCCTAATATTTATATTTCTTCATTCCATTATTTTACTTTGAGATTTGTGTGTATTGTTGTGAATTGTTATATATTACTGCACTGTTGGAGCAATGAACAAACATTTCTCTACACTCGCAATAATATCTGCTAAATATGTCTATGTAAAAAATACGATTTGATTTACATTTAACTGGGTGAATGGAATATGAGTGACAGTCATCCAATATGCTGTAATAGATATAAGGCCATGTTCATGAGAAAATATATATAGTTGAAGTCAAAAGTTTACGTACACTTAGGTTGGAGTCATTAAATTCGTATTTCAACCACTCCACACATTTCTTGTTAACCAACTATAGTTTTGGCAAGTCGGTTAGGACATCTACTTTGTGCATGACACAAGTAATTTTTTCAACAATTGTTTACAGACTAATTGTTTCACTTATAATTCACTGCATCACAATTCCATTGGGTCAGAAGTTTACATACACTAAGTTGACTGTGCCTTTAAACGGCTTGGAAAATTCCAGAAAATGATGTCATGTCTTTAGAAGCTTCTGATGGCCTAATTTACATAATTGTAGTCAATTGGAGGTGTACCTGTGGATGTATTTCAAGGCCTACCTTCACACTCAGTGCCTCTTTGCTTGACATCATGGGAAAATGTTAACAAATCAGCCAAGACCTCAGGAAAAAAATGTAGACCTCCGCAAGTCTGGTTCATCCTTGGGAGCAATTTCTAAACGCCTGAAGGTACCATGTTCATTTACACAAACAATAGTACGCAAGTATAAACACTATGGGACCATGCAGCCGTCATACCGCTCAGGAAGGAGACGCGTTCTGTCTCCTAGAGGTAAACGTACTTTGGTGCGAAAAGTGCAAATCAATCCCAGAACAACAGCACAGGACCTTGTGAAGATGCTGGAAGAAATGGGTAAAAAAGTATCTATATCCACAGTAAAACGAGTCCTATATCGACATAACCTGAAAGGCGCTCAGCCAGGAAGAAGCCGCTGTTCCAAAACCCGCCATAATAAAAAAGCAATTGCACATGGGGACAAAGACGGTACTTTTTGGAGAAATGTCCTCTGATCTGATGAAACAAAAATAGAACTGTTTGGCCATAATGACCATCGTTATGTTTGGAGGAAAAAAGAGCGAGGCTTGCAAGCCGAAGAACACCATCCCAACCGTGAAGCAAGGGGGTGGCAGCATCATGTTGTGGGGGTGCTTTGCTGCAGGAGGGACTGGTGCACTTCACAAAATAGATGGCATCGTGAGGAAGGAAAATTATGGGGATATATTGAAGCAAAATCTCAAGACATCAGTCAGGAAGTTAAAGCTTGGGCGCAAATGGGTCTTCCAAATTAACAATGACCCCAAGAATAGTTCCAAAGTTGTGGCAAAATGGCTTAAGGACAACAAAGTCAAGGTATTGGAGTAGAACATTTGTGGGCAGAACTGAAAAAGTGTGTGTGAGCAAGGAGGCCTACAAACCTGACTCAGTTATACCAGCTCTGGAATGGCCAAAATTCACCCAATTTATTGTGGGAAGCTTGTGGAAGGCTACAAGAAACGTTTGACCCAAGTTAAACCATTTCAAGGCAATGCTACCAAATACTAATTGAGTGTATGTAAACTTCTGACCCACTGGTAATGTGATGCAAGAAATAAAAGCTGAAATAAATCATTCTCTCTACTATTATTGTGACTTCACATTCTTAAAATAAAGTGGTGATCCTAACTGACCTAAGACAGGGATTTTTTACTATGATTAAATGTCAGGAATTGTGAAACTGAGTTTAAATGTATTTGGCTAAGGTGTATGTGAACTTCTGACTTCAACTGTATAATCTTTCCTCATCTTATACGGCACCGACCGCCACTGGTGTGGGTGGGTGTGTGTATGTGTGACACTGACTGGCTCGATTCGGTGCTTTGTAGCAAGATTTGAAATAGTGTTTTTTACATTGGATAAAAGTAGAGACTCGGAGCTGGACAATGGTATGTCATACACTGCAGTTATGCTTTGAAAGTTTATTAACTTGTAACTCCACTTATGAGAAAATGGCCCTTGTATGTTTGGGTACACCTGCTGGAGAGCTCTTCTTTGTCTATACCCATTCATCATTGTTCACACCCTCTTAAGCCTTAGCCCCACCCATCTTTTTAAGGATTCACATGTGAGGCCATGTGCTAAACATAGTGAGAAATTTGTAAACAACCAAAGATTTAAATACTAAAAGTGATAAGTAGTAGCAAAAATACACTTTATTTAGTCCTTGGCCTATACCCTATTCTGACTTTTGGGCAGGTCATGTTCTTCACCTTACCATCTCTGGTAAACACACAACATATCAACCAAAATCAAAATTGATTTTCACATGCAAAAGGTGTAAATGATACAGTGAAATGGTTACTTGCATATTTGCATAGTAGCAATATCAAAAATAGAAAGTGTCCATGTAAATATTTTATATTTATTAGATGATTCTTACCCAGACACACTTGTCTAAATCGATGGGTCATGTGACAGAAGTGCAATAACCACCCCGCAGCCACATCTAGTTAAGTGTATGGGTCACTATTGTCTAGACATGGTCATGAAATACAATAGATGACCGTAATCACATCTGGCTAACTTGGTGGGTCATGTCATCTGGTGAGGTAGAGTCTTTTGTTTAGACATGTAGCTAGCTAAACAATGAACCTAATGGTGCTTTCAAGACATCTGGGAACTTGTAAAAAATACGAGGTGAAATCATGACATCAGTGCTCTCTCTTCAGGTCGGAAGGTCGGGACTCTATAAAGAGGCCCGAGATTCCGAGTTGGATGACCTCAAAAACAACTATTTTTCCCAGTCGGAGCTCGTTTTTTTTTTGTGAGTTCCCAGTTGTTTTGAATGTGGCAATAATCCCAACCATAACTACTGGCAATACAAACTGATTGTCACAGCTAGCTACTATGCAATCTGCAGGTAGCTAAAGCTAACTAGGTTCCGTGTTAGCTAGCTAGCTAACATTAGGCTATGACTAGCAATGCAAATGGCTTTGTGAGATACAAATAATATATAGCTAGCGAGCCAGCCAGCTAACTTTAGCTAGCAAATGTTATCTAACAGTACTCTTTAACTTGCAATGAAAATGACTTTCTGACTAAAATGTAGCTAGCTAGACTATATTCCCCGTATACATGGATGAACGCTTCTCCCTCTGTCATGGATGCCATGGTTGCCATTAAATTGAAGCTGTAATCCAGAGACATTTGTTTTATACAACAGCCTTCTGTGTGTTCTCTTTTCGACTCACTCTGCATATTTTCTATCAAAAGCCAGAATTTTCTCCATCTCCTTAGCTAGCATACTCTGCTTTCACTGGGCATTCCACTGATTTCAAAACTCTGTCAACTTCTTCTGTGACAACAACAATGTTGATTACCGTTTGAGAAGACTCCAATGTCTGGTTCAATAAAAATGTTTGAACTTAAATCAGGGATTTCCCCATAGTCTGATTCATTTTCAGAGTCCGAGAAGAGTCCGCATGGCACAATCGTACTCCAGAAGGTGAGAGCAGTACAGTAGCAACACTTTTGCAGTTCTTCATGATACCTTTCAAAAAAGCCACAGTAGTAAGGATTACCAAAACACATACTGAGCAGCTCATGTTAAAGACAAGCATGCTACATGGCAGACCAATCTGAACTCCTCTCTCAGCATGTCCAGATCCTCCATTATCATAGCCAATCATTGCTAGCGGGAAGGTTCCTATCTTTTTCCGTGGCTAAACCAACTAAACTTATAATTGTATTTATTTATTCAAATTTACAGATGGCATAAAATGTCGTTATTAAGGCACATGAAAGTTCACATGTTCCAGAAGGCATTTCTGCCATTTTGATGGGGGGGGGAAATGCCTCTCCCGTGAAGTAGTTATGTGCGACATATGCCTAGTTTCCTAGGTTTGGACACACCTACTCATTCCAGGGTTTTTATTTATTTTTTACTATTTTCAACATTGTAAAATAATCCATATATTTTTGATTCTTGAAAGTAGCTACCCTTTGCATGATGACAGCTTTGCACACACTTGGCATTCTCTCAACCAGCTTCACCTGGAATGCTTTTCCAAACGTCTTGAAGGAGTTCCCACATTTGCTGAGCACTTGTTGGCTGCTTTTCCTTGACTCTGCGGTCCCACTCATCCCAAACCATCTCAATTGGGGTGAGGTCGGGTGATTGAGGAGGCCAGGTCATCTGATGCAGTACTCCATCACTCTCATTCTTGGTCAAATAGCTCATACACAGCCTGGAGGCGTGTTGGGTCCTTGTCCTGTTGAAAAACAAATGATAGTACCACTAAGCGCAAACCAGATGGGATGGTGTTTTACTGTGGTAGCCATGCTGGTTAAGTGTGCCTTGAATTGTAAATAAATCACCAACAGTGTCACCAGCAAAGCACCATCACACCACCGCCATGCTTCACGGTGGGATCCACACATGCGGAGTTCATCCGTTCACCTACTCTGCGTCTCATAAAATATTTGGACTCATCAGACAGATTTCCACCAGTCTCATGTCCATTGCACGTGTGTCTTGGACAAGCATGTCTCTTCTTATTATTGCCATCCTTTAGTAGTGTTTTCTTTGCTGTAATTTCACGCAGTCTCCTCTGAACAGTTGATGTTGAGTTGTGTCTGTTACTTGAACTCCGTGAAGCATTTATTTGGGCTGAAATTTCTGAGGCTGGTAACTCCTCTGCAGCAGAGGTAACTCTGGGTCTTCCTTTCCTGTGGCGGTCCTCATGAGCCAGTTTCATCATATTGCTTGATGGTTTTTGCGACTGCACTTGAAGAAACTTTAAAAGTGCTTGACATTTCCCAGATTGACTGACCTTCATGTCTTAAAGTAATGATGGACTGTTGTTTCTCTTTGCTTATTTGAGCTGTTCTTGCCATAATATGGACTTGGTCTTTTACCAAGTAGCCCTATCTTCTACATATCACCCCTACCTTGTCACAACACAACTGATTGTCTCAAACGCATTAAGAAGGAAGGAAATTCCACAAATGAACTTTTAACATGGCACACCTGTTATTTGAAATGCATTCCCCGTGACTACCTGAGTTGAGAGAATGCCAAGAGTGTGCAAAGCTGCTGTCAAGGCAAAGGGTGGCTACTTTGAAGAATCTCAAATATAAAATATATTTGACATATGTTTAACATTTCTTACTAAATGATTCCATATGTGTTATTTCATAGTTTTGATGTATTCACTATTATAAAAATACAGAAAGAAGTCCTGCAACAAGTAGATGTGTCCAAACTTTAGTGTGTGTGTGTATTAAAAACAGAAATACCTTATTTACATAAGAGTTCAGACCCTTTGCTATGAGACTTGAAATTGAACACTGGTGCTTCTTGTTTCCATTGATCATCCTTGAGATGTTTGTACAGCTTGATTGGAGTCTACCTGTGGTAAATTTCAATTGACTGGACATGATTTGGAAAGGCACACCTGTCTATATAAGGTCCCACTGTTGACAGTGCATGTCAGAGAAAAAAACAAGCCATGGGGTTTGGAATTGTCCGTAGAGCTCTGAGACAGGATTCTGTTGAGGAACAGATCTGGGGAAGGGTATCAATTCATTTATGCAGCATTGAGGGTCCCCAAGAACACAGTGGCCTCCATCATTCTTAAATGGAAGAAGTTTGGAACCACCCAGACTCTTCCTAGAGCTGGCTGCCCGGCCAAACTGAGCAGTCGGGAGAAGGGCCTTGGTCGTGGAGGTGACCAAGAACCCAATGGTCAATCTGACAGAACTCCGTAGTCCCTCTGTGGAGATGGGAGAACCTTCTAGAAGTGGGGTGGGCAACTCCAGTCCTCGAGGGCCTGATTGGTGTCACATTTTTTCTCCATCCCTAGCAAACACAGCTGATTAATCAAATATCCTTCTAAACTGAAGATCATGATTAGGTGATTATTGGAGTCAGGTGTGTTAGCTAGGGCTGGGGCAAAACTGTGACACCAATCAGGACTGGAATTGCCCAACCCTGTTCTAGAAGGACAACCATTTTTGCAGCACTCCACTAATCAGGCCTTTATGGTAGAGTGACTAGATGGATGCCACTCCTCAATAAAAGTACAAGACATGCCTCTTGGAGTTTGCCAAAAGGCACTTAAAGACTCTGAGAAGCAAGATTCTCTGGTCTGATGAAACCAAGATTTAACTCTTTGGCCTGTATGCCAAGCGTCACGTGTAGAGGAAACCTGGCACCATCCCTACGGTGAAGCACGGTGGTGGCAGTATCATGCTGTGGGGATGTTTTTCAGAGGCAGGGACTGGGAGACTAGACTAGGGGATCTAGGGAAAGATGAACAGAGCAAAGTACAAAGATGTCCTTGATGAAAACCTGCTACAGAGCTCTCCGAACCTCAGACTGAGGTGAAGGTTCACCTTCCAAAAGGACAACAACCCTAAGCACACAGCGAAGACAACGCAGGAGTGACTTCAGGACAAGTCTCAATGTCCTTGAGTGGCCCAGCCAGAGCCCGGACTTCATCCTAATCTAACATTTCTGGGGAGACCTGAAAATAGCTGTGCAGCAACCCTCCCCATCCAACCTGACAGAGCTTGAGAGGATCTGCAGAGAAGAATGGGAGAAACTCCCCAAATACAGGTGTGTGCCAAGCTGGTGGCATCTTAGCCAAGAAGACTTGAGGCTGTAATCGCTGCCAATGGCGCTTCAACAAAGTACTGAGTAAAGGGTCTGAATTCTTAATTATTTCAGTTCTTTATTTTTAATAAATTGGTATCATTTCTAAACATGTTTTTGCTTTGTTGTTATTGGGGTATTGTGTGTAGATTGATGAGTTAAAAAACAACATGGCACCTCATGGCAAAGAACTCTCTGAGGATCTGAAAAAAGAATTGTTGCTCTACATAAAGATGGTCTGGGCTATAAGAAGATTGCCAAGACCCTGAAACTGAGTTGCAGCACGGTGGCCAAGACGATACAGCGGTTTAACTGGACAGGTTCCACTCAGAACAGGCCTCGCCATGGTCGACCAAAGAAGTTGAGTGCACATGCTCAGCGTCATATCCAGAGGTTGTCTTTGGGAAATAGACGTATGAGTGCTGCCAGCATTGCTGCAGAGGTTGAAGGGGTGGGGGGTCAGCCTGTCAGTGCTCAGACCATACGCCGTACACTGCATCAAATTGGTCTGCATGGCTGTCGTCCCAGAAGGAAGCCTCTTCTAAAGATGATGCACAAGAAAGCCCGCAAACAGTTTGCTGAAGACAAGCAGACTAACAACATGGATTACTGGAATCATGTCCTGTGGTCTGATGAGACCAAGATAAACTTATTTGGTTCAGATGGTGTCAAGCATGTGTGGCGGCAACCAGGTGAGGAGTACAAAGACAAGTGTGTCTTGCCTACAGTCAAGCATGGTGGTGGGAGTGTCATGGTCTGGGGCTGCATGAGTGCTGCCGGCACTGGGGAGCTACAGTTCATTGAGGGAACCATGAATGCCAACATGTACTGTGACATACTGAAGCAGAGCATGATCCCCTCCCTTCGGGGAGACTGGGCCGCAGGGCAGTGTTCCAACATGATAACGACCCCAAACACACCTCCAAACGACCACTGCCTCACTGCCTTGCTAAAGAAGCTGAGGATAAAGGTGATGGACTGGCCAAGCATGTCTCCAGACCTAAATTCTATTGAGCATCTGTGGGGGATCCTCAAACGGAAGGTGGAGGAGTGCAAGGTCTCTAACATCCACCAGCTCCGTGATGTCGTCATGGAGGAGTGGAAGAGGACTACAGTGGCAACCTGTGAAACTCTGGTGAACTCCATGCCCAAGAGGGTTAAGGAAGTGCTGGAAAATGATGGTGGCCACACAAAATATTGACACTTTGGGTCCAATTTGGACATTTTCACCTAGGGGTATAAAAAAAGAAACGTCCTCTCACTGTCAACTGTGTTTATTTTCAGCATTTTAACATGTGTAGATATTTGTATGAACATAACAAGATTGAACAAGTGCCACAGACATGTGACTAACATAAATTGAATATTGTGTCCCTGAACAAAGGGGAGAGGCAGAGAAGTAACAGTCAGTGTATGGTGTGGCCACCAGCTGCATTAAGTACTGCAGTGCATCTCCTCCTCATGGACTACACCAGATTTGCCAGTTCTTGCTGTGAGATGTTACCCCACTCTTCTACCAAGGCACCTGCAAGTTCCCGGACATTTATGGGGGGAATGACACTAGCCCTCACCCTCTGATCCAACAGGTCCCAGACGTGCTCAATGGGATTGAGATCCGGGCTCTTCGCTGGCCATGGCAGAACACTGACATTCCTGTCTTGCAGGAAATCACGCACAGACCGAACAGTATGGCTGGTGGCATTGTCATGCTGGAGGGTCATGTCAGGATGAGCCTGCAGGAAGGGTACCACATGAGGGAGGAGGATGTCTTCCCTGTAACGCACAGCGTTGAGATTGCCTGCAATGACAACAAGCTCAGTCCAATGATGCTGTGACACACCGCCCCAGACCATGATGGACCCTCCGCCCCCAAATCCATCCCGCTCCAGAGTACAGGCCTCGGTGTAACGCTCATTCCTTCAACAACAATCGCAAATTCAACCATCACCCCTGGTGAGACAAAACCACGACTCGTCAGTGAAGAGCACTTGTTGCCAGTCCTTTCTGGTCCAGCGACGATGGGTTTGTGCCCATAGGCGACGTTGTTGCCGGTGATGTCTGGTGAGGACCTGCCATACAACAGGCCTACAATGATGTACCGATCCTGTGTAGGTGTTGTTACACGTGATCTGCCACTGCGAGTACGGACATTGCAATTTATTGCCCTGGCCACATCTGCAGTCCTCATGTCCTCTTGCAGCATGCCTAAGGCACGTTCACGCAGATAAGCAGGGACCCTGGGCATCTTTCTTTTGGTGTTTTTCAGGGTCAATAGAAAGGCTTCCCTAGTGTCCTAAGTTTTCATAACTGTGACCTTAATTGCCTACCATCTGGAAGCTGTTAGTGTCTTAACGACCGTTCCACAGGTGCATGTTCATTAATTGTTTATGATTCATTGAACAAGCATGGGAAACAGTGTTTAAACCCTTTACAATGAAGATCTGTGAAGTTATTTGGATTTTAATTAATTATCTTTGAAAGATAGGGTCATGATAAAGGGACAATTCTTTTTTCGCTGAGTTTATTTATATTTAGTAGATGCTTTTATGTGCGTGTCAGAGGAAAGATGTCTGAAAATGTTTTAAGGCCAAGATTTCTATTCAATGTGCCATGTGTGTCACGGATTTGACCTGAAATTGACTTCTTAATTCCAGTTACCATAGGATGATGTTAGCTTTTAACTCCCCTCTACCAATAGATTTGACACTGCATTTGGTTGACTCGCATTGGTTGTGACAGGCCATAACAAAGGGATTGTTCACTTTTTTAAAGTGTAGGTTATTTTCTACTTACCTAGAATGTTCCATCTGATTTTCAAACCTCAGTGAACTACCTCTTTAAACTCTTGTATTTTATCCTTCCCCAGATCTTCTTCTCCTTCATGCTGACCCCTCTGTTTAAGAAGCCTAAATTTGCCAGTACGGTGGGCTCAATGCTGACTGTGGTGTTCGGCTGCCTGTCCCTGTTCACTGTCCTGATGAAGGACTTCCCCCAGCCGCTGGTCTGGGTTCTTTGTCTGCTGTCCCCCAGTGCATTCTCCATCGGCATTGCCCAGGTAACCAACACAGTCAACGCCCGTGTCGTGTTCATTAAGCACCAAATGGGATTAAACAGACCAAAACAGGGAGCGACTACCTGGACTTGGACAATAGAAGCACACATTTTCTGTGGTGATACAGTGCAAAGTTTAGTAACAGAATCACAGAACAAACAGCACAAACCATCATTCTGTTACCAAACTTTGCATCTGCAAATCTGTTCAAGTAAATGTGTTTTTGTAAAATGTTCTGTGGAAATTAAGTTATTCTTGTGCATAAAGCTGTATTGTTTGTTTAACTTTGCAATCATTGTTTTTTGTTTGACATACATTTTAAAATGAAAAACCGGACTCACAGCATCAGCCTGTTACCATGGAATTGCCCAACATTTTATTGTCAAGGTTGTCCAAGACAGTGTGCAATGTTTACGGAGACCACCCCCCATGTAATAAAGCCATTCTGTTCTATTCTCTGTGAGTCTAGGTGGTGTACCTTGAGGCCCAGGGGGACGGAGCTGTGTTCGCTACCCTGGCCAACGGCCCCCATCCCCTATACGCCCCCCTTCTCATGCTCGTCCTGGACTGTATACTCTACCTGCTGCTGGCTGTCTACCTGGACCAGGTCCTACCAGGTACTGTTTTGACTTCTCCTCTCTTCTCAACACATCAAGGAAGTATTGATTTCATTCAACCTTTACTCATACAGTTTGGTCTTAAAATTGAGTACATTTTTTTAAACAGTGACCTGTCTATTTATCTCAAATGGCCTTCCGTATTCCTGTGTCCTTTGTGCAGGTGAGTTTGGCATGCGGCGCTCCCTGGTATACTTCATGAAGCCATCCTATTGGTCCAGGCGCAGTAAGCGCTACGTCGAGGTGAGCTCTGCGTACGAGACGGAGGTGAACGGGGCCACAGGAGTGAATGAGTCTGTGGAGCCCGTCTCTCCGGAATTCAGGGGGAAAGAGGCCATCCGGTAAGAGCCTCCCCTTTATACCCTTTCCACACTACTGATCTAAGCCAAGCTGCACTGGGCTGGCCTGGTTATACATCCACCATAGTTGCTTGATGCGTCCTGTCCAATGGGTGTAGTTCAGTGGACGCTCCTCAGAGGAGGAAGGGGTTGACCATCCTCAGTGAATTTCATAAGAACAAAAATGGTAAAACATTAAAGTTATGTTTTTTTAGATAAAACTATACTAAATATTATCAAATCAAATGTTATTTGTCATATTCGCCAATACAACAGGTGTAGACCTTAAAGTGAAATGCTTACTTACAAGCCCTTGACCCTGGGACTAAACACCTCCCTCTGCAACTGGATCCTGGACTTCCTGACGGGCCGCCCCCAGATGGTAAGGGTAGGTAACAAAACATCCGCCACGCTGATCCTCAACACAGGGGCCCCTCGGGTGTGTGCTCAGTCTCCTCCTGTACTCCCTGTTCACTCATGACTGCATGGCCAGGCACAACTCCAACACCATCATCAAGTTTGCCGATAGCACAACTGTGGTAGGCCTGATCACCGACAACGATGGTGCCAGGACAACAACCTCCCCCTCAATGTGAGACAAAAGACCAAGGAGCTGATTTCTGGACTACAGGAAAACGAGGACCGACCACGCCCCCATTCTCATTGACGGGGCTGTAGTGGAGCAGGTTGAGAGCTGGTATGGCAACTGCTCGGCCTCCGACCGCAAGGCACTACTTAGGGTAGTGCGTACGGCCCAGTACATCACCAGGCAGTGTCAGAGGAAGGTCCTAAAAATTGTCAAAGACTCCAGCCACCCTAGTCATAGACTGTTCTCTCTGCTATCGCACGGCAATCGGTACCAGAGTGCCAAGTCTAGGTCCAAAAGGCTTCTTAACAGCTTCTAACCCCAAGCCATAAGACTCCCGAACTGCTAATCAAATGGCTACCCAGACCTCTCTTTTATGCTGCTGCTACTCTGTCTATAATCTATGCATAGTCACTTTAACTCTACCTACATGTACATATTACCTCCACTAACTGGTGCCCCCACACATTGACTCTTTACCGGTACCCCTGTATACAGCCTCACTATTGTTCTTTTACTGCTGCTCTTTAATTATTTGTTACTTTTTTCTATTTTTGTACTTTTTTTTTTTTAACCAAAAATGCAGTTTTAAGAACAATAAGTGATAAGGGCTTGTAAGTACACTTATGTACTTAATACACCTGTTGTATTCGGCGCATGTGACAAACAAAATATGATTTGATTTGATGAGAAACTTTAAGAGTTTTAATGAGCAGGCTTTCTTTCATGATTTGTTTTATTTTGACTGGAGCAAGATTGAGCTTTTTCCTGATGTGGAAACTGCCTGGAAATTCTTTCATGATTGTTTTTTCCAAATAGTAAAAAACATGCCCCATTCCACAGGTTCAGAGTTAAAGGGAGGGATAATCTATGGTTTTCTTCTGAGCTGTTTTGTATTATTCACTAACGTAATCTAGCCTGGGCTAAAGCAAAGAAATCATGTTCTTATGCTGATTGGCTTCTTTTTTCACAGCTATGAAGCAAGTGTTCTTCTCTTTTCAGGAAGGCCAAGTCTGAATATTTTATGTCTGTTACTACTAATAACCTGAATGACCCTAGGAAGTTTTGGAGGGCTATTAAGTCTGTCTGGTAACAGTACTGTTAATGAATTACCTTCATGTTTATTGAAGGACTCTGTTGCTCTTCATGACGAAACTGAAATGCTGAATTGTTTCAATGAACTTTGTGTCATCTGATAGGCTGTTTGATTTAGTATCTTCTGTCTCTATACAGCCCTGTGTGGATGAACCGGTGAGAGCTGGTCAAACGTTTAGCTTTTTGCCATTCTCAGTGCAGGAGGTACATAAAGCCCTGACATCCTTAGATCAGAGAAATCCTGCAGGTCCTGATCTTCTTAATCCCTGCTTTTTAAAACTGGCAGTTGATTTCATAGCTGAACCACTAATATATCTGTTCAATATAACCCTGGCATGTAATGAAATTCCAAGGATCTGGAAATCAGCATTTGTCCTACAACTTTTAAAACTGGGAGATCCAACTCTATTATAGGCCAATCTCAAAGCTGTCACCCCTAGCAAAAATACTAGAAACCCTTGTTACTGATCAGCTAAAATAGTATATAAAAATGAACTTTTATCAATGCACCAATCGGGCTTCAAGTAGAAGCATATCACAATTACAGCAGCCATGAAGGTTTTAAATGATATCACTGAAGCCCTTGACAAAAAAACAGCACTATCTCACTTTTTATTGATCTCTCTAAGGCTTTTGATACAATTGATCATGCTGTACTGAGGCAGAGATTATCGAGCATAGGTCTTTCCGAGCATGTAGTTGCATGGTTTGCTAACTATCTGTCTGATAGAACTCGGTGCACTCAATTTGATGTGCTCATGTATGCTAAATTGTCTGTCTGTAATGGTGTGCCCCAGGGCTCGGGACTTGGTCCACTCTTATTCACTATTTATATAAATAATTCACTTTTATGCTGATTATACTTTTATTTATTATTTATTGTTGTCTCCTCAATGCTGACTAAACTAATTGTGTTTTCTAAAGCAAGAAATAGACCTCTGAACTGTTCACCTACTACTACCTGTCAGGGAAATGAGATTGAGGTTGTAACCTCGTCAATATCTTAGTTATCTTATTAGTAGCCTAACCATATTGCTGTTACATTGAACTGGGTGAATGGAATATGAATGACAATCATCCAATATGCTGCAATAGAAATAAGGCCATGCTCATTAAAAAAAAGAATTGTCCTCCCTCATCTTAAACGACACTGGCCGCCACTGGTGTGGTTGTACATGAAGCTGCCTCACACTCGGACAAGGCTACTGACTTTACCTTCATAGTTGCTTGAACCATGCTGTAAAGGACAATGTGAAGGGAACACTGTAAGGTTTCGGCCGGCCCTATAGTGTGAATCAGCAACTTTCCATTGACATCAGTTCTGATGGTGCATGATAAGAAATGTTTTGGTGCAGATCTTCTTATCATAATGCTCCTGTCCATGGCTGGAAGAGGACACTTGTGTCTCTCTGTAACAAGTGGCTTTGAAAATAGACTCTGTGGCTGCCTCAGCTCGACAGCTCTGGATCAGGCTGATATCCTCTTACATTATAGAGAAACCTGGTCCCATTATTGACTTTCCAGGACAGAAATACAGGCTTTTAGAGTTACCAGTTGAAACGATAATCTCAGCCGAGCTGTATCGATATGGATGAGCACCTGATAGGAACCTACTAGCTTGGTCTGATTACAGCCTGCAAACTTCCATTAGCTTTGATCCAGAAAGAATGAGTGCCAGATTGAAACCTGTTGTTTACCCTCTTCTCTGTCTCCCCACCCTGGCAGCATTAACAACATCCGCAAGGTGTACAAAGAGAAGGACAGCATCGTGGAAGCTCTGAGGGGTGAGGCTCATTCCTCTAAGTATTTCTCTTGTCACTCTGGTGTCTATGTCTGTGTGGAGCCTCTTTTCTAGTTGCCGTATCTAACAGACAAATTGGAAATCGGCAGAGTTCCGAACTTCCTTAACAGATACTGACGTTGTCTTACCTTTCTCTGTTTATCCTCGTCCATGACCATGATTAGGCTTAATCTGTGTCCACGAAACCACCCCATATGAGGCTCTTCGTAGACCCTAATGTCTTCATGTCCCGCCCCCTTCCCTTCTATCCAGGCTTGACCTTTGACATCTATGAAGGTCAGATCACAGCCCTCCTGGGCCACAGCGGAGCAGGGAAGTCCACTCTGATGAACATCCTGTGTGGGATCTGTCCTCCGACTGACGGCCACGCCTCCATCTATGGCTCCCCTGTGGCAGAGATCGCTGAGGGGGCAGAGATGAGGCAGCTGGTGGGCATCTGCCCTCAGTTCAACATCATCTTTGACGTGCTCACTGTAGAAGAGCACCTGAGGATATTTGCTGCCATTAAAGGGATTCTGCCCTCTGACATTGACAATGAGGTGAGGGAATTTTTATTACCAGTACAGATACTGATAGCGGCTATTTTAAATAAGGATTTACTTGAGATGTTGTGATACTGAATGCTGTTTCAAATCGCTCTGGATAAGATCGTCTGCTAAAATAGTCAAATGTAAATGTAAAATGCATCATATATGATCACTCGGTCACTCTAGCATGGCTGGTTGGTAACTGGCAGGCCTCTTATGTTGCTTCTGTATTTCTGAATTCAGCTTCAACTCACAAGATGGATAATATTGAGTCATGTTTGGGATCACATCCTTTTCTCTCCCTCCCTCCTGTGTGTTGGATCTGTCTGTTAGGTGTCCAAGGTGCTGAAGGATCTAGACCTGGAGAAGATCATGGACGCCCAGGCTAAGAACCTGAGTGGAGGCCAGAAGAGGAAATTGTCTGTGGGCATAGCCATCCTGGGAGACCCCAAGGTAGCTGGATCCTTGATCATCCACCCTCACAACACAACAGAAATGGCCTTCTGTCTGTCTGTCTTTCTGTCTCTCGCTGTCTGTCTGTCTCTCGCCGTCTGTCTCTTGCTGTCTGTCTGTCTCTCGCTCTCTGTCTGTCTGTCTCTCGCTCTCTGTCTGTCTGTCTCTCGCTCTCGCTGTCTGTCTCTCGCTGTCTGTCTGTCTCTCGCTGTCTGTCTGTCTGTCTCTCGGTCTGTCTGTCTGTCTGTCTCTCGGTCTGTCTGTCTGTCTCTCTCTCTCTGTCTGTCTGTCTGTCTGTCTCGCTCTCTGTCTGTCTGTCTGTCTCGCTCTCTCGCTCTCTGTCTCTCGCTCTCTGTCTCTCGCTCTCTGTCTGTCTGTCTCTCTCTGTCTGTCTGTCTCGCTCTCTGTCTGTCTGTCTCGCTCTCTGTCTGTCTGTGTCTCACTCTCTGTCTGTCTGTCTGTCTCTCGCTCGCTGTCTGTCTGTCTGTCGCTCGCTCTCTGTCTGTCTGTCTCTCGCTCTCTGTCTGTCTGTCTGTCTGTCTCTCGCTCTCTGTCTGTCTGTCTCTCGCTCTCTGTCTGTCTGTCTCTCGCTCTCGCTGTCTGTCTCTCGCTGTCTGTCTGTCTCTCGCTGTCTGTCTGTCTGTCTCTCGGTCTGTCTGTCTGTCTGTCTCTCGGTCTGTCTGTCTGTCTCTCTCTGTCTGTCTGTCTGTCTCGCTCTCTGTCTGTCTGTCTGTCTGTCTGTCTGTCTGTCTGTCTGTCTCTCTCTCTGTCTCTCGCTCTCTGTCTCTCGCTCTCTGTCTCTCGCTCTCTGTCTGTCTGTCTCGCTCTCTGTCTGTCTGTGTCTCACTCTCTGTCTGTCTGTCTGTCTGTCTCACGCTCGCTGTCTGTCTCTCGCTCTCTGTCTGTCTGTCGCTCGCTCTCTGTCTGTCTGTCTCTCGCTCTCTGTCTGTCTGTCTGTCTGTCTCTCGCTCTCTGTCTGTCTGTCTCTCGCTCTCTGTCTGTCTCTCGCTCTCTGTCTGTCTGTCTCTCGCTCTCTGTCTGTCTGTCTCTCGCTCTCTGTCTGTCTGTCTGTCTCTCGCTCTCTGTCTGTCTGTCTCTCGCTCTCTGTCTGTCTGTCTGTCTCTCGCTCTCTGTCTGTCTCTCGCTCTCTGTCTGTCTCTCGCTCTCTGTCTGTCTGTCTCTCGCTCTCTGTCTGTCTGTCTCTCGCTCTCTGTCTGTCTGTCTCTCGCTCTCTGTCTGTCTGTCTGTCTCTCGCTCTGTCTGTCTGTCTCTCGCTCTGTCTGTCTGTTTCTCGCTGTATGTCTGTCTGTCTCGCTCTCTGTCTGTGTCTCTCGCTCTATGTCTGTCTCTCGCTCTATGTCTGTCTCTCTCTCTGTCTGTCTCTCTCTCTGTCTGTATGTCTCTCGCTCTTTCTGTCTGTCTCTCTCTTTCTGTCTGTCTCTCGCTCTCTGTCTGTCTCTTGCTCTCTGTCTCTCTGTCTCTCGCTCTCTGTCTCTCTCTCTCTTTCTGTCTGTGTCTCGCTCTCTGTCTGTCTGTGTCTCGCTCTCTGTCTGTCTGTCTCGCTCTCTGTCTGTCTCTCGCTCTCTGTCTGTCTGTCTCTCACTCTATGTCTGTCTGTCTCTCGCTGTATGTCTGTCTGTCTCGCTCTCTGTCTGTCTCTCGCTCTCTGTCTGTCTGTCTCTCGCTCTCTGTCTGTCTGTCTGTCTGTCTCTCACTCTATGTCTGTCTGTCTCTCGCTGTATGTCTGTCTGTCTCTCGCTGTATGTCTGTCTGTCTCTCGCTCTCTGTCTCTGTCTCGCTCTCTGTCTGTCTGTCTGTCTCTCGTTCTCTGTCTGTCTCTCTGCTACCGCACTGCGAGCGGTACCGATGCACCAATTCTGGAACCAACAGGAGCCTGAACAGCTTTTACCACCGAGCCATAAGACTGATAAATAGTTCATTAAAACAATATAACATTTAGGGGGTAGATCATAAAAGTTTGGTGTCACTTAGAAATGTCCTTGTTTTTTAAAGAAAAACATCTGTTAAAATAACATCAAATTGATCAGAAACACGGTGTAGACATTGTTAATATTGTAAATGGCTATGGTAGCTGGAAACAGCTGATTATTTTAATGGAATATCTACATAGGTGTACAGAAGCCCATTATCAGCAACCATCACCGTGTTCCAAAGGCACGTTGTGTTAGCTAATCCAAGTTTCTCATTTTAAAAGGCTAATTGATCATTAGAAAACCCTTTTGCAATTTCAGCCATTTCCAACTACAATAGTCATTTACAACATTAACAATGTCTACACTGCATTTCTGATCAATTTTATGTTATTTTAATGGACAAGATATGTGCTTTTCTTTCAAAAACAAGGACACAACCTTTGAACATGCGTGTGCGTGCGTGCGTGTGTGTGTGTCATGGCTTTAGAAGCTTCTGATTGGCATCATTTGAGTCAATTGGAGGTGTACCTGTGGATGTATTTCAAGGCCTACCTTCAAACTTAGTGCCTCTGCTTGACATAATGGGGAAATCAAAAGAAATCAGCCAAGATCTCAGAAAGAAATTGTAGACCTCCACAAGTCTGGTTCATCCTTGGGAGCAATTTCCAAACGCCTGAAGGTAGAACGTTCATTTGTACAAACAATAGTACGCAAGTATAAACACCATGGGACCACGCAGCCGTCATACTGCTCAGGAAGGAGACGTGTTCTGTCTCCTAGAGATGGCCGTACTTTGGTGCGAAAAGTGCAAATCAGTCCCAGAACAGCACAGGACCTTGTGAAGATTCTGGAGGAAACAGGTACAAAAGTATCTATATCCAGAGTACAACGAGTCCTATATCAATATAACCTGAAAGGCTGCTCAGCCAGGAAGAAGCCACTGCTCCAAAACCGCCATAAAAAAAAAAAGCCAGACTACGGTTGGCAACTGCACATGGGGGCAAAGATTGTACTTTTTAGAGAAATATCCTCTGGTCTGACAAAACAAAAATAGAACTGTTTGGCCATAATGACCATTGTTATGTTTGGAGGAAAAAGGGGGAGGCTTGCAAGCCGAAGAACACCATCCCAACCGTGAAGCACGGGGGTGGCAGCATCATGTTGTGGGGGTGCTTTGCTGCAGGAGGGACTGGTGCACTTCACAAACTAGATGGCATCATCAGGGAGGAAAATTATGTGGATATATTGAAGCAACATCTCAAGACATCAGTCAGGAAGTTAAAGCTTGGTTGCAAATGGGTCTTCCAAATGGACAGTGACCCCAAGCATACTTCCAAAGTTGTGACAAAATTGATTAATGAAAACAAAGTCAAGGTATTGGAGTGGTCATTACAAAGCCCTGACCTCTACCCTGTAGAAAATCTGTGGGCAGAACTGAAAAGCGTGTGCAAGCAAGGTGGCCTACAAACCTGACTCAGTTACACCAGCTCTGTCATGAGAAATGTGCCAACATTCACCCAACTTATTGTGGGAAGCTTGTGGAAGGCTACCCGAAACATTTGACCCAAGTTAAACAATTTAAAGGCAATGCTACCAAATACTAATTGAGTGTATGTAAACGTCTGACCCACTGGTGATAGAAGAAATAAAAGCTGAAATAAATCGTTCTCTCTACTGTTATTGTGACATTTCACGTTCTTAAAATAAAGTGGTGATCCTAACTGACCTAAGACAGGGGAATATTACAAAGATTAAATGTCAAGAATTGTGAAAAACTGTGTATAAATGTATTTGGTTAAGGTATATGTAAACTTCCGACTTCAACTGTATGTATACACACATACAAACACAAACTACCGTTCAAACGTTTGGGGTCACTTAGAAATGTTTTGACACACCTACTCATTGCAGGGTTTTTCTTTATTTTTACTATTTTCTACATTGTAGAATAAAAGTGACAACATATACTATGAAATAACACATATGGAATCATGTATTAAGCAAAAAAGAGTTAAACAAATCAAAGTAGCCGCCCCAGCTCTGCACACTTGGCATTCTCTCAACCAGCTTCATGAGGTAGTCACCTGGGATGCATTTCAATTAACTGGTGTGCCTTGTTAAAAGTTCATTTGTGGAATTTCTTTCCTTAATGTGTTTGAGCCAATCAGTTGTGTTGTTTCAAGGTAAGTGGGTATACAGAAGATAGCCCTATTTGGTAAAGTATCAAGTCCATATTATGACAAGAACAGCTCAAATAAGCAAAGAGAAAGGACAGTCCATCATTACTTCAAGGTCAGTCATTCTGGAACATTTCAAGAACTTTTAAAGTTTCTTCAAGTACAGTTGCAAAAACCATCAAGCGCTATGATGAAACTGGCTCATGAGGACCGCCACAGGAAAGGAAGACCCAGAGTTACCTCTGCTGCAGAGGATAAGTTACTTCGAGTTACTAGCCTCAGAAATTGCAGTCCAAATAAATACTTCAGAGTTCAAGTAACAGACACATCTCAACATCAACTGTTCAAAGGAGAATGCATAAATCAGGCTTTCATGGTCGAATTCCTGTGAAGAAACCACTACTAAAGGACACCAATAATAGGAGACTTGCTTGGGCCAAGAAACATGAGCAATGGACGTTAGACCGGTGGAAACCTGTCCTTTTGGTGTAATGAATCCATTTGAGATTTTTGGTTTCAACCGCCGTGTCTTTGTGAGACGCAGAGTAGGTGAACGGATATTCTCTGCATGTGTGGTTCCCACCGTGACGCATGGAGGAGGTGTTGTGATGGTGTGGGGGTGCTTTGCTGGTGACACTGTTGGTGATTTATTTAGAATTCAAGGCACACTTAACCAGCATGGCTACCACAGCATGCTGCAGCAATACACCATCCCATGTGGTTTGCGCTTAGTAGGACTGTCATTTGTTTTTCAACAGGACAATTACCCAACACACCTCCAGGCTGTGTAAGGGCTATTTGACGAATGAGAGTGATAGAGTGCTGTATCAGATGACCTGGCCTCCACTATCCCCTGACTTCAACCCAACTGAGATGGTTTGGGATGAGTCAGACTGCAGTGTGAAGGAAAAGCAGACAACAAGTGCTCAGCATATGTGGGAACTTTCAAGACAGTTGGGAAAGCATTCCAGGTGAAGCTGGTTGAAAGAATGACAAGAGTGTGCAAAGCTGTGATCAAGGCAAATGATGGCTACTTTGAAGAATCTAAAATCTAAAATACATTTTTTTGGTTACTGCATGATTCCATATGTGTTATTTCATAGTTTTGATGTCTTCACTATTATTCTACAATGTAGAAAATAGTAAAAAATAAAGAAAAACCCTTGAAGGAGTAGGTGTGTCCAAATTTTTGACTGACTGGTACTGTACATATTTACCCCAATTACCTCGTGCACATCGACTCGGTACTTGTACCCCTTGTACAGTGTATATATCCAAGTTATTGCTAGTCATTGTGTATCTATTGTTATTTTTATTATTACATGTTTTACTTTTCTATTATTTCTCTATTTTCTTTCTCTCTGCATTTTTGGGAAGTTCCTATGAGTAAGTATTTCACTGTTAGTCCACATCTGTTGTTTACGAAGCATGTCACAAATAAAATGTGATTAGATTTTGCATGTGTGTATATGTTTAGATCCTGCTCCTGGATGAGCCTACTGCTGGTATGGACCCCTGTTCCAGACACCAGGTGTGGTCTCTGCTGAAGAGTCGCAGAGCAGGCAGAGTCACGGTGCTCAGCACACATTACATGGACGAGGCAGACATACTCGCTGGTACACCCATCTCTTCCCTATCTATCTCTAACAATGTGTTCATCTATAGCAGGGTTCTCTCTATCCCTCAATACACTTACGTCTTTCACTCGCCATCTCAATTTCTCTTATCTCTCTCTCTCTCTTTCATTTTCCCATTCCCTTCTAGACCGCAAAGCTGTGATCTCTCAGGGCCAACTTAAGTGTGTTGGTTCTTCCCTATATCTCAAGACCAAGTGTGGAGTAGGATACCACCTCAGGTAATTTCGGCAGACAGCTCTCTAAATGTCACAAAAAAATACACTATAAAACATATCTCAACCTAAAGCGTTTTGACCTATTTAAGCCATCCAGCAGATTGTTTCTTCAAAAATGATGTTGTTTGATGACAGTAAGACTGATGCATACATACCACAGCTAAATCATGTTGTTTGATGACAGTAAGACTGATGCATACATACCACAGCTAAATCATGTTGTTTGATGACAGTAAGACTGATGCATACATACCACAGCTAAATCATGTTGTTTGATGACAGTAAGACTGATGCATACATACCACAGCTAAATCATGTTGTTTGATGACAGTAAGACTGATGCATACATACCACAGCTAAATCATGTTGTTTGATGACAGTAAGACTGATGCATACATACCACAGCTAAATCATGTTGTTTGATGACAGTAAGACTGATGCATACATACCACAGCTAAATCATGTTGTTTGATGACAGTAAGACTGATGCATACATACCACAGCTAAATCATGTTGTTTGATGACAGTAAGACTGATGCATACATACCACAGCTAAATCATGTTTTTTTCCCCTTCCTATAGAATGTCTATTGGTGGACGGTGTGAGGTGGATGGTGTCACATCATTGGTCAAGCACCACGTCCCCAAGGCGCAGTTGTCACGGCAACAAGAGGCTGAGCTGACATTCACCCTCCCTTTCGAAAGCATGGACACCTTTTCAGGTCAGAAACTAATCTCTGTGCTACGGCTCAGTTGATCGCGCCTATCATAGAAATATAATTCCTATTGAGTGTACCCATGACGGGGAAGTCCAATTGCTATAGTCCGAGGGGCTATTCACTTTCGAGGAATTCTATTTCTATTCATATATAGCAGGTTGAGTTTTAGATCTGTGGTTCTGTGCTTACTGTACCTTGACTTCACTCTCTCAGGATTGTTCTCAGAACTAGACTGCAGGCCAGACCTGGGCATCATCAACTACGGGGTGTCCATGACAACGCTGGAGGATGTGTTTCTTCGTCTGGAGGCTGAGGCTGAGGTGGACCAGGCTGGTGAGCCTTCTTTTCTCTCCTTCTGTACTAAGCAGGGCTCTACATTCACATGCACTGGTGCTCCCAACTTAAAAAAGTTAGGAGCACCACATTATATTTTGGAGCACCAGAAAACATTATACATTTTATTTATTGAGATACGGCCTACATGAATTCTAGCTACTTTTGCAGCACATGTTGTGACCTAGAAACGAATATGTAACACTGTAAAGACATGAGTTTATTATAAAAGCTAAAATGTTGATCCAAATACTTGTCATTTAAATTACAAAGTCATTTGTGGAATATTAGGTTTCTACATTGTGTAAAAACACTATTTACTATTTTTTAAGTTGTACCATGTCTCTTTAAAAATGTCAGGTTTTTGATGACGACATGCAGGAGATCTTTCATTCATTGCTATGATCATTGATCTCCTGAAGAAGAAATCCCTTTTGCTTTCTTTCTGTGCCTGCAAATGTTTGGATATACTGGTAAAGTTACCAGGTTGTTAGCTAGCTAGCCAATGAGGTAACATGATTGAACAAATTATTTAACAATGCTCAAGTAGTTTTAGAACAACCAACGACATGGTTTATGAATGTAAAATGGGGTCCTAGCGATCCACTATAGGAAGATAAACATGTTGCGGTAATATGGGTCAGATCTTTTGGTCCTGGTTGGGCTAGAATCAAGATGTTTTCACTTTTTTCTCTAGGGTACTCGGAAACATTATCATTACAACAATTATTATCTGGGAGAATTCTTTCATAATCGCACAGTGTTCCCATAATAAAACTCCTTGGTCGCACTTTAAAGCCCTGCCCTTATGGAAAAACCACATGATTCCACATGTGATATTTCCACATGATTCCACATGTGATATTTCCACATGTTTTCACATGTGATATTTCCACGTGATATTTCCACATGTGATATTTCCACATGATTCCACATGTGATATTTCCACATGATTCCACGTGTGATATTTCCACATGATTCCACGTGTGATATTTCCACATGATTCCACGTGTGATATTTCCACATGATTCCACGTGTGATATTTCCACATGATTCCACGTGTGATATTTCCACATGTGATATTTCCACATGATTCCACGTGTGATATTTCCACATGATTCCACGTGTGATATTTCCACATGATTCCACGTGTGATATTTCCACATGATTCCACATGTGAAACCATGTGTTCTTAGAACACTTCACCTATGATATTTCACGTGGATTTTCACGTGATCGCATATGCTCAAGAAAAAGTATTATATTTATCATAGTGATTCAGGAGTACCATTAAAACAGAATTATATGCCACACCAACATTAGACAACTGTACAGAAAACCCTGAAATTGCTGAAATAAGTAAATTTAAATAAATAATGAGAGAATAGTCAGAGTAACTGACAACTAAAATAGCAGTGCAGCTGGCAGTCTTCTGCCAAGTGAAGAGATATATTATAGGTAATGAATGTGTAGGGGAATGCTACAGACTTTGTGGCACAGCAGAAAGGTCAGTGTACCTCAAATCCAGAGGTATAATCAAATCCCAGGTTGGGTCATACTTTTGCTGAAGGAGCAATAACACATGCAATTCCACATGTGAAGTTTTGGAAAAACATGTTTTCATATAATTTCACGTGTTCCAAAAACACATTTTGACATGTATTGTGAAGTCATGTGATTTTCCACATTTGAAATCATGTGTTTCAATATGTGATAACTTGAAATTACACTGTTGGCCATTGCTGTTAATTTTGAGGTAGATTTTTGTAATTTTACTGTACATTTCTACAGTAATAGTGTTTTGCTATATTTACTGTGAATAACAATGCACTTTTTGATCCGTACTGCAAATTAACTTGGCACGCTTCACTTGTAATTGCATTTTAACTTATAGGATACTTGTTTTATGACAAACTTTTTTTTCTTTTTTCTGTAAGTTATCAGCTACTGAGTTGTGGTGAAAATAGTGCAAACAAGTTTTAAAGTATTTCTACAGTAAATCTACTGTGAAACAACTAACTGTATTCAGAAGGCACACATACATTCTAATTAGTTATTTTCAATACCGAAAAATGTGGAATTGGTATTTGGTTCACTTTCTGAATTGACTGGAACTTGAATGGAATTGACCTCAACATTGGTTAGCGCACTTGGGATGCAAACATACCTAGGATTTGAACTCACAACCACTTGGATGCCAGCAACCTGAATTTCCTTATTTCCTGATCTGATAGAATCTAGCCCTAAGTCTGCATAAATGCTCTCTGGATTTAAACTGGAGTGCCACAAGATTCGACATAAAAAACATCCAGTCAGCAGCAGTCCTGTGGGGGAAAACGGCTTGTTACCAAGAACATACTCTCACCGGACAGTTTGAGGTACACCATACCTTTCACAACAATGTATCACTCCTACAGACAGTCACGTGGCCCTGGCTTGTTATATGAAGCAGACATCGAGGCATTCAGTTTCTGTTCGATTGAACGTTATAATGGGCAAAATTAGTGACCTAAGCGACTGAGCTTGGTATGATCGTCAGTGCCAGGTGTGCCGGATCCAGTATCTCAGAAACAGCCACATTCCTGGGCTTTTGACAACAGTTTCTAGGGTTCAGGGCATAGCATTGTATTTTTGGTCCACCAGCCTCTGTGGCAGGTAGATTTAAAAATCTACCAGCCACTCAGATTTGTTTTACCACAGAAAAATATTCTTGGGTGCTCAAATTACACCAACAAAACACAAAAAATGCATGAGCATGCTTTGTCATGTTTCTAAAACAAATGTATTACTAGTAAGAAGTAATGAGGTATATTGTTTAAGAGAATTTTAACCAAAATATCACAGATTAGACAAATTCACCTGCCCCTTTAAATCAAATCAAATGTATTTATAAAGCCCTTTTTACATCAGCAGATGTCACAAAGTGCTTATACAAAAACCCAGCCTAAAACCCCAAACAGCAAGCAATGCAGATGTAGAAGCACAGTGGCTTGGAAAAACTCCCTAGGAAACTCTGACGTAGCCTAGAGGAACCAGGCTCTGAGGGGTGGCCAGGTGGAGATTATTAGAGTACATGACCATTAAGGCCAGATCGTTCTTCAAGATGGCGGGAGGTTGCCGTGGTAGTGCGCCGCGAGTCATGTTTGTGCCTGTGAGATTGAGTCTGAATAGGAGAAGGGTTGTCTTCTCTTCTCTTCTCTCCCTAGCCGTTGAAACTGAAACATAGAAAAACAAAGTAAATAGCCAAGAAAGACAAGGACAGAGTCTCACTTCACTAGACTTTAGTTTTAAGTAAATTAGACTGACTTTTATGCCTGTGTGCAGCGCTTCTAAAAATGAATTTACGTGCGGACAGCCCCCAGCCAGGCAGAGTTGCAGCACGAGGTGGAATAGGTTATTTACGATTCGTAGTTCTTTGACTTTGTACGATTTTAATTTACCAGCTATGAAAAAAAACGTCAGAAATACTTTGAAAACCGCTACAGCAGCATTTATTTTTCTTTAAAAGTGATCATACTTTTTTATTCACAAATGCCAGTAAAATGCTCCCACTGTGGAGCCCTGACCACCTGCCAATGTGGCTGGTGAAATAAACATTTTACCCACCAATGCCAAAATCTACCTGCATTTGGCAGGGGGTGTGTGTTAACTTTAGGCCCTGTTAGGGTTTACCGAGAATGGTGCGACAAACATCCAGTCAGCAGCAGTCCTTTGGGCAAAAAGCTAAAATAATAATTGCTCCAATGGGCAAGCGATCACCAACACTGGACAATTGAGGAGTGGAAAAACATCACCTGGAACATGACAGCAAGTTAAATTTACTTGAATGGCCTGCGCAGTCCCCAGACCTCAACCCAATAGAGCATCTTTGGAATGAGATGGAACGGGCTGTTCGCAGCATGAATGTACCGCTGTCCATCGCGTGATGCCATCGCGGGATGACACCTTGTAGAATGCCCCATAGAATTCTGGCTGTTCTGGATGCAAAGGGGGGTCTGACCCGGTACTAGATGGGTGTACCTAATAAACTGACCGGTGAATGTATAGCCACACACTCAAATATAAGAGTATGGTTACAGTACAGTGTTGTTCCCCGGTGTACTAAAAGTCAAAGGTACACATAAGGTACCTTCAGAGGTACACATAGGAACTCACATGGTACTGGTCGGTACCTTTTACATGTGGGTACATGTGCAGATAATCTACTATAACGGTACATTTTTCTACCCAATATATTCAATATAATGCTGCATTCATAACCATGTGGGAGGTGGGAATTTACTAGTTGTGAAGTTGGATGCATTCATGTGCTTTGAAGTTGTTGAGAAATGCCAATTGGCTAATAGCCAACAAGCTGCATTAACCATAAACTATAAGTACAGCTATCATGCTTGTAAACAAATTATAGAGTTCAAAAACAATATTAATAGATAGCTTTTTTATAAATAATGTTTCGTTACATTTAACTGCTGAAAAATCCTCTTATCGAGGTAATTTCCTTAGTAGGTGAGGTCAGCATGTGGGTGAAGTCAGAGCTCTGGGATGATAGATGCATTTCCCACTAGTAATTACCAGATGGGGGGCCGTTCAAATTCATTTTTCACAGTCGTGGTAATTTCCCACTTCCCACTTGATTACGAACGCAGGATTAGGTACTGCACTTATACTGAGATGTAGATGGGGGCAATGTGCTGAAGAGAGGGTGCATTAGCATATTTGAGGTCAAAAATATGTTTCAGTGGAAATGTTGTAACAGTTTTATCTTTTGACAATGTCAGGTCTGCAATCTTTGTAAGAACTTGTGACAACCAAGAGCTGCACTGTTAGCTTCTTGGTGACAGGGGGCATTATTTTCACGTCCGGATGAAATGCATGCCCAAATTCAACTGCCTGCTACTCATCCCCAGAAGATAAGATATGCATATTATTAGTAGATTTGGATAGAAAACACTATGAGTTTCTAAAACAGTTTGAATCATGTGTGTGAGTATAACAGAACTTATTTAGTAGGCGAAACCCCAAGGACAAACCATTCAGATTTTTTGAGGTCAATCTCTTTTCAATGGATTTTCATTGGGAATCCAGATTTCTAAGGGACCTTCTTGCAGTTCCTATCGCTTCCACTGGATGTCAACAGTCTTTAGAAATTGGTTGAGGTTATTCCTTTGTGTAATGAAGAAGTACGGCAATCTTGAACGAGGGTCACTTGAAGTTTACTGTCAGATAGAGGCGCGTGACCAGAAAGCATGCTTCAGTTTGTTTTCTTCCTGTATTGAACACCGATCATCCCATCTTCAATTTTATTGATTATTTATGTTAAAAAATACCTGAAGTTGTATTACAAAAGTAGTTTGAAATGTTTTACAAAATCCGCAGGGGATCAAATACTTTTTTCCCTCACTGTAGCTTAGAAAAGCACCAACATAACATGTTCCATCACAGGACGAATTTGGGTTTGGTGGATGCTACCTACCCGACTGCATAGTGCCAACTGTAAAGTTTAGTGGAGGAAGAATAATGGTCTGGGGCTGTTTTCCATGGTTCAGGCTAGGCCCCTTACTTCCAGTGAAGGGAAATCTTAACGCTACAGCAAACAATGAATTCAAGACAATTCTGTGCTTCCAACTTTGTGGCAACAGTTTGGGGAAGGCCCTTTCCCATTTCAGCATGACAATGCGCCTGTGCACAAAACAAGGTCCATACAGAAATGGTTTGTTGAGATCGGTGTGGAAGAACTTGACTGGCCTGCACACTTTTGGGATGAATTGGAACACAACGACTATGAGCCAGGCCTAATTGTGTCCCAACTCACTAATGCTTTTGTGATTGAATGTAAGCAGGTCCCCGCAGCAATGTTCCAACGTCTAGTGGAAAGCCTTCCCAGAAGAGTGGAGGTTATTATAGCAGCAAAGAGGGGACCAACTCCATATTAATGACCATGATTTTGGAATGAGATGTTCGACGAGCAGGTGTCCACATACTATTGGTCATGTAGTGTATTTAACCACGCCCCCAAATATGTGAATGAGACCCAACCAGTACATTGCCCCCACCTATATTTTAAAGTGTGGTGATGATCATTCCTTATGTTCAAAATGGTGGGAAAATCTGACATACCTATGAGGTACACCGAACTGTTCCATGTGAGTTTACAGTATGTATAGCTGTGAAGTGTATCTTTGACCTTTTTGTTCCCCAGGGAACAACACTACACTAACCAAACCCTTGTTTTTTGAGTGTGTTAATATACCGTATGTTCCGAGCACTGCAGAAACATTGTTGCACTCCCAACAAAGGGGTTGCACGTTCAAATCCTCAAATAATTGTTGTATATTCTCAAGTGTCATTGAGCACTGCTAGTTTTACACTTACGTTACTTGATTCTGTGCAGCTTTTAGCAAAGTGCAGAAATGGCCAATTATTGCCAATTAGTCTGTAGAACGCATTGTTCACAGTACAAAATTATATTTTACAGTAATTGAAATCAGAATATAGCAGTATACTGTCATGTTTATAGAAATAAGAAGTTGTACGTTTTTACTTTATTTTTACTGCAACTTTAGACAAATTGCAAACGTATTCTTGGCAATAAATATATAGCCAATCTCCATTATGCCCATAGATCTGGTGGTGCAGCAGCAACATCCGGTAGCTAGCAACCAAGATGTTGTGAGTTCAAATCCCAAGTGAGGTTGAGTCCCAAGTAATCAGCATACAGCCGCATACTGTCCATTAACATCAACTATTCATTTTAAAGTAGTATTCTAAATGATATTGGACATCTCAGGTTTCACATGTGCTCAAATGTTGTCATGTGTAATTTCATATTCTCACATTTACATTTTGAATGTCACATTTATTTCACATTTATTTCACATGTTGTCACGTGTAGTTTTATGTTCGCACATGTTATCACATTAACTTCACATGTGATCATAAGATGCAATCTACTGACAACTATGTTACTAGGTCGTATTCATTAGGCACCGAACTGAAGAAAACTGACAAACAGGGAGATGACTTGTCCAATTAGAAATATAATTTTTCGTTTTCTGTTCAAAAACATTATTTATTTTGGGGGGAATTTTACCCTGTTTTCTCCCCAATTTCGTGGTATCCAATTGTTTAGTAGCTACTATCTTGTCTCATCGCTACAACTCCCTTACGGGCTCGGGAGAGACGAAGGTTGAAAGTCATGCGTCCTCCGATACACAACTCAACCAAGCCACACTGTTTTTTTACACAGTGCACATCCAACCCGGAAGCCAGCCGCACCAATGTGTCGGAGGAAACACAGTGCACCTGGCGACCTGGTTAGCGTGCACTGCGCCCAGCCCGCCACAGGAGTCACTGGTGCGTGATGAGACAAGGATATCCCTACCGGCCAACCCCTCCTTAACCCGGACGACGCTAGGCCAAATGTGCGTCGCCCCACGGACCTCCCGGTCGCGGCCGGTTACGACAGAGCCTGGGCGCGAACCCAGAGTCTGGTGGCACAGCTGGCGCTGCAGTACAGCGCCCTTAACCACTGCGCCACCCGGGAGGCCCTTCAAAAACATTTTAAACAGTGAGCCCGAAAAGTACAACCCTGTTTAGTAGCCTAATAACATATTCCTCTCTCCCACCCATCCCGTCTCCAGACTACAGTGTGTTCAACCAGGAGCAGGTTGAGGATGAGGGTGATGCATCCTCTCTGGACGACACTGACCAAAGACTACTGACCTTCTCTGACAGCAAGCCAGAGGCGGTCCAGGGCCATGCTCTGTGGAGACAGCAGTTCAGCACCGTGGCCTGGCTACACATGCTCAACATGCAGAGAGAGAGGAAGGCCTTTGTCTACACGTGAGTCTGGGGAGGGAACTGCTTACCTCTCTATTACCTAACCTAATATGACGTTATTGACCTTATACACTGTTGTTGTACTAAGGCTATAGGCAAGATAATAGGGAGGTAAGCAGTTCCCTCCCCACATGCTCAACATGTAGAGAGAGAGGAATGCCTTTGGCTACACGGGCTAGTCTGGGTTGAGAAGGACAGGGAACTGTTCTGGGTGTGAGTGTGAACCCCAACACAGTGTCAGTGTGGGTCAAAGGTCCATTTGATACATGTGGTGGCAGGGGAGACAGTTACTCAATGTATTTGTGTGTGTCTCACTCCCTCCCCCTCTCAGTCTGGCATTGTTCCTGGTCTTCCTAGCTGCTGTGCTAGTATTGTCTCTGGCTACGGGGAACATCCAGATCCACGCTCCAGAACGGCAGTTTCTCCCCATCTACCTGCTGAGACCGAACCAGGCTCCCCGGAAATACACCACCAGTCTACTGGTCCAGAACTCATCAGGTACGTCAGCCAATCAGTCAGGAAATACACCACCAGTCTACTGGTCCAGAACTCATCAGGTTAGTCCATACTCTCTTCTATACTGTGAACTGATACTCTTGAATACTGTGTTCTCCTCCCATCACTACAGCTCTGAAATACTTTGTTCTCTATCTAGCTATTCCCAAGCAGTAGAGTTCCTAGCAGCATCTGTTCACAGAATATGAATGGCTGAATACGAGATTAGAAACACACACAAAAAAACTGTGGTCTGTTTCTCTGTGCAGGCTCGGATATCTCCGACTTCATCCGTAACCTGGAATCTCAGGACATCAAGGTGGAGATGATGAAGAACACAGACTACATGTCCTGTGCTCCTCACAGTGCAGCCATCAACGTCACCGGATCCAACAAGGTGAAAAATAATAACCCCTCTTCTAAAGAAGGGTGACATTCTTTCTTTCTCTCTGTGAGTGTGTATGTATGTGTGTGGGTGGTTTACCCTCTGATTATATGCATGATGTGGATGGTTCTAAATTAGATGCTATATGGAGTGCTCTTAGGCTGAGGCTAGTTATGCAGCAAGTGCCCTAATTGGTAGTAGGGTGCTTCAGTAGAGTGGTTCAGGTTTACCCTGGCTGTCTGTCTATGGTGCAGGGCCACATAGGATGTGTCGACACAGGCACTATTTTGACCAATCAAAATCAAATCAGCTCTTTTGCCAATTATTGGGGCATAAGATCAGAAGACATAGAGAGGCCACTAATGCCACTTTAAATGCCCAGTCCTTGATTGACTCTTCTGTCTGGTTATAGGGTTTCAGTTAAGCATAGCTTTACACAAGCGCGCCTGCGCACACACACACAGACAACCATTGACCACAGACACTTTTTTCTTTCTCCGCTTTGCAGGGTTTCAGATACAGTGTAGCATTCAACAGTACTACCGTCCACTCTTTGCCCATGACAGTCAACGTCCTCAGTAACGCCATCCTACGAGGTCTAAACGGCACACAACGCATCCACACCTGGACCAAGCCCTTCGACTATGTAAGTCAAGTCCAATAAAACTAATGAATGGAATAACACCGTGATGGTTTAGTTAGAATAGCACGTACAGCAATAGTCTAGAAAAATGAAGTTATATTCTATCTAAAACTTGTTACAGACATACACAAGCAATAAAGTATATTTATCCATGTATCTATCGAATTAAGAAAAGGTGCCTGAAAGAGTGAGCGTCATGCTACAATAATTTTACGTTCCCTATGTTCTTCTCCTTAGCAAATTCCCGACGCCACGTCATATGCTCTGGTCTACATTGAGGCTATCATACTGGGGATGCTAGCTGCAGGCATGCCTGCCTACTTCGCCATGGACCACACCCGAGACAGAGAGGTAAGCACTAAGCGGTCGATTCACCCGAGACAGAGAGGTTAAGCACTAACCAGTCGATTCACCCGAGACGGTGAGGGTAAGCACTAACCAGTCGATTCACCCGAGACGGTGAGGGTAAGCACTAACCAGTCGATTCACCCGAGACGGATTGAGGGTAAGCACGATTCAACCATTCGATTCACCCGAGATGGAGAGGGTAAGCACTCGAACCAGTCGATTCACCCGAGACGGAGAGGGTAAGCACTAAGCAGTCGATTCACCCGAGACGGAGAGGGTAAGCACTAAGCAGTCGATTCACCCGAGACGGAGAGGGTAAGCACTAAGCAGTCGATTCACCCGAGACGGAGAGGGTAAGCACTAACCAGTCGATTCACCCGAGACGGAGAGGGTAAGCACTAAGCAGTCGATTCACCCGAGACGGAGAGGGTAAGCACTAAGCAGTCGATTCACCCGAGACGGAGAGGGTAAGCACTAAGCAGTCGATTCACCCGAGATGGAGAGGGTAAGCACTAACCAGTGGATTCACCCGAGACGGAGAGGGTAAGCACTAAGCAGTCGATTCACCCGAGACGGAGAGGGTAAGCACTAAGCAGTCGATTCACCCGAGACGGAGAGGGTAAGCACTAACCAGTCGATTCACCCGAGACGGAGAGGGTAAGCACTAAGCAGTCGATTCACCCGAGACGGGAGGGGGTAAGCACAGTCGAACCAGTCGATTCACCCGAGACGGAGAGGGGAGGGTAAGAACTAACCAGTCGATTCACACGAGACGGAGAGGGTAAGCACTAACCAGTCGATTCACACGAGACGGAGAGGGTAAGCACTAACCAGTCGATTCACCCGAGACGGAGAGGGTAAGCACTAACCAGTCTATTGACTGATAACTCTTTCCTTTCTCTTCTCAATCCTAGATAAAGTGCCGTTCAACGCTGCGTATCTCTGGCCTGGTCCCATCTGCGTACTGGTGTGGTCAGGCTGCAGTGGACATCCCCTTCTACTACCTCATACTGACCACCATGACCAGCATCCTCTTCTCCTTCCATACTGCCAACCTGCTTACCTCTAGCAACGTCACCGCAGTGGTCAGTTAGTTAGACTCGCGTGTCTAGTACAGTACACATGCACACTTCCGTGGTCAGTCAGAAACAACACACACATACAGTGGAAAGAAAAAGTATGTGAACATTTTGGAATTACCTGGATTACTGCATAAATTGGTCATACAATTTGATCTGATCTTTATCGAAGTCACAGCAATGGACAAACACAGTGTGCTTGAACTAATAACACACAAATTGTTGTATTTTTCTTGTCTATATTGAATATAGCGTTTAAACATTCACAGTGTAGGTTGGGAAAAGTATGTGAACCCCTAGGCTAATCACTTCTCCAAAAGCTAATTGGAGTCAGGGGTCAGGTACCCTGGAGTCTAATCAATGAGACAAGATTGGAGATGTTGGTTAGAGCTGCCCTGCCCTATAAAAAACACTCACAAAATTTGAGTTTGCTATTCACAAGAAGCATTGTCTGATGTGAACCATGCCTCGAACAAAAGTGCGCTCAGAAGTCCTAAGATTAGGAATTGTTTACTTGCATGAAGCTGGAAAGGGTTACGAAAGTATCTCTAAAAGCCTTGATGTTCATCAGTCCACGGTAAGACAAAGCGTCTATAAATGGAGAAAGTTCAGCACTGTTGCTACTCTCCCTAGGAGTGGCCGTCCTGCAAAGATGACTGCAAGAGCACAGAGCAGAGTGCTCAGTGAGGTTAAGAAGAATCCTAGAGTGTCAGCTAAAGACATAGAGAAATCTCTGGAACATTCTAACATCTCTGTTGACGAGTCTACGATGCGTAAAACACTAAACAAGAATGGTGTTTGTGGGAGGACACCACGGAAGAAGCCACTGCTGTCCAAAAAACCCCATTGCTGCTCGTCTAAAGTTTGCAAAAGAGCACCTGGATGTTCCACAGCGCTACTGGCAAAATATGTTGTGAACAGATTAAACTACAGTTGAGTTGTAGGGAAGGAACACACAACACTATGTGTCGAGAGAAAAAAAGACACACCAACATCAAAACCTCATCCAAACCCTAAAGTATGGTAGAGGGAGCATCATGGTTTTGGCTGTTTTGCTGCCTCAAGGCCTGGACAGCTTGCTATCATCAACAGGAAAAATGAATTCCCAAGTTTATCAAGACATTTTGCAAGAGAATGTTAGGCTATCTGTCCACCAATTGAAGCTCAACAGAAGTTGGGTGGTGCAACAGGACAACGACCCAAAAAGCAGAAGTAAATCAACAACAGAATGGATTCAACAGAAGAAAATACGCCTCTGGAGTGGCCCAGTCAGAGTCCTGACCTCAACCCGATTGAGATGCTATGGCATGACCTCGAGAGCAGTTCACACCAGACATCCCAAGAAAATTGCTGAACTGAAACGGTTTTGTAAAGAGGGATGGTCCAAAATTCCTCCTGACTGTTGTGCAGGTCTGATCCGCAACAACAGAACACTTTGGGTTGAGGTTATTGCTGCTTTAAGAATATTTTGAAGATAAATACACAACGCAGAGGACGAGAGTACTAGAATACTAATGGTCAATAGCAAATTGTAAATAGGAGTTGGGTTTCAGTTCAACATCTGTTTAGAATCTGTGGAATGTCACTCCTGAACTCAGAGCGACGTGTGCCACGTTTTCATTAGTCTGTACATTGAGTCGGGGGCAGGATACTTGTTACTTGGCCATTGGCCAAGTTGTACTGCAATGACTTCTGATTAGTCAACCCCAGGTTAGGGTGGGGGGTTATAAATGGCATCCTGTTCCTTTGTTCGGTGGAGAAAAGCTGAGGAGAGGGGAGACTGAACATCTACCTACCAGCATAACATCCTGATTAGTCCTTCTCAAATAAACCTATTTTTCTCTCCTTGATTTGCTTTGGGGTTTGTGTTATTGAAGAATAACATAAATTGCTAACACTGCCAAAGGAGGGTCAACCAGTTATTAAATCAAAGGGCTCACATACTTTTTCCACCCTGCACTTTGAATGTTTACATGGTGTGTTCAATAAAGACAGGAAAACATATAATTGTGTGTTATTAGTTTAAGCAGACTGTTTGTCTATTGTTGTGACTTAGATGAAGAGCAGATCAAATTGTATGACCAATTTATGCAGAAATCCAGGTAATTCCAAAGGGTTCACATACTTTTTCATGCCACTGTACACTCCCTCAGACTGACTCTCTCTCCATCTTATTTTCTATAGATCCTGTGTCTGATAGGTTTTGGTCCAGCTATGATCCTGTTCGCCTATGTGGTGTCTTTCATGTTCACACGCGTCCAGAGTAACAGAGACTTCTTCTCTGTGGTCTCCATGATGGTGAGAACAACAATCTTCCCTCCCTCCCTCCCTGTCACACAACATTTATATAACATTCACACACAACATTACAACGTTCACACAACATTCTTACAATAGTAACAAAACCGTGAATTGTTTTTATTATGAAGTTTCATCTTTAGTGAAAAACAATATAAGTAGATTAATGATTTGTGTCAATGTGGGAGCAGCTATATTACTTTGTTTGGTTATTTTGTGTGTATGTGTCGTTCTGTTGCATACTAGGTGTGTGTGGTGTCTGCCTCCATCGTCCAGCTGTCATTTGTGAACGACAACCCCGGGCTGACGAGGATCCTCCACAATACACTATGTTTCTTCAACCCTCTCTACCCCTTAATGGGCTGCCTTAATTCTATCACCAAGGCCACCTTCCTGCCCTCCCTCTATGAAGAGGACTTCCTCTGGAAGAACCTGCTCATAGCTGTCCTATCTGTAAGTAGCAGGAAATGCCCTGGACATTACAGTAGGGATAGGAGTCAGAGTACAGAGATGTTGAGGTCTAACATGGATTGGGTTTGTTGTTGTTGCTTACTTTGTGTCTGGTAGGAAATTATTTCTGTTTCATACAGTATGCTAGCATATCAATATTTTTTTGTAGACAGACATATAGCACATCACACACATTGTTTCTCCCCAGCCCTATCTGCAGTGCATCCTGCTGCTGTTCATGCTGCGCTGGTTGGAGATCCGCTATGGAGGGAGGACCATGAAGAATGACCAGTTCTGCAGGTAAGGGATGAGAGAAGAAGAAGAGGGGCAGGGCTACTCAGAGGGAAGAGGTGGTGGTCAATGGATAGGGGGAGTATGTTGATAAAAATATCTCACAACTAAAGTCATTGTTAAAGTCCCAGTGCAGTCGAAAAGGACTCGCATACAGTAGAATAGAAAACCATTTGTACAAACTAGCGGAAATTATTAACACAACTGGTCACAAAGGTTTACTTGGAAGGGATATAAATACAGCGCTAATTTTGCTTTTATTTTATTTTTAAATAAAAAGATAAGGACGCCACCCAGTGCTCTCACTATCACCCCCTATCTTTGATAAAAACGGATATTAAACCATTTTGTAAAATCCTGTCGTCCTGTCTCGAAACCTACTTACCCAAATTGGTACATCCTCAGATAGCCGCCATTGTCTATTACTTACAGTATCTTACATGCTCATCAGAAACCAAAGCTCATTGGGCAGTTACAGTGCCTTGCGAAAGTATTCGGCCCCCTTGAACTTTGCGACCTTTTGCCACATTTCAGGCTTTAAACATAAAGATATAAAACTGTATTTTTTTGTGAAGAATCAACAACAAGTGGGACACAATCATGAAGTGGAACGACATTTATTGGATATTTCAAACTTTTTTAACAAATCAAAAACTGAAAAATTGGGCGTGCAAAATTATTCAGCCCCTTTACTTTCAGTGCAGCAAACTCTCTCCAGAAGTTCAGTGAGGATCTCTGAATGATCCAATGTTGACCTAAATGACTAATGATGATAAATACAATCCACCTGTGTGTAATCAAGTCTCCGTATAAATGCACCTGCACTGTGATAGTCTCAGAGGTCCGTTAAAAGCGCAGAGAGCATCATGAAGAACAAGGAACACACCAGGCAGGTCCGAGATACTGTTGTGAAGAAGTTTAAAGCCGGATTTGGATACAAAAGATTTCCCAAGCTTTAAACATCCCAAGGAGCACTGTGCAAGCGATAATATTGAAATGGAAGGAGTATCAGACCACTGCAAATCTACCAAGACCTGGCCGTCCCTCTAAACTTTCAGCTCATACAAGGAGAAGACTGATCAGAGATGCAGCCAAGAGGCCCATGATCACTCTGGATGAACTGCAGAGATCTACAGCTGAGGTGGGAGACTCTGTCCATAGGACAACAATCAGTCGTATATTGCACAAATCTGGCCTTTATGGAAGAGTGGCAAGAAGAAAGCCATTTCTTAAAGATATCCATGAAAAGTGTCGTTTAAAGTTTTCCACAAGCCACCTGGGAGACACACCAAACATGTGGAAGAAGGTGCTCTGGTCAGATGAAACCAAAATTGAACTTTTTGGCTACAATGCAAAACGTTATGTTTGGCGTAAAAGCAACACAGCTCATCACCCTGAACACACCATCCCCACTGTCAAACATGGTGGTGGCAGCATCATGGTTTGGGCCTGCTTTTCTTCAGCAGGGACAGGGAAGATGGTTAAAATTGATGGGAAGATGGATGGAGCCAAATACAGGACCATTCTGGAAGAAAACCTGATGGAGTCTGCAAAAGACCTGAGACTGGGACGGAGATTTGTCTTCCAACAAGACAATGATCCAAAACATAAAGCAAAATCTACAATGGAATGGTTCAAAAATAAACATATCCAGGTGTTAGAATGGCCAAGTCAAAGTCCAGACCTGAATCCAATCGAGAATCTGTGGAAAGAACTGAAAACTGCCGTTCACAAATGCTCTCCATCCAACCTCACTGAGCTCGAGCTGTTTTGCAAGGAGGAATGGGAAAAAATGTCAGTCTCTCGATGTGCAAAACTGATAGAGACATACCCCAAGCGACTTACAGCTGTAATCGCAGCAAAAGGTGGCGCTACAAAGTATTAACTTAAGGGGGCTGAATAATTTTGCACGCCCAATTTTTCAGTTTTTGATTTGTTAAAAAAGTTTGAAATATCCAATAAATGTTGTTCCACTTCATGATTGTGTCCCACTTGTTGTTGATTCTTCACAAAAAAATACAGTTTTATATCTTTATGTTTGAAGCCTGAAATGTGGCAAAAGGTCGCAAAGTTCAAGGGGGCCGAATACTTTCGCAAGGCACTGTATATCTCTCGACGCAGAAAAAAGCTTTTGATAGACTAAATGGTCATATCTTTGGTCGGTTTTGGAAAATATTATTAAAATACTATGTGCCAATACCTCAGCCATAGTAATAACAGGCAATACCTGCTCTGTTCTGGTCAGAATAAGTAGCAGGCAAGGTGATCCCATCTCACCTCAGCTATTTTTATTGTCTATGGAGGCCCTGACCCAGGGACTTCAACAATCAAAAGAAATTACAATCATATCTCTCAATTCTACGGGTCATGCCATCTCATTATACTCAGATAATATCAAACTTTATCTAGACAATGTACACTACCGGTTAAAAGTTTGGACACACCTACTCATTCAAGGGTTGTTCTTTATTATTACTATTTTCTACATTGTAGAATAATAGTGAAGACATCAAAACTATGTAATAATACATATGGAATCATGTAGTAACCAAAGTGTTTTATGTTAAACAAATCAACATATATTTTATATTTGAGATTCTTCAAATAGCCAACCTTTGCCTTGATGAGTTCTGGAGCGTGGATCTGGATGTTCCCCGTAGCCAGAGACGATACTAGCACAGCAGCTAGGAAGACCAGGAACAATGCCAGACTGAGAGGGGGAGGGAGTGAGACACACATACATTGAGTATGAAATGGACCTTTGACCCAAACCGACACTGTGTTGGAGTTCACACCCAGTTCCCTGTCCTTCTCAACCCAGACTGGGGGGAAGGGAGAGAAAGAAAGAGGGAGAGAGAAGAGAGAAAGAAAGGGAGAGTGCATGGGAGTGAAAGGGAGAGTGCATGGGAGAGATCATTTGAATTACAGCGAGAGAGACAAATGTATAGAGTAATTGTCTCTGACACAATGTATAGAGTAATTGTCTCTGACACAATGTCGAAAGTTCCTCTGCCACCACGAGTATCAAATGGACCTTTGACCCAAACAGTTCTTTAGAACACCCACAGGCCTCACAAGACATGTCTGAAGGTCCCCTGGTACCAGTTGAAAAAAATGAATGGAAGTATATGTGGAGACTGTTTAATGACAGAAAATAAGGTTTTAAATACGTTTAAATATAATAATAATAATAAAAGTTTCCTGATCTTTCTTATATCTCAAGATATAAATGTCTCTCTAGAGACACTTCAGAATAAACATCCTTTTTATATTTTGGGGGGACTGTCCATGTAGATAGTCTGTTATTCAATGCATTTGTATTGGCTAATAGCAGTAAGGCCCAAAACATTTTTTCATAATTATTATATATATATTTTTATACTTCAAGGTGTCTTAAAATTCAATATCAAATAACTAAATGATCCTTGGTGTGACCTTCTTAAAGCAATTCCATATACACTACCAGTCCAAAGTTTAGACACACCTACTCATTCCATGGTTTTTCTTTATTTTTTCACTATTTTCTACATTGTAGAATAATAGTGAAGACATCAAAACAATAACTTAACACATATGGAATAATGTAGTAACCAAAAAATTGTTAAACAAATCTAAATATATTTGGTGTCAGGTTTCCTCCAGACACAACGCTTGGCATTCAGACCAGAAAGTTCAATCTTAGTTTCATCAGACCAGAGAATCTTGTTTTTCATGCTCTGAGGGTGCCTTTTTTGCAAACTCCAAGCAGGTTGTCATGTGCCTTTTACTGAGGAGTGGCTTCCGTCTGGCCACTCCACCATAAAGGCCTGATTGGTGGAGTGCTGCAGAGATGGTTGTCCTTCTGGAAGGTTCTCCCATCTCCACAGAGGAACTCTGGAACTCTGTCAGAGTGACCATCGGGTTCCTGGTCACCTCCCTGACCAAGGCGCTTCTCCCCCGATTGCTCAGTTAGGCGGCGCGGCCAGCTCTAGGAAGAGTCTTGACTGTTTCAAACGTATTCTATTTAAGAATGATGTAGGCCACTTAGTTCTCGGGGACCTTCAATGCTGCAGAAATGTTTTGGTACACTTCCCCAGATCGGTGCCTCGACACAATCCTGTCTCGGAGCTCTACGGACAATTCCGTCGACTTCATGGCTTTGTTTTTGCTCTGACATGCACTGTCAACTGTGGGACCTTATATAGACAGGTGTGCCTTTCCAAATCATGTCCAATCAATTGAATTTACCACAGGTGGACTCCAATAAAGTTGTAGAAACATCTCAAGGATGATCAATGGAACAGGATGCACCTGAGCTCAATTTCCAGTCTCATAGCAAAGGGTCTGAACACTTATGTAAAGGTTTCTAAAAACAAATTCTAAAAACCTGTTTTCGCTTTGTCATTATTGGGTATTGTGTGTAGATTACTGAGGAATTGTTTTTATTTAATCCGTTTTAGAATAGGGCTGTAACGTAACAATGTGGAATGGAAAAAGTCAAGGGGTCTGAATACTTTCTGAAGGCACTGTATTTAGCGAACTACATGACAGTAGCTCACGCAAGGGCACAAGTAGACTACAAATGCATGCTGGGGCAGGCATGCCCTGAGCTCGTGAAGTGAGCGCTATTGAAGCGAAGTTTGGAGCGGGCGAGAAACCCGACTCTCTATTCTTTAGGAATATTTCTCCACGCACCAGCTCTGCTCCGCTAACATACACTTGACGCAAATGAGCTTCCCTGAGATGGTTTCTGACAGGTTGTGCAGAAATTATTTGGTTGTGCAAACCCACAGTTTCATCAGCTGTCCGTGTGGCTGGTCTCAGACGATCCCGCAATTGAAGAAGCCCGGATGTGGAGGTCTTGGGCTGGCGTGCTTACACGTGGTCTGCAGTGTTGGACGTACTGCCAAATTCTCTAAAATGATGTTGGAGGTGGCTTTTGCTAAAGAAATTAACACTAAATTATCTGCCAACAGCTCTGGTGGACATTCCTGCAGTCAGCATGCCAATTGCACGCTCCCTCAAAACTTGAGACATCTGGAGGCCCACCTCTTTTTTTGTTTCTCTTTTCTTTACCTACCAATTTTTTTACAAAATGCTGTGTGGTTAATATGATCATTTTCTTTTACTGTAGAGGGGCAGCTTACGCTACGTGTAGTATAAACTAAAAGTGTGTAAATGCACATCAATATTGTACCTGTAACCCCCCCCAATCAAAAAATGACAAGTAAAAACATAGTCAAAAATGTTTTTTTAAATTATTTTTTGGGGAGAAAAAAAAAACAGTAAAAATAAATAATTGTTTTTGTTTCTTTCTGACCTTTTCAATTTAAAACAATCACAGTGTGGTACTTGATATTGAGATAACAATGGCTGCATTGGATCTTTAATTCGTCATAATACTCCACCTAGCTTCAATTCCAATGTTCCTTGATTTGAATGAGACTTGAAAGTATGGTAACGTGAGACTATGAAACTGAATATTACCATTCTTTCTCCTGAAGGATCTCTTCCAATACTAAGGCTAAAGTGGAGCGTAACCCAGAGGAGGGGATCAACGAGGATGAAGATGTTCAGATGGAAAAGGCTCGGGTGAAGGAGGCCCTCACCTGCCAGTGCTGTGAGGAGGTGTGTGTGTTAAGTGCTTTTTTATTCACACCTTGATCTCTGTGGAAGACTAGTCCCATCTTTGAAAGGGGATTTGCCATGTTTTGACGGTTTCCTCAGATCTATTAACTGTCATCTAATAATGTTTTTTTTGTGCCCCCCCCTTCAGAAACCAGTAGTGGTGGTGAGTAACTTGAGGAAGCAGTTTAAATGTCCAAGGGAAGGAATCTCTCTCAAAAAGAGGAGGACGGTAGCCACCAAGAACATCTCCTTCTGTGTACGCAAAGGTCAGCCGAGCTTACTACTCTCCAACTGTAAACTGTACATTTGATCAGTCAAACACTAAACAATTCCATTGCTTGACATTTATCACATGAAGTTATGAATGCAATGATTTATGTCCAGGGCAATGGAGGCTGCTGAAGGGAGGATGGCTCGTAGTAATGGATGGACCGGAATAAATAGAATGGTATCGAACACATGGTTTCCATGTACTTCATTCCAGCCATTATTATAAGCCGTCCTCCCCTCAGCAGCCTCAACTGGATTTAAATGAGGCTTTGGTGGTGGGCGTGGTAAGGGTTGTGACAGGGGCGCAGTTGTTCTGCCTGCACAGTAAAAAAAATAAAAATTAGTGGCCCCAATCTTGGCGGTGTCAGGAAATTATAGACAAGCCATTTTCCCCCAATTCTACACTTTCCATGCAGCTGCTATTATTTTTGTTTTAAAGCAGATTTCCTGCAATTCTATGCATTTTGCCATGGCTAATACTGTGTTCTTTTGCCCAAACATAACAAAATATATACTGCTAAATTAATTGTTTTGGGGTTTTTCTATTCTCCCTTGACTGTCTATTTTTTATTTTGGTGGTTGTTAGTTCAAAACAAATCTAGATATATTTTACATTGTTTGTATTTAAGCAACCCGTCCAAGGATATTAATGGCAGAGAAATCCCTGAGGTCTGCACTGTGAGGCTTGGGTTTTTGAACAATGTCAATGGTCTCATAACAGATAACCAGTATATCAACTGTATGTGTGTTCAGGTGAGGTGCTTGGACTGCTGGGGCCCAACGGAGCAGGGAAAAGCACCATCATGCATATGTTGTCTGGAGACACAGTCCCAACCGCTGGACAGGTACATACCATTCACCCTCTCTGTCTTTTGACTGGACCCTATATGGAATTTTTAGGGCCAGTTTCCTGGACTTAAACGTCATTTAAATTGAAAATGCCTTTTAAGCTGGGTGTACATTACAAAATGTTGGTCCCGATTTAGCTGTCCCAGACAAGTTTGAGATCAGAGACAAAATCCCCATGTTGTTGCCTACTTGGGGTGCGCGGCAGTAACCAACGGTTGTTTAATGGGAGTGGGTCAGAGACTCAATCTGAGGGCTAACGATCAATCTTTGAGCAGTCCCAGACGTCACAATATTTTCAAACAATTCTCGTTGTGTGAGATGTGCAACGTCAAGTTTTGAGAACGGTGATGAGCAATAGCTAATGAGAGCACGTTGTTTCACGTCACCCATAATGTGTAGACTCGAGAAGGAGCGATGACTACTGCTAGTATGCATTTGTACTTGCCTTTAAATCAAAGCCAACGTGTCAAATTGTTACAGCTCTGAAGTTCACAATCAATCTTATTCATTTCAAATTGTTGGCTAGATATTTCAACTCTGAATGGCAAGCGTGAATGTCTGACTGAAAACATTTAGGACTGCTTTGAGCCACAGCTTGTTGTAGCTACGTTAAATCTAATCCCATCATTGTTTTCGTGCAACACCGTGGTATTAGCATTCCTCAAGACCAAGTGAAGAATCTTGTAGTGCGACCCCCGTCTGTCCCACCATCGTTTAGTGTGCGCACAACTACAGGAAAGATGGTTGTTTAATGTGAGGTTTAGCCTTAAAGGCCCAGTGCAGTCAAAAACTTGATTTTCCTTGACTTTTTCCACATTTTGTTACGTTAGCCTTATTCTAAAATGTATGAAATTGTTTTTTCCTCAATCTACACAATACCCCATGACAAAGGAAAAAAAAAATGTTAATACAGTTTTGCAAATAAAACGATTACATTTGCGTAAGTATTCAGACCCTTTACTCAGGTTCGATGGGGAGTGTCACTGCACAGCTATTTCAGGTCTCTCCAAAGATGTTCAAATCGGGTTCAAGTCCGGGCTCTGGCTGGGCCACTCAAGGACATTCAGAGACTTGTCCCGAAGCCACTCCTGCGTTGTCTTGGCTGTGTGCTTAGTGTCTTTATGCTGCCACCACCATGTAGGGCTGGGCAATATGGTCAAAATCTCATATCCTGATATATCACATTTTATATAAAATGACCACATGTAAAGGCCTATTTCTTATTACATATTTTTCTTCTTAAAAATATTTTTGTGGGCTTGCATGTTTTGCATTAATACGTGTCACATCAATTTGCATTTGGTACCTTGGGTCAAGTGTTAGCACCAACTCACGAAAACCCCCGTTTCTCGACCGTGTAAATTGGGGCCATGTTTTTGCAGATGTAAGTTGTAACGGCAGCTGTTAACTCCCATCTTCGTGGTCTGAGTCGGGGGTTTGTTTTGAGCACTCAACCGTACTTTTTTGGATCTCATCCGTAGACTCTCTCTGTACTGTTTCACACGATTCTTGTGTTGGTGGTGTTTGAGCCCATTATCGAGAACCGGCCTGAGGCATATTTTGCAGAGGACGGTTTTCTGGTCCGTGTCAGACTTTTCATACCCAAACCACATCCATGTGACCGAAGTAGCCCTTTTAGGTACGAGCTCCGTGTCACGTTTCTTCTCCTCCGTGTTTGTTTGTGTTGCAAATTTCCCCGTGTGGAAGAACGCTAAGCATTTTCCAATTGACAAAAAATATTGCTGCAAAGAGTGATTTGCAACAATTAAATATTATGCTCTATCGTCACACAATCTATATATCGCCCAGCCCTACCAGCATGCTTCACCGTAGGGATGGTGCCAGGTTTCCTCCAGATGTGACACTTTGCTGTCAAGCCAATGAGTTCAATCTTGGTTTCATCTGACCAGAGAATCTAGTTTCTCATGGTCTGAGTCCTTCAGGTGCCTTTTACTGAGGAGTGGCTTTCATCTGTCCATTCTACCATAAAGCCCTGATTGGTTGAGTATTGCAGAGATGGTTGTCCCTTCTCCACAGAGGAACTCTGGGGTTCTTGGTCAACTCCCTGACCAAGGTGTTTCTCTCCCGATTACTCAGTTTAAGATGAGTCTAGGTGGTTCCAAACTTCTTCCATTTAAGAATGGAGGCCACTGTGTTCTTGTGCACCTTCATTGCTGCAGAAATGTTTTGGTGCCTTGACACAATCCTGTCTCGGAGCTCTCCAGACAAACTCATGGCTTGGTTTTTGCTCTGACATGCGTCAACTGTGGGACCTTGTATAGTAACTTTCCAAATCATGTCCAATGAAGTTGTAGAAACATCAAGGATGATCAATGGAACAGCACACACCTGAGCTCAAGTAATTTAAATGTTTATTTGCAAACCTGTTTTTGCTTTGTCATTAAGCGGTATCGTGTAGATTGAGATTTCTTTTAATCAATTTTAGAATAAGGCTTTCAATGTGATGAAAGGGGTCTGAATACTTAGTATTATTCTAACCTCAGTGGAAACAATACATACAGTCAAAATTGGGATGCTGTCCAGTCTTAACAATTCTTGCTTGAGAAATTGCTCTTTCCTAAGGTTGGTTTTCAATCAAAATTGTATAAAACAATCACAAATAAAAGGTACTTAATTATTGCCCAGAAATGGTTTAATATTGAGACAAAAAACAGCTGCTTTTAAGGTCCAATCTGATCCTATATAACAGTCTGTTTTTCTTGCCTCAGGTCCTGATGGGGGACTACAGTACAGAGTTCCGTCCAGTAGACAACCCCCTGGAGCATATAGGCTACTGTCCCCAGGTCAGCCCTTTGTGGCCCCGCATCACCCTGGAGGAACACCTGGAGATCTACGCTGCCATCAAGGGCCTCCGCGGACAGGACGTCCCTGGCATCATCACACGGTAACTATCCACTATCATGTTAACACTTGTCATTTAGCAGATGCTCTTTTCCAGTGTGACTGCATTCATGTTAACTAGGAAGGACAACCACATCACAGGCAACGAAAGTGTGGTGGGTGGGGGCAGTTGCTGTTCCGATCGTGAGGAGGAGCGGGGTGATATAGGAGAACTTGAAAACCAGGCAGGCGGCAGCGTTCTGGATAAGTTTCATGGGTTTGATGGCACAAGTGGGGAACCCAGCCAACAGCAAGTTGCAGTGGTCCAGACCGGAGATGACAAGTGCCTGGATTGACCTTCCTCTTCCTGTGTATTATAGGGTCGTACTCTACAGGTGTTGTAGAGCACGAACGGGTCACTGCTTTGATGTTTGCAGAGAACAATAGTGTCACGTCAAGGTTCTTCGCACTCTGGGAGGGTGACACTGGAGTTGTCAACCGTGATGGAGATTTCTTTGAGCGGGCAGGTCTTCCCCCAGGGGAAGAGCAGTTATGTCTTATTGAGCTTGAGGTGGTGGGCCGGGCACCTGGGTGTCAGAAGGGAACGTAGTTGCATGTCATCTGCAGAGCAATGATAGGAGAGACCATGTGAGGATATGACGGAGCCGAGTGACTTGGTGTATAGAGGCCCTAGAACCGAGCGCTGGGGGACACCAGTAAATCTGTGTCCGACGCAGATCCTCTCCATGTCATCTGGTAGGAGCGGCCTGCCAGGTAGGACGCAATCCAAGAGTGTGCAGAGCCTGAGATGCCCTGCCCTGAGAGGGTGGAGAGGAGGATCTGATGGTTCATGGTGTCAAAGGCAGTGGATAGATCTAGGAGGATGAGAACAGAGGAGAGAGTCAGCTTTGGCAGTGCAGAGAGCCTCTGACACAGAAGAGCAGTCACGTTTGGGTGACCCATCTTGAAGCCTGACTAGTTAGGGTCAAGATCATAGAGAGCCATAACGATAAAGTTGATCATAGACAGCACACTCAGGTGTTTTGGAAAGAAAAGGCTACAGGTCTATAGTTTGATGTCAGATGAGTCGAGTGTTGGTTTCTTGAGGGGAGAAACAATTTTGAAGTTAGAGGCGACGCAGCCAGTGGTCAGGGATAAGTTGATGGGAGAAGGTCTCCAAGATGGTTTGGGGTCGAGCAGGCAGGTTGTCCAGTGGCCAGACGTCATCTGGAAAAGGGGAGAAAGAGGTCAAGGTGAAGGGTAGTTCTGAGTGAGACCAGTGGACTCAATAGGCTGAGTGAAGGAGTAGCAGATGTCGTCAATCTTTTTTTCCCCCCAAAGTTGTTGATAAAGTCATCCAGAGGGAGGGGGGGGGTAGAGGATTAAGGAGGGAGAAGGTGGAAGAGTTTCCTAGGGTAAGAGGTAGAAGCATGAAATGTAGTGGTTGAAAGTGGTTTTAGCAGCAGATACAGAGGAAGAGAAGGTAGAGAGGAGGGAGTGAAAGGCTGATAGGTTCTCTGGAAGTTTGTTCCTCCATTTTCCTATCAGCCCTGTTTTGTAAACTCACAATGAGTCACTCAGCCACGGAGTAGGAGGGGAGGGCCGAGCCGGCCGGGAGGAAAGGGGACTGTGCAGGTCATAGGATGCGGAAAGGGAGGGGAGTAGAGTCGAAGAGGCAGAGTCGCGATAAGTATTTAGCAGAAGGGAGAGGAGATGGACAGGTGAGAATAGAAATTAGTAGACCTGTGTCACCACCACCAAAGACCAGGTGCTCTCGGACTATGAGAGAAACAGTCAGATGTAGAGTAGCAGTGTTCGCTGGGGTGATACATGTCTTTGTCAGGGCCAGAAAGTCGAGGGACTGAAGGGCAGCATAGGTTGAGATGAACTAGTCGTTCTTGACCGCAGAGTGGCAGTTCCAAATGCTGCCAGAGACCAGGAATTCCACATGGATTGTGAGTGCAGGGTGCACTAAATTAGGAGGGTTGCAACCAAGTTGTGGGGAACGTCTGTAAATCCTACAGGGGAGGTGCAAACAGGTATAGAAAACACACAGGGTTGACAAAGCTGCAAAATCAGAAAGTAAATAACTAGGTAAGATATACTCAAGTTAGAGTGTGGAGCCTTCCTCCAACAACTCCACAGAACCGTCTTTGTTTCGGCGTTGGTCTTAGTTATGAGACCGAACTGACACGACCGCTGCTTACAGCTGCTGCTTACAGCTACCGCTGAGAAACCAGGGGAGGCTGAAGAACTAACACTAATTGCTAATTGCTTATCAGAGGTGGAGAGCACGCCTCCCTGTACTAATTGCTGATTGCCTAGGAGAAGCGAAAGCACTCCCCCTCCAATATAGCCACTAATTACCCAAAATAAGTCACAAATGGCCCTGTACCTTCCTCCTGATTGATGTGTCATGAACTATCTGCAAATTATGAACAGTCAGCAGACACCAAGTAGGTCACTGTGAAGACAGGGAGCACTTACAGTAGATGGCCCTAGCTAGCTTACAGACAGTACTAGACATCAATAGATAAAGACAACAAAAAAATTCTACTATCAGGAGTCCTCTAGCTATAGATTGAAGCACACTGAGATGGTGCCTGAGAAGCTGGTTATATGCAGTACACTCAGAAAAGAGATGTTAACCACTGTGCCACAAAGAGGGACTTAGGGTAATTACAATTGGCTCAGAACAGGGCAGCACGGCTGGCCCTTTAAAGTAAACGGAGAGCTAACAATGATATGAATGTAAATCTCTCATGGCTCAAAGTGGAAGAGAGATTGACTTCATCACTACTTGTTTCTGTAAGAGGTGTTGACATGCTGAATTCACCGAGCTGTCTGTTTAAACTACTAGCACACAGCTCAGACACCCATTCATACCCCACAAGACATGTCACCAGAGGTCTCTTCACAATGCTCAAGTCCAGATTTAAAATTTAAATTAAAAAAATTATAAAAAATACAGGTAAAAATACACCTTATGGAACAGCGGGGACTGTGAAGAGACACACACAAAGGTGCAGACACAAACATACGCACACAAGCGCTAGCACACACACTCTACACACACGTACATTATAATATTGTTGTATGGTGGTTTTATACAGTTTGTATTGTAGATATGTAGTGGTGTAATAATGTTATATGATGTCCTGTTTTCTCTGTTTTTATACGTAATGTAAGTGCTTTAATGTGTTTGGACCCCATAATAGATATAAATACCCTTATGACAACTGTCTTGTGGTAGTAACAGGTGGTGCCTGATGTAGTCAGAGATGTGCTGTTGACAACTAAGCATTGATTGGATTGTTTATCTGGAGTTCATTTTAATCCTAAAAAATGAATAATGTATCTAACATTTGCGTCTTATCTAACCTACCTTTTAGACTTGGCCCTCTTTATTTTTCTGTTATGTACCTTTTTGCTGTGGTCTCCTGTGGAATGGACTTTGTGTGAACGTTGTGTCTGTCTCTCTCTCTGTGTTCCTTTCAGTGTGGTGAATGCTCTGGAGCTGAAGGGCCACCTCCACAAGCAGGCCAAAAACCTCTCAGCTGGGATCAAGAGGAAGGTGAGACAGAAAGAGGGAGAGCATGAGAGAGTTCCACTTTACACTCTGTCTACTCTCCACACACCTTTACATAACACTGTGGAAAGGGAGACGTTTAGTTTGAAACTGCCTGCCAGGGAGACCTTTGGAGAGCTGAAATGGGGTTGCTTCAGAGATTCCGTTTGGGCCTAGCAGTACCATCCATCATTTAATATGACGTTTGATAATAGAGGAAAAGAGGTGAGTATTTCCTCCCTCTGCCAGCTCAAACAACCCTACAATGTTAGCTGGTGTGTGTGTAAAATAACCACCAAGCTTAGCCCATAAACATTAACCAAATCCTAAAACCTTACTTTGCTCACTTGTTTAATTTGTATATCTGTGTCACAGTATGTTGACTGCTGTCTCAATCTCTGAATGCTCAGCTATGAGAAGCCAATTGACGTTTACTCCTGAGGTGCTGACATATTGTACCCCCTACAACCGCTGTGATTATTATTTGACCCTGCTGGTCATCTATGAACGTTTGAACATCTTGAAGAACGATCTGGCCTTCATGGACAATCTTATAATCTCCACTTGGGAAAGCCAGAAGAGGACTGTCAACCCCTCAGAGCCTGGTTCCTCTCTAGGTTTCTTCCTGACTTACTAGGGAGTTTTTCCTAGCCAACCTTGCTTCTACATCTGCATTGCTTGCTGTTTAGAGTTTTAGGTTGGGTTTCTGTATAAGCACTTTGGGACATCTGCTGATGTAAAAAGTGCTTTATAAATACATTTGATTTGATTGTTGTGTTTTCTTTGTGCGTTTTAGCCTAGCCCAAACATTCAAATCCTTTTGCCCTCACTAATTCTCATTTGGCTGTTTAATTTGTATCTGTGCCACATGTTGTTGACTGTATTCCTTTGTGTTTCCTGTTTATGTGTTTCAGTTGTGCTTTGCTCTCAGCATGTTGGGGAACCCTCAGATAGTTCTGTTGGACGAGCCTTCTACAGGGATGGACCCCAAGTCCAAACAACGCATGTGGTGAGACCCATGCTCCTCTCCCTGGGACAGGCACAATCAGACCAAAACAATGTTGTTGACAAGAAGTAGTTGTGCGGTACAAGGCTGAGAAATTACAGCAAAATCACACTGCAATCAATAGAAACCAGAATGTATCGTGTTTCATTGTGTAATTTGTATATGTACACTATATATACAAAAGCATGTGGACACCCCTTCAGTGGATTCAGCTATTTCAGCCACACCTATTGCTAACAGGTGAATAAAATTGAGCACACAGCCATGCAATCTCCATAGCCAAACATTGGCAGTAGAATGGCCTTTCAAAGTGGCACCGTCATAGGATGCCACCTTTCCAACAAGTCAGTTTGTCAAACGTCTGCCTTGCTAGAGCTGCCCTTATTGTGAAGTGGAAACGTTTAGGAGCAACAACGGCTCAGCTGCAAAGTGGTAGGCCACACAAGCTCACAGAATGGGACCACTGAGTGCTGAAGCGTGTAGCGCATAAAAATCGTCTGTCCTCGGTTGCAACACTCACTAACAAGTTCCAAACTGCCTCTGGAAGCAACGTCAGCACAAGAACTGTTCGTCTGAAGATTCATGAAATGTTGTTCCATGGCTGAGCAGCCGCACACAAGCCTAAGATCACCATATGCAATGCCAAGCGTCGGCTGGAGTGATGTAAAGCTCGCCGCCATTGGACTCTGGAGCAGTGGAAACGCTTTCTCTGGAGTGATGAATCACGCTTCACTATCTGGCAGTCCGACGGACAAATCTGGGTTTGGCAGATGCCAGGAAAACGCTACCTGGCCGAATGCTAAGTGCCAACTGTAAAGGGGGGAATAATGGTCTGGAGCTGTTTTCCATGGTTCGGGCTAGGCCCCTTAGTTCCAGTGAAGGGAAATCTTAACGCTACAGCATACAATGACATTCTAGATGATTCTGCGCTTCCAACTTTGTGGCAACCGTTTGAGGAAGGCCCATTCCAGTTTCAGCATGAGAATACCCCGTGCACAAAGCGAGGTTCATATAGAAAATGTTTGTCAAGATCAGTGTGGAAGAACTTGACTGGCCTGCACAGAGCCGTGACCTCAACCCCATCGAACACCTTCAGGATGAATTGGAACGCTGACTAGCCCAACAGGCCTAATAGCCCAACATCAGTGTCCCACCTCACTAATGCTCTTGTGTCTGAATGGTAGCAAGTCCCTGCAGCAATGTTCTAACATCTAGTGGAAAGCCTTCCCAGAAGAGTGGAGGCTGTTGTAGCAGTAAAAGGGGGACCAACTCCATATTAATGTCCATGATTTTGGAATGAGATGGTTGACGAGCAGGTGTCCATACACTACATAACCAAAAGTATATGTCAACTTCAGTTTCAAAACTGTTTTCAGTTAGTTTTTTAGTTTTAGATTTTCATTGTTCTACTCTGTTAAGTAGCCAGTAAAGTGCTAAGGCTGTGGTCCTTCTGTCCCTCTGGTTCGTCCTGTCTCCAGGAGGGCTATCCGGGCAGCGTTTAAGAACCGCCAGCGTGGGGCCATTCTGACCACTCACTACATGGAGGAGGCTGAGGCTGTGTGTGACCGCGTGGCCATCATGGTGTCAGGGCAGCTCAGGTGAGTGTTGGGGTATCAGAGTAGGGGTGAAGATGGATGGAACATAGCGTTGGATAGAGAATGCACTTGCCACAATGGCTGTTTGTGGTCTGCCCTCTATCCAACTCAATGAGGGGGACAGGGGGACATCCAGAAGCTCTGACATTGGGGCTGGCTTTGGGGAAAGGTGTGATATGTTGCAATTACATTGCTTTAGCTAATAATCTATGTCGCAGTAACTAGGTTATAAATAACTTTGTTGCAATGACTTTGTTACAAGTACTTTGTCTTTTTTCATACTGTGGGTATGTTTTTAGTGTTTAGATTTTTTGTTTTGTGTTGAGATCAGGTGGTGTATTGGAGAGTTGATTTGTGGTAGTTGTGATTAGGATGATGGTGATGAAGACAAGGATGTGTTATATCTCAGGTGTATTGGGTCTATCTAGTTGTGATTATGATGACGATGTGTTTCAGGTGTATTGGGTTTATCTAGTTGTGATGATGATGATGATGATGTGTCTCAGGTGTGTTGGGTTTATCTAGTTATGATGATGTGTCTCAGGTGTGTTGGGTTTATCTAGTGATGATGATGATGATGTGTCTCAGGTGTGTTGGGTTTATCTAGTTGTGATGATGATGATGTGTCTCAGGTGTGTTGGGTTTATCTAGTTGTGATGATGATGTGTCTCAGGTGTGTTGGGTTTATCTAGTTGTGATGATGATGTGTCTCAGGTGTGTTGGGTTTATCTAGTGATGATGATGATGTGTCTCAGGTGTGTTGGGTTTATCTAGTTGTGATGATGATGATGATGATGATGAGGTGTGTTGGGTTTATCTAGTTATGATGATGTGTCTCAGGTGTGTTGGGTTTATCTACTTGTGATGATGATGTGTTTCAGGTGTGTTGGGTTTATCTAGTGATGATGATGATGTGTTTCAGGTGTGTTGGGTTTATCTAGTTATGATGATGATGTGTCTCAGGTGTGTTGGTTTATCTAGTTGTGATGATGTGTTTCAGGTGTATTGGGTTTATCTAGTTGTGATGATGATGATGTGTCTCAGGTGTGTTGGGTTTATCTAGTTGTGATGATGATGATGATGATGATGTTGATGTGTCTCAGGTGTATTGGGTTTATCTAGTTGTGATGATGATGTGTCTCAGGTGTATTGGGTTTATCTAGTTGTGATGATGATGATGATGTGTTTCAGGTGTATTGGGTTTATCTAGTTGTGATGATGATGTGTCTCAGGTTTATTTAGTTGTGATGATGATGATGATGTGTCTCAGGTGTATTGGGTTTATCTAGTTGTGATGATGATGATGTGTCTCAGGTGTGTTGGGTTTATCTAGTTATGATGTGTCTCAGGTGTGTTGGGTTTATCTAGTTGTGATGATGATGATGTGTCTCAGGTGTGTTGGGTTTATCTAGTTATGATGATGATGATGTGTCTCAGGTGTATTGGGTTTATCTAGTTATGATGATGATGTGTCTCAGGTGTATTGGGTTTATCTAGTTATGATGATGATGTGTCTCAGGTGTATTGGGTTTATCTAGTTGTGATGATGATGATGTGTCTCAGGTGTATTGGGTTTATCTAGTTGTGATGATGATGATGTGTCTCAGGTGTGTTGGGTTTATCTAGTTATGATGATGTGTCTCAGGTGTGTTGGGTTTATCTAGTGATGATGATGATGTGTCTCAGGTGTATTGGGTTTATCTAGTTGTGATGATGATGTGTCTCAGGTTTATTTAGTTGTGATAATGATGGTGATGTATTTCAGGTGTATCGGGTTTATCTAGTTGTGATGATGATGTGTCTCAGGTGTGTTGGGTTTATCTAGTTATGATGTGTCTCAGGTGTGTTGGGTTTATCTAGTTGTGATGATGATGTGTCTCAGGTGTATTGGGTTTATCTAGTTATGATGATGTGTCTCAGGTGTATTGGGTTTATCTAGTTATGATGATGTGTCTCAGGTGTATTGGGTTTATCTAGTTGTGATGATGATGATGTGTCTCAGGTGTATTGGGTTTATCTAGTTGTGATGATGATGATGTGTCTCAGGTGTATTGGGTTTATCTAGTTATGATGATGTGTCTCAGGTGTATTGGGTTTATCTAGTTGATGATGATGATGTGTCTCAGGTGTATTGGGTTTATCTAGTGATGATGATGATGTGTCTCAGGTGTATTGGGTTTATCTAGTGATGATGATGATGTGTCTCAGGTGTATTGGGTTTATCTAGTTATGATGATGTGTCTCAGGTGTATTGGGTTTATCTAGTTGTGATGATGATGATGTCTCAGGTGTCAGGTTTATTGTGTATGATGTTTGTCTAGGTGTATGATGATGTGTCTCAGGTGTATTGGGTTTATCTAGTTTGATGATGATGTGTCTCAGGTGTATTGGGTTTATCTAGTTGATGATGATGTGTCTCAGGTGTATTGGGTTTATCTAGTTGTGATGATGATGATGTGTCTCAGGTGTATTGGGTTTATCTAGATGTGTCTCAGGTGATGATGATGATGTGTCTCAGGTGTATTGGGTTTATCTAGTTGAGATGATGATGATGATGATGTCTCAGGTGTATTGGGTTTATCTAGTTATGATGATGTGTCTCAGGTGTATTGGGTTTATCTAGTTATGATGATGTGTCTCAGGTGTATTGGGTTTATCTAGTTATGATGATGTGTCTCAGGTGTATTGGGTTTATCTAGTTATGATGATGTGTCTCAGGTGTATTGGGTTTATCTAGTTATGATGATGTGTCTCAGGTGTATTGGGTTTATCTAGTTATGATGATGTGTCTCAGGTGTATTGGGTTTATCTAGTTATGATGATGTGTCTCAGGTGTATTGGGTTTATCTAGTTATGATGATGTGTCTCAGGTGTATTGGGTTTATTTAGTTGATGATGATGTCTCAGGTGTCTCAGGTGTATTGGGTTTATCTAGTTATGATGATGATGTGTCTCAGGTGTATTGGGTTTATCTAGTTGTGATGATGATGATGTGTCTCAGGTGTATTGGGTTTATCTAGTTGTGATGATGATGATGTGTCTCAGGTGTATTGGGTTTATCTAGTTATGATGATGTGTCTCAGGTGTATTGGGTTTATCTAGTTATGATGATGTGTCTCAGGTGTATTGGGTTTATCTAGTTATGATGATGTGTCTCAGGTGTATTGGGTTTATCTAGTTATGATGATGTGTCTCAGGTGTATTGGGTTTATCTAGTTATGATGATGTGTCTCAGGTGTATTGGGTTTATCTAGTTATGATGATGATGTGTCTCAGGTGTATTGGGTTTATCTAGTTATGATGATGTGTCTCAGGTGTATTGGGTTTATCTAGTTATGATGATGATGTGTCTCAGGTGTATTGGGTTTATTTAGTTATGATGATGTCTCAGGTGTATTGGGTTTATCTAGTTATGATGATGTGTCTCAGGTGTATTGGGTTTATCTAGTTATGATGATGTGTCTCAGGTGTATTGGGTTTATCTAGTTATGATGATGTGTCTCAGGTGTATTGGGTTTATCTAGTTGTGATGATGTGTCTCAGGTGTATTGGGTTTATCTAGTTATGATGATGTGTCTCAGGTGTATTGGGTTTATCTAGTTGTGATGATGATGATGTGTCTCAGGTGTATTGGGTTTATGATATGTGTCTCAGGTGTATTGGGTTTATCTATGATGATGTGGGTCTCAGGTGTATTGGGTTTATCTAGTTATGATGATGATGATGTGTCTCAGGTGTATTGGGTTTATCTAGTTATGATGATGTGTCTCAGGTGTATTGGGTTTATCTAGTTATGATGATGTGTCTCAGGTGTATTGGGTTTATCTAGTTGTGATGATGTGTCTCAGGTGTATTGGGTTTATCTAGTTGTGATGATGATGATGTGTCTCAGGTGTATTGGGTTTATCTAGTTATGATGATGTGTCTCAGGTGTATTGGGTTTATCTAGTTATGATGATGTGTCTCAGGTGTATTGGGTTTATCTAGTTATGATGATGTGTCTCAGGTGTATTGGGTTTATCTAGTTATGATGATGTGTCTCAGGTGTATTGGGTTTATCTAGTTATGATGATGTGTCTCAGGTGTGTTGGGTTTATCTAGTTATGATGATGATGATGTGTATCTAGTTATGATGATGTGTCTAAGGTGTATTGGGTTTATCTAGTTTATCTATTGGGTTTATGATGATGTGTCTCAGGTGTATTGGGTTTATCTAGTTATGATGATGTGTCTCAGGTGTATTGGGTTTATCTAGTTGTGATGATGTGTCTCAGGTGTATTGGGTTTATCTAGTTGTGATGATGATGATGTGTCTCAGGTGTATTGGGTTTATCTAGTTATGATGATGTGTCTCAGGTGTATTGGGTTTATCTAGTTATATGATGTGTCTCAGGTGTATTGGGTTTATCTAGTTGTGATGATGATGTGTCTCAGGTGTATTGGGTTTATCTAGTTGTGATGATGATGATGATGATGTGTTTCAGGTGTATTGGGTTTATCTAGTTGTGATGATGATGATGATAATGATAATGTGTCTCAGGTGTGTTGGGTTTATCTAGTTATGATGATGATGTGTCTCAGGTGTTTTGGGTTTATCTAGTTGTGATGGTGATAATGTGTCTCAGGTGTGTTGGGTTTATCTAGTTATGATGGTGATGTATTTCAGGTGTATTGGGTCTATCTAGTTGTGATGGTGACGTGTCTCAGGTGTATTGGGTTTATATAATTGTGATGATGTTGATGATGATGTGTCTCAGGTGTATTGGGGAGTTGATTTGTGGTCGTTGTGATTAGGATGAGGATGATGTGTCTCAGGTGTTTTGGGTTTATCTAGTTGTGATGATGATGTGTTTCAGGTGTGTTGGGTTTATCTAGTTATGATGATGTGTCTCAGGTGTATTGGGTTTATCTAGTTATAATGATGATGATGTGTCTCAGGTGTATTGGGTCTATATAGTTGTGATGATGATGATTTTATTTTATTTTTATTTCACCTTTATTTAACCAGGTAGCCTAGTTGAGAACATGTTCTCATTTACAACTGCGACCTGGCCAAGATAAAGCATAGCAGTGTGAACAGACAACAACACAGAGTTACACATGGAGTAAACAATAAACAAGTCAATAACACAGTAGAAAAAAAGAGTCTATATACATTGTGTGCAAAAGGCATGAGGAGGTAGGCGAATCATTTCAATTTTGCAGATTAACACTGGAGTGATAAATGATTAGATGGTCATGTGCAGGTAGAGATACTGGTGTGCAAAAGAGCAGAAAAGTAAATAAATAAAAACAGTATGGGGATGAGGTAGGTAAATTAGGTGGGCTATTTACCGATGGACTAAGTACAGCTGCAGCGATCGGTTAGCTGCTCAGATAGCAGATGTTTAAAGTTGGTGAGGGAGATAAGTCTCCAACTTCAGAGATTTTTGCAATGCGTTCTAATCACAGGCAGCAGAGAACTGGAAGGAAAGGCGGCCAAATGAGGTGTTGGCTTTAGGGATGATCAGTGAGATACAGCGTGTGCTACGGGTGGGTGTCGCCATCGTGAACAGTGAACTGCGATAAGGTGGAGCTTTATCTAGCATGGACTTGTAGATGACCTGGAGCCAGTGGGTCTGGCAACGAATATGTAGCGAGGGCCAGCCGACTAGAGCATACAGGTCGCAGTGGTGGGTGGTGTAAGGTGCTTTAGTAACAAAACGGATGGCACTTTGATAAACTGCATCCAGTTTGCTGAGTAGAGTATTGGAAGCTAATTTGCTAGATTTGATTTTAGATTAGAGATGTTTGAAATGAGTCTGGAAGGAGAGTTACAGTCTAGCCAGACACCTAGGTACTTATAGATGTCCACATATTCTAGGTCGGAACCATCCAGGGTGGTGATGCAAGTCGGGCGTGCGGGTGCAGGCAGCCAACGGTTGAAAAGCATGCATTTTGTTTTACTAGCGTTTAAGAGCAGTTGGAGGCCACGGAAGGAGTGTTGTATGGCATTGAAGCTCGTTTGGAGGTTAGATAGCACAGTGTCCACGGAAGGGCCAGAAGTATACAGAATGGTGTCGTCTGCGTAGAGGTAGATCAGGGAATCGCCCGCAGCAAGAGCAACATCATTGATTATATACAGAGAAAAGAGTCGGCCCGAGAATTGAACCCTGTGGCACCCCCATAGAAACTACCAGAGGACCGGACAACATGCCCTCCGATTTGACACACTGAACTCTATCTGCAAAGTAGTTGGTGAACCAGGCAAGGCAGTCATTAGAAAAACCGAGGCTATCGAGTCTGCCGATAAGAATATGGTGATTGACAGAGTCGAAAGCCTTGGCCAGGTCGATGAAGGCAGCTGCACAGTACTGTCTTTTATCGATGGCGGTTATGATATTGTTTAGTACCTTGAGCGTGGTTGTGGTGCACCCGTGATCGGCTCGGAAACCAGATTGCACAGCGGAGAAGGTACGGTGGGATTCGAGAACAGTTGCATATCGCGGGGACTATTCGATGCTATTGCAGTCCGCCACAGGATGTTTTTGTGCTGGTCGAGGGCAGTCAGGTCTGGAGTGAACCAAGGGCTATATCTGTTCTTAGTTCTGCATTTTTTGAATGGAGCATGCTTATCTAAGATGGTGAGGAAGTTACTTTTAAAGAATGACCAGGCATCCTCAACTGACGGGATGAGGGCAATGTCCTTCCAGGATACCCGGGCCAGGTCGATTAGAAAGGCCTGCTCGCAGAATTGTTTTAGGGGGCATTTGACAGTGATGAGGGGTGGTCATTTGACTGCGGACCCATAGCAGATACAGGCAATGAGGCAGTGATCGCTGAGATCCTGGTTGAAGACAGCGGAAGTGTATTTGGAGGGCCAGTTGGTCAGGATAACGTCTATGAGGGTGCCCTTGTTTACAGATTTAGGTTTGTACCTGGTGGGTTCCTTGATGATTTGTGTGAGATTGAGGGCATCTAGCTTAGATTGTAAGACTGCCGGGGTGTTAAGCATATCCCAGTTTAGGTCACCTAACAGAACAAACTCTGAAGCTAGATGGGGGGCGATCAATTCACAAATGGTGTCCAGGGCACAGCTGGGAGCTGAGGGGGGTCGGTAGCAGGTGGCAACAGTGAGACTTATTTCTGGAGAGAGTCATTTTTAAAATTAGTAGTTTGAACAGTTTGGGTATGGACCTGGAAAGTATGACAACTTTGCATGCTATCTCTGCAGTAGACTGCAACTCCTCCCCCTTTGGCAGTTCTATCTTGACAGAAAATGTTGTAGTTGGGTATGGAAATCTCAGAATTTTTGGTGGCCTTCCTAAGCCAGGATTCAGACACGGCAAGGACATCAGGGTTGGCAGAGTGTGCTAAAGCAGTGAGTAAAACAAACTTAGGGAGGAGGCTTCTGATGTTGACATGCATGAAACCAAGGCTTTTTCGATCACAGAAGTTAACAAATGAGGGTGCCTGAAAACATGCAGGGCCTGGGTTTACCTCCACATCACCCGCGGAACAGAGGAGGAGTAGTATGAGGGTGCGGCTAAAGGCTATCAAAACTTGTCGCCTAGAGCGTTGGGGACAAAGAATAAAAGGAGCAGATTTCTGGGCATGGTAGAATATATTCAGGGCATAATGCGCAGACAGGGGTATGGTGGGGTGCGGGTACAGCGAAGGTAAGCCCAGGCACATGATGATGTGTCTCTGTCTCTCAGGTGTATTGGGTCTATCCAGCACCTGAAGGGGAAGTATGGGCGTGGCTACAGCCTGGAATTGAAGCTGAGAGAGGAGCTGACGGGGCTCCAACAAGTGGCCCTGCTCCACAAGGAGATCCGTCGAATCTTCCCTCATGCTGCAAGACAGGAGAGGTGAGTCAGAGCAGAGGGGTGTGTGTGTGTGTGTGTGTGTGTGTGTGTGTGTGTGTGTGTGTGTGTGTGTGTGTGTGTGTGTAATGAAATGCTTAAGCCTGCTGCCTCTGTCTTACAGCTTTGCCACCCTGATGGTTTACAAGATCCCCATGGAGGATGTCAAGTCACTGGCCAAGTCCTTCTCTCAGCTAGAGAGTGGTGAGTGTGTGTGATCACTCTCTGACCATCTGCCTCATGTTTCATTGATCCGTTACAATTTAGGCAAAATGCATTGTGTTCTAATGTTTTCTGCTCTCCGCTTCCTCCAGCTAAGCAAGCCTTCAACTTTGAAGAGTACAACTTTTCACAATCAACCTTAGAGCAGGTAAGTACTCATTTGTGAACCTTACCTTGAATAACATGTGATGTTACATCAACTGCAATGCAAACTCCATCCACTTCCTGACTATTTGTCTTAGCTAGTCTCTCTCTTGCTCTCTCTCACCCCATCGCTCAGGTCTTCATGGAGTTTGCTAAGGAGCAGGAGAACGAGGAGGAAGAGGTGGGTTCCCTCAGCACCACGTTCCAGTGGCAGCGGCTCCGCCAGGACGGCCCTGTGCCTGTCAACCACACAGACAGCATTGTGCACCAGCTCTGAGCTCCACTGGGGGGGGGGGTGTCTGTGGCCGGCACCGTCTCTGGGCTCCCATTCTCCCTGCCTACATGGCACTAACCTCGTCCCCAGCCTAAAGAGGCTGGAATCGAGTTTACTATGGCACATGCTATGCCAGCCCTGGCAATGCACTCACCCCTCACCTCACGGCTAACACCACCACCCACCACCAGCCCAAACTAATAGGACAAGATGGGCGTCACAGGACGGATGGATGCCCCTATGGACATGGCCCTGGAGGGCTAGCAACTATACACTCACACCGGAACTGTCTGTGTTTGGGATGGGAAGTCTCTCTGGGGCTGAGGTGTGTGAGTTGTCCAAACTACTGTGTGTTTTCTGACCTTTGCACTGACTAACCAAGGGGCCTGCTCCACTTCACCCAACCAGAATCTCCCTCCTCTGATGACGCACTGATACGACTAATACCTACTACATTTTTTTAATAGGTTTTATTTTATTTTTTATCTGAATTCACAGCAAGTTCGTATATATGGATATATATATTTAAGCAATAAGGCCCGAGGAGGTGTGGTATATGGCCAATATACCACGGCTAAGGGCTATTCTTATGCATGACCCATCGCGGAGTACCTGGACACAGCCCTTAGCCATGGTATAATTGCCATATACCACAAAACCCGAGGCGCCTTATTGCTATTATAAACTGGTTATCAACATAATTAGAGCAGTAAAAAATAAATGTTTTGTCATACCTGTGGTATATGGTCTGATATACCACAGCTGTCAGCCAGTCAGCATTCAGGGCTCGAACCACCCAGTTTATAAATATAGATCTTCTTATATATATATATATATATATATATATATATACTACAGTTCAAAAGTTTGGGGTCACTGAGAAATGTCCTTGTTTTTGAAAGAAAAACTAGGCAGAGTTCCTCTGTCGAGTGTCTGTGTTCTTTTGCCCATCTTAATCTTTTATTTTTATTGGCCAGTCTGAGATATGGCTTTTTCTTTGCAACTCTGCCTAGAAGCCAGCATCCCGGGGTCGCCTCTTCACTGTTGATGTTGAGACTGGTGTTTTGCGGGTACTATTTAATGAAGCTGCCAGTTGAGGACTTGTGAGTCGTCTGTTTCTCAAACTAGGGGCGGCAGGGTAGCCTAGTGGTTAGAGTGTTGGACTAGTAACCGTAAGGTTGCAAGTTCAAACCCCCGAGCTGACAAGGTACAAATCTGTCGTTCTGCCCCTGAACAGGCAGTTAACCCACTGTTCCTAGGCCGTCATTGAAAATAAGAATGTGTTCTTAACTGACTTGCCTAGTTAAATATAAATAAAGGTTAAAAAAAAAAAAAAGACACTCTAATGTACATGTCTTCTTGCTCAGTTATGCACCGGGGCCTCCCAGTCCTCTTTCTGTTCTGGGTAGAGCCAGTTTGCGCTGTTCTGTGAAGGGAGTAGTTAGTACACAGCGTTGTATGAGATCTTCAGTTTCTTGACAATTTCTCGCATGGAATAGCCTTCTTTTCTCAGAACAAGAATTGACTGATGAATTTCAGAAGTTATTTGTTTCTGGCCATTTTGAGTCTGTAATCGAACCCAGAAATGCTGATGCTCCAGATACTCAACTAGTCTAAAGGCCGGTTTTATTGCTTCCTTAATCAGCACAACCGTTTTCAGCTGTGCTAAAATAATTGCAAAAGGGTTTTCTAATGATCAATTAGCCTTTCAAAATTATAAACTTGGATTAGCTAACAATGTGCCATTGGAACACAGGAGTGATTGTTGCTGATAATTGGCCTCTGTACGCCTATGTAGATATTCCATAAAAAAATCTGCCGTTCCCAGCTACAATACTCATTTACAACATTAACAATGTCTACACTGTATTTCTGATCAATTTGATGTTATTTTATGAGACAAAATATTTGCTTTTCCTTCAAAAATAAGGACATTTCTAAGTGACCCCAAACTTTTGAACTGTTATTTATATATATAGTATTTATTGATTCCTTTTACTTTCCATCCATTTCCCTACCTGGGGTACCCTCGTCCCTAGGCAAATTGGAAGTGTCTAGTGAACAAGATTATCCATGGGGAATCAGTGCAGTAAGTGTGTTTGCTCGTGTCTTCCACTGTGTTTGTGAAACTTTGTGTGTTTTATAACAACACCAATCCAGTTCTGGCTCTAGATCCACTAGAACCAAAGCAGTACATCCCTATTTACTCACACACTCCTAACCTAACACGTTGACACTAAGGTGCTTTTAGCGTCTGTAGCATGATATGGACTATTTGTGTCGTAGTTGTCGGTTGCTTGTTCTGGACGTGTGAGTACAGATAAACTACTGACAGATCTCCAGTACAGACAGAGTTACTGGCAGATGGAGTGGCCTTTTTTTGTTGCAAAAGAGGAAACCCAGCCGAACTGGAGCTCCAGTCCCTCTCCTCCCCTGCATCGCCCTCTGGTGGGTGTGAAGAAAATCACACCTCACTCTGCCTCTGCCTCTTCTGCACTAAGGGTTTGCTGCTGTTACTCTATGTTTCTCTCTGGCTGCATCTGAAATGGCACAATATTCACTTCTTGCTCTGGTCAAAAGTAGTGCACTATATAGGGACTAGGGTGCCATTTCCTCTGTGTTTCTGTGGGGCACTGTGAGTGCTGTATCTCCTATACACCAGCATGCATTTTAGTGTTGTTCAGGCCCATTGTATACTATAAACACAGCTCTCCCAGTTCTCATAGACAAGGAGAAAGAGGCCTGCTTTTCAGTGACTTAACATGCTTGTCTGAGAGGAAGAATTATGGATAAATAAGGAGAAGATGGTCAGTATTGTAGTGATGTTATAAAAGGCACAAGTGTAAGGTTTAGGGTGGAGAGTTTAGGACATGTGCTCACACTGCCCAGTGGCCTTCCACTCCTACAATACTTTAGTGTCTAAATAGGAATGATAGCTTGGTAATGTAGTATCTTAAATTCACATCAGTACATGTAGCACTCTGGCTTCATCAAACATTTGGTATGGGAACCAAGTCACCAACCCTAGAGAATCAGTCAATTTGAAAAATATTGTTTGGAAGAGTAGTTCTTGTTTTTATTTTATTATTATGATATATTTGGATTATTTTATCTTGGCCAGGTGTGCTCAAATTGGTATTTTGTGACAAAGTGAATCTTGAATGTATGAAAAAAATCATGCCTCCAAAAAGAGGCTTCTTATTTTATCTAGGTGACTTAGTTTTTGAAGTTCTGTTGGACTGAAAGGAGCTCAGTTTTCACTCTGTCACTCTGGTTCCGCTTCTAAGCACAGATATATTTTATTATTTGTATTTTGTGTGTGTGTGTGTGCGTGCGTGACTTATGTTTGGCTACTGTTATAAGACTGCTACAGTACTAATATAACCCTCTCCAGGGAAGCACACTAAGTGTTGGTGCAATACTTAAACAATTTTAACAGTAAAAATGTTAACTTTTTCTTGTGACATTCAGGTGAGCTTTGAAAGAGCAAATAAGAGATGAACAGAAGGGAGTTGAGAAGAAAATTCTTAGTATGTGAGGATGGAGGAACTGAGAGAATATGTTGGTTTCCTTGGTTTCCAAATTGAGAGTCCATGGAATTGAACTAATGTTTTCAGATGACACTTTTGACCCTATTTGTGATGCGGGCGTATGCTCAGCATGGTAGATTCTTGATTGCTTGAAACGCATGATCCCTCTGGTTGCAAGTTGCATCACATACTTACAAAGATGCAAACACAATTTCAGGATGCCCTAAAAAGTGTCTACAATACCTAACTGTCTATATGTCTCACTAAAGGTAAATATATTGTACAGTGCAGCATAATATTATGTCTAATTTGATATATTTTCCTGTAGCATAAATCACGAGTGCTTGCATTTTCTACAGAAGTGTGTTCTTCATCGTTCCGTAGAAGACGTGTCATAGTAGAGAATATCATCCTGCCGTAGAAGATGTGTTGTAGTAGAGAATATCATTCTGCCGTAGAAGATGTGTTGTAGTAGAGAATATCATCCTGCCGTAGAAGATGTGTTGTAGTAGAGAATATCATCCTGCCGTAGAAGATGTGTTGTAGTAGAGAATATCATCCTGCCGTAGAAGACGTTTCGTAGTAGACAATATGACAGTGAGTCAGATTTGTTGATGTCTTGCCAGCCTCTCTCTGATACTGAGACTTAATATCAGTCTGTTGGCCATGAGTCTGAATTAAGAAACATTCACAGAGAACGGGAGGCCTTCACTTATTGTTTACGGGTGGTGTGGCCATAGAAATATACTGTTGGCCTGAGGGGCGCTGTCCCTTCTAGCGATTATATTTCTGAGTGTAGCGCCTATTTTGGGCAGCGATAATCATTGAGCAAAATGCCTCTTGTCCCTTTTTGCCTTCTAACATAAACCCACCTCCCCTCCCTCTCTGTGAACTAGATACAGTGGGGCAAAAAAGTATTTAGTCAGCCACCAATTGTGCAAGTTCTCCCACTTAAAAAGATGAGAGGCCTGTAATTTTCATCATAGGTACACTTCAACTATGACAGACAAATGAGAAGAAAAATCCAGAAAATCACATTGTAGGATTTTTTATCAATTTATTTGCAAATTATGGTGGAAAATAAGTCGTCCTGGTCCCTTTGCAGAAAAACAGCCCCAAAGCATGATGTTTCCACCCCCATGCTTCACAGTAGGTATGGTGTTCTTTGGATGCAACTCAGCATTCTTTGTTCTCCAAACATGACGAGTTGAGTGTTTACCAAAAAGTTATATTTTGGTTTCATCTGACCATATGACATTCTCCCAATCTTCTTCTGGATCATCCAAATGCTCTCTAGCAAACTTCAGACGGGCCTGGACATGTACTGGCTTAAGCAGGGGGACACGTCTGGCACTGCAGGATTTGAGTCCCTGGCAGCGTAGTGTGTTACTGATGGTAGGCTTTGTTACTTTGGTCCCAGCTCTCTGCAGGTCATTCACTAGGTCAACCCCGTGTGGTTCTGGGATTTTTGCTCACCGTTCTTGTGATCATTTTGACCCCACGGGGTGAGATCTTGCGTGGAGCCCCAGATCAAGGGAGATTATCAGTGGTCTTGTATGTCTTCCATTTCCTAATAATTGCTCCCACAGTTGATTTCTTCAAACCAAGCTGCATACCTATTGCAGATTCAGTCTTCCCAGCCTGGTGCAGGTCTACAATTTTGTTTCTGGTGTCCTTTGACAGCTCTTTGGTCTTGGCCATAGTGAAGTTTGGAGTGTGACTGTTTGAGGTTGTGGACAAGTGTCTTTTATACTGATAACAAGTTCAAACAGGTGCCATTAATAGAGGTAACGAGTGGAGGACAGAGGAGCCTCTTAAAGAAGAAGTTACAGGTCTGTGAGAGCCAGAAATCTTGCTTATTTGTAGGTGACCAAATACTTATTTTACACCATAATTTGCAAATAAATTCATTAAAAATCCTACAATGTGATTTTCTGGATTTTTCTTTCTCATTTTGTCTGTCATAGTTGAAGTGTACCTATGATGAAAATTACAGGCCTCTCTCATCTTTTTAAGTGGGAGAACTTGCACAATTGGTGGCTGACTAAATACTTTTTTGCCCCACTGTATGTTGACACCAAGATGATATCTGTATCATGTAAGGTTCACAGATCATAGGGTCTTGCAGGAGGCATGTATAGGTCTATTAGGTCTGTATAGGTCTATTTTCTCACGTCTCATCTCCAACCTGGGGTGCAGAAGCTTTATAGTCGTCATCTCAACTTTTTAAGGGAGATTTTTTATTACAACATTGTTTATTTTAGTGGGGAGCTGTGTGACTTAGTTTTGTAATGTGGTGGTTGGGTTATTGAGATGTTGGAGCAAGTTACTTGAAGTGGTTGTTCATAGCTTCCTTTGTCTCTCTACCATGTCATGTGTGTGGTTTAGTTTATCATTATGCTTATTGTGTTGTCTTTTAAACTGATGAAAAGTAATTAAAGGAGAGGTTGAAGCCCAAGAAATAGGATGCAGTAGCATCTCAGAGTCCTGTTTTACCACCATTGACCTTCATTTGATGGAATATATGTTTTGTGTTTTCTATTCATATATTTTTTTTTTAAGAAAGGATCTGCAAATGTATGTTGGTATAGTATCGGTCTGTTGGGTTTCTGTTCATTTGCCCTCTGAAATGAATTACAATTGGTTTTATTTTAAATGTGTAAAGCATGTTTTCTACTTTACCCTCTCGAATGATATTTGCTACTGAGCATTGTTGGTGAAAAATCAGTGTATGGTTCTGTGATTCATTTTTATGATGATACGATACAACCTCCCACATGCAGCATTTGTTGTCTGATAATCCTTCTTTCTAGAATACCCCACTGACTGTGTATGTTTAAAGATATTGCTTTGTTCTATTGACATACTCTAACACTATCGTGTGAGTGGAGAGAGCATTTTTTATTTTTAACTCTGAACATTATTTTTGCACACATGTAGCCTTGTGCTATTGTCGCCACTATAATAGAGCGAAAATAGAATGTCTGTTATGTTTCATTCGGTATGAGTTGTGTATGGGGTGAGATTGACTACATTCACTGAATTCTTATCTATTTCAAAGTAACTGCCCAGATGTTCCAGATTTCTATAATTACTTACAATATGAGTGAAGTGGTTTTCCTTCCAATTATTATTTTTAAATTACCTTAAAAATCTGCTTTCCTGTGTCGGAATGATGTGGGTGTATAACAACAACAAAATGGTGTGTGCGTATACCGGTCAAAAATATTCTTGAAAGTCGACCGCTGGTATGCCAGCTCAGCCTCCTCTAGACCTCTGATTGGCCAGCTCATCCTCAGGGAGATGACATGCTCTATGAGGAAATAGCATGCATTTTTGAAAAGGTCTGTTTGAGATTGTTTGAGGTGGGGTTGTTGTGTTTTTTTTCCCAATGTATGCTCCGGCCACAAACGAGTATAGGAGGAGTCAACATTAGTTGGATACGAGTTTACTAAATTGTAACTTTTAAGTGAGATTTTCACTTGGCAGTTACTTTAAGATGTTTTTCCCAAGTGCAATATTTAGATGTGTGTTGTCACAAGCGTTCCATTATAAAGGCTATCATGGTTAACTAAAATATCAATGCATCCTTTATTCTGTGGACTTTAGTGTCTCTTGCAGTAAAATGTTAATAACATTAGATTACTTTCCTTTTGCTCTTTTTTGGTGCCCATTCCCTGAGCAGGTAAGCATTTTGTTTTTACTCCCTTCCATATGTATTTGGACAGCAAAGTGAAAACATTTTATTTGTCTCTCTACTCCAGCATTTTAGATTTGAGCTAGAATGTCAGATTTTATTTGAGGGTATTTTCATACATATCTGTTTTACCATTTAGACATCAAATAGCTTTATGTATCTAGTCCCCACATTTGAAGAAGTCATAAGTATTTGGACAAATTCACTTAGTGTATCAAAGTAGTCAAACCGTTAAGTATTTGGTCCCATGATTACATCTAGCTTGTGACTCTACAAACTTGTTGGATGCAATTGCGGTTTGTTTTGCTTGTGTTTTGGTTTAGGTTTTGCCCAATAGGGACTGAATAGGAAGAGTCACGTCATCAAAAAACTCTGCAGCTGGAATGACCCGCAGCAAACTCAGTCTGCCTAGTAATGCCATGACAGCCCGATCTAGCCTGCTACAGTAGCAGGGCAAATGTCATTTAAATTCTAATAAAAATATACAATACAAATAAACATAGGATATCAATACAATATATGAACATTTTGGAAAGAAGTAGGAGGTGCAACCTAAAAATGTGTTGACATCATTGGACAGGAAAAGGCGCAGCGCTCACTCACCATAGTTTTTTTTATTAGACCAGTTTAAGACATTGACGTTTCATCCTTCATTGGCCTTCAGAATCAATAATAAATCTCAAGAAGGCCGAAACGTCAATCTTTTAAACTTAAATAAAAATAATAAAACGTCTAATAAAACGACGCATTTTTCCTCTCCAACAATATATGACAAATAAAACGGTCACACTATTATTTGGATAGTCCCATATACAATCAATAAACAAGTAGGATATCAACACATCTTTTAAACATCATTAGATAGTATTACATGTAAACTGATTAGAAAACGAACTAAAATCAGTTACCAGCTAAATATTTTTAACTTGGATTACTTTTAAATTTAGAAAGGATGTTTGCAACAAAAAAAACATGACACCTTTCTGTTTTCTCAATGACATTCAATTCAGCATTGAAAGTAGGGGCAAGTTTAAGTTTGTTCCACCTGAGCAGAATATGTGAACGGAGTTGAGCTGTCGGAAATCGCGCTCATTGGTCATGGAGCAGCTCCAGCTCTCCACATCCTTTCCAACGGCTCCTCCAAAAACCACTCTGCGCTCACAGATAATAAAGCTGCCCCTCACAATTTAACTAAACCATATGATTTGAATGAAACGTATTTGAATAAACATGACTCATCATTTCAAATAGGTTACATGTCGTATTAAAGGGCATATAAACACTTTAAATAGGTCAGGAGCCAGACAGGGAGCCTAAGAAGGAATGAAAATGAATTCTTCTGGCTATTTATTTCAATTATTTCAAGGCTATAGCCTACAAAGAAATACATTGTGAAGCATTTGCGAGTGCGACACTAGGCTGGTAGGGACATAAAGCGCTCATCAATAAACAACATTTCGTTGTATTAAATCATCATCAATAAATTGCGCATATAGGCTGGGACATACTTAGAATTAAATATAAATTAAAGGAAACATGCCTTATTAGGCTCAGTCTACAGTGCCTTTTAATTCATTTTTAGAAACACGAGTTTGGCCAGAGTCTGTGGCTTCAGGCTTAGGCGATGGTGCCTGTATAACAGCGGAGAATATCCTCTCCATTCTTGCAGAGCCACTGGAGAAGCTAAACACCCTTATAGCTACTCTTGCCAGGCTGGGAAGAGATGCAGATTTTTTTTAATGTATTTTTTTATTTTGTGCTTTCAGGAAGTATTCAGACCCCTTGACTTTTTACACATTTTGTTACAGCCTTATTCTAAAATGTATTAAATAGTTTTTTCCCTCCATCAATCTACTCACAATACCCCTTAATGACAAAGAAAAAGCAGGTTTTTAGAAATTGTTGGAAATGCATTAAAAAAACTGCTATCACAATTACATACTGGTCAAAAGTTTTTAAAAACCTACTCATTCAAGAGTTTTTCTTTTACTATTTTCTACATTGTAGAATAATGGTGAAGACATCAAAACTATGAAATAACACACGTGGAATAATGTAGTAACCAAAAAGGTGTTAAGCCAATTTAAAAAATGATATTCCCACTAAGCCCAAACCAGATGGGATGGCGTATTGCTGCAGAATTCTGTGGTAGCCATGCTGGTTAAGTGTGCCTTGAATTCTAAATAAATCATTGACAGTGTCACCAGCAAGGCACCCTTGCTTTACAGTGGGAAATACACTTGCAGAAGATCATCCGTTCACCCACACCGCGTCTCACAAAGACAGCGGTTGGAACCAAAAATCACCTGTTTGGACAAATTTCCACTGGTCTAATGTTCCTTGCTCATGTTTCTTGGCCCAAGCAAGTCTCTTCTTATTATTGGTGTCCTTTAGTAGTGGTTTCTATGCAACAATTTGACCATGAAGGTCTGATTCACACAGTCTCCTCTGAACAGTTGATGTTGAGATGTGTCTGTTACTTGAACTCTGTGAAGCATTTATTTGGGCTGCAATTCCTCGTGAGAGCCAGTTTCATCATAGCGCTTGAAGTTTTTTTGCGACTGCACTTGAAGACACTTTCAAAGTTCTTGAAATGTTCCGTATTGACTGAACTTCATGTCTTAAAGTAATGATGGACTGCCGTTTCTCTTAGCTCTATTTAGCAAGAACAGCTCAAATAAGCAATCTTCTGTATACCTCCCCTACCTTGTCACAACACAACTGATGGCTCAAACGCATTTAGAAGGAAAGAAATTCCACAAATTAACTTTTTAAGAAGCCACACCTGTTTATTGAAATGCATTCCTGGTGACTACCACATTAATCTGGTTGAGATAATGCCAAAAGTGTGCAAAGCTGTCATCAAGGCAAAGGGTGGCTATTTGAAGAATCTCAAACATAAAATAGATTTTGATTTGTTTAACTTTTTTGGTTACTACATGATTCCATGCGTTATTTCATAGTTTTGATGTCTTTGCTATTATTCTACAATGTAGAAAATAGTAAAAAATAAAGAAAAACCTTTGAATGAGTAGGTTTTCTAAAACTTTTGACCGGTAGTATTCAGACCCTTTACTTTGTTGAAGAACCTTTTGGCTGTGATTACAGCCTCGAGTCTTCTTGGGTGTGATGCTTCAAGCTTGGCCTACCTGTAATTGGGTAGGTTCTCCCATTTTTCTCTGTAGATCCTCTCAATCTCTGTCAGGTTGGATGGGGAGGGTCACTGCTTAGCTATTTTCAGGTTTCTCCAGAGATGTTTAATCAGGTTCAAGTCCGGGCTCTGGCTAGGCCACTCAAGGACATTCAGAGACTTGTCCCGAAGCCACTCCTGGGTTGTCTTGGCTGTGTGCTTAGGGTTGTTGTCCTGTTGGAGATTAACCTTCACCCCAGTCAGGTCCCGAGTGCTCTGGAGCAGGTTTAGTCAAGGATCTCTCTGTACTTTGCCCCGTTCACCTTTCCCTCCATCCTGACTCGTCTCCCATTCCCTGCCGCTGAAAAACATCCCCACAGCATGATGCTGCCACCACCATGCTTCACCGTAGGGATGGTGCCAGGTTTCCGCCAGATGTGACACTTGGCATTCAGGACAAAGAGTTCAATCTTGGTTTCATCAGACCAGGGAATCTTGTTTCTCATAGTCTAAGAGTCCTTTAGGTGCCTTTTGGAAATCTCCAAGCGGGCTGTTATGTGCCTTTTACATAGGAGTGGCTTCTGTCTTGTCACTCTACCATAAAGGCATGTATGGTAGAGTTCTGCAGAGATGGTTGTCCTTCTAGAAGTTTCTCCCATCACCACAGAGGAACTCTGGAGCTCTGTCAGATTTACAATTGAGTTCTTGGTCACCTCCTTGACCAAGGCCCTTCTCCCCCGATTGCTCAGTTTGGCTGGGTGACCAGCTCTAGGAAGAGTATTGACGGTTCCAAACTTCTTTCATTTAAGAATGATGGAGGCCACTGTGTTTTTGGGAACCTTCAATGCTGCAGACATTTTTGCTTCCCTTTACCAGATCTGTGACTCAACACAATCCTGCCTCGAAGCTCTACAGACAATTCCTTCAACCTCATGGCTTGGTTTTTCCTCTGACATGCACGGTCAACTGTGCGACCTTATATAGACAGGTGTGTGCCTTTCCAAATCACGTCCAATTGAATTTACCACAGGTGGACTCAAATCAAGTTATAGAAACATCTCAAGGATGATCAATGGAAACAGGATGCACATGAGCTCAATTTTGAGTCTCATAGCAAAGGGTCTGAATACTTATGTAATTAAGGTATTTATGTTTATTTTTAATACAGTTACAAAAATGCGATAAAACCTGTTTTCGCTTTGTCATTATGGGGAATATTGTGTAGATTGACGAGGGATTTTTATTTATTTAATCCATTTTAAAATAAGGCTGTAATGTAATAATATGGAAAAAGTCAAGGGGTCTGAATACTTTCCGAAAGCATTGTATTTACTACTGTGATGTGGTTCCAATTTAAAGGAGAGATGGGATGATTGTTATCCTTGTTGTAGGTCTATGCTACCTCATGAGTATGAAACATCACAGTAAAGGTGAGGAATTTATCATGCAATGATCATGTAAATTAAATAAAAAATAGCCTAGAAAATGCTTACTTCTAATTATTTTAAAATGCAAAGATAATATATTTAGTTTTTCTCTCATCACTATTGGCAGATGCCAGCAGCATACCACTCTGCCAGGAGCATACGACCTATTCCATTACTGACTTGCCACTGACTCTAAGCAGGGTTGGTCCTTGTCATCCCTAAATGGGAGACCAGATGCTGCTGGAAGTGGTGTTGGAGGGCCAGTAGGCCAGTAGCAGGCTCTTTCTTTCCTCTGATCTAAAAAAAAAATGCCTCAGGGCAGTGATTGGGGACATTACCCTCTGTATGGTACGTCTATTGGATGGGACGTTAAACAGGTGTCCTGACTCTGTTAACTAAAGATCCCATGGCGTTTATCATAAGAGTATGGGTTTTAACCCCGTGTCCTGGCTAAATTCCCAATCTGGCCATCATATCATCATAGGCAACCAATCATCCCCAGCTTCCAATTGGCTCATTAATCCCCCCTCCTCTCCCCTGTAACTATTCCCCGGTCGTTGCTGTAAATGGGAAGTGTTCTCAGTCAATTTACCTAGTAAAATTGGGGATAAAAAAAGATTGCATCTTGTTATTAATATGTTTATTCTTATGAATAAGCTTGCCTGTCATACCACCCATGTGCACAAATGAATAATCTACTTGCCTGCTTGCAATGCAATACTTCAACCACTAGAAGTTGTGCGTACACATGGTCTAAAGTTTACGGGAAGGTGAGTACATTTTCACGTCAAGTTCAGTTTTTGTAAATGCCCACTTTTGCGTGAAAACTGTCACATGCATGTTTTGGGGTCTATTTTTGTACTTATACACGATTTATTAATGAGGCCCCTTCTGCCAGGAGAATAATACTTCTACTTGTCCTGACATGGTTTTGAAACCTGTTCGGAAGTCTTGCTCCCATAAATGTGCTGTGTCAAAGGCATACCTGGCTCCACAAGGGGGTAAAAGAGTGCTTAACCCCCTAACTTGAAACCTTTGCCCCCTCAATTTCAGTTTTATGTCCCAATATAAAAAAAAGTAAGAAATTGAGTGACAGGTTGGCGCAAAATCTATCTCCGCTGCGCTGTGTCAGCACAATGGACAGAGCGCGCCAAGGTATGTGAAGGGGGGCTTTGAAAAGCCACTGGGGCTGTTAGGTATGAATCCTTTGGTCTTCCATAAAAAGCGGGGGGGAAACGGTTCTCTGTGGTAGGCGAAGTGAGTAACAACATAGGCCTCTGCATGTAAATTTGATTTTGGGCTGTAATATTTGTTTTTGGGCGGGGTCAATTTTACAATTAGAGCTGCTTCACTCAACTCTGCCTCACACCACTACAGAGCTAGCGTCTTAGCTAGCAGTAAAAAGCGTTAGTGTTATTAGCCTTAGCCTATTTAGCTAGCAGGAACCAGCTATTCTGCCACTGCCATGATGGATATCAGAAATTGGTCTTGCGAAAGTACCCAAACAAAGCCAAAGAAGAGCATTGAGTAGCAGCAGGATCAAACCACTGAGGCTGTCACAAAGCCCAGCAGCAATGATGCTACTGAGCTCTAGCTAGCTCCGCGTGCAGAGCCTTCACCCTCTTCCACAAGTGCTGCCAGAATAATGGCTGCACAGCGTTTGTGGACATTATTGAGTTACTTGTTTCAAACCAGCAACCACTGAGGTGGACATTGGACATGATAGAGTCGGTGGGGGAGGGGGGCAGTGGACTTTTCCTGTCTGACGGAATACACTTTCCGAAAAGACAAGGAACTTGCCAAGGGGTTTAGCACCATACCCCACAGTGCCACATACATGTCACACGATGTTCAAAATGAAATCATAGGGCTCATTGGTGATATTGTCACTGAGGAAGCTACATGCGAAAACTAATTTTCCACTTTGACAAACGTGTTCAGTCAGCACAGAAGAAGCATACTACACCGGAGGATAGCTCAACTAATCCAACTGGCATTTGAGGGGGTTCTTACAAGAAGATTTTGGGGAGATTGGAATGATCGATTCCTCAGGAAGTTCCACAGAGCATCAAGGAGGCTTCAACTGTTCTGAAGGTTAAGAAACAATTTAGATGGTTGTTTTTCATAAAGAATCTTGCTTTAGTGTATAGGGTGCTGTCAAAAGCATGTTCACTTTTATATTTGTGGTACAGCGTGATATAAGCAGAATTCAATATGATTCCAATGCAAGAACCCAAATGATGCCCCTGGGTATAGTAGCTACAGTACATATCAGTAAGTTTCATCATAGAAATCGATACATTCTATTATTCTTGGTAGCCTATTGGTTTTCGTGGTTGTAAATGGAACCGTACATATTGGAAATGTGTTTAAGGTAGGTTGGCATTGCTTAATTGATTACGTGGGTCGAATTTGATTCCCAGAAGTATATTGCGCCATATCACGACTATTTATTTGGCAAGACAGCTGTGCATGGCTGCATTGCACTGTTGTAGGCTTTAGGCTATTTGGATCTCCATTCATGGCCTGGCTCCCCCTCCACTCAACATTTTTGTTAAACAGAAAACCCAGACATATGGCAGCAGATCCACAAGGTCTGCCATGAGAGGTGACTGTATAGTTCCCCTAAGGAAAAGCACCTTTAGTAAATCTGCATTCTCTGTGAGAGCTTCCCATGTCTGGAATACACTGCCATCAGACACACATAACTGCACCACATATCACACTTTCACAAAATGCTTGAAGACATGGCTAAAGGTCAATCAGATTTGTGAACATGGTCCCTAGCTGTGTGTTGCCACTCTCCATGTTGTCTGTTGTCTGTAGCTTGTGAGGTGTGGAAACACTTTGTTGCTTTTATGAATTTTGTCTTGCTGCTTTTTGTTCTATGTTGCTCTGTCTGTATGCTACGTCTTAATTGTCCTATGTTGCTCTGCCTGTATGCTATGTCTTGCTTGTCCTATGTTGCTATGTCTTGCTTGTTCTATGTTGCTATTGTCTATATTGTAATTGTTTTTAATAACCTGCCCAGGGACTGCGGTTGAAAATTAGCCGGCTGGCTAAAACCGGCACTTTTACTGAAACGTTGATTAATGTGCACTGTCCCTGTAAAAATAAAAATAAACTCAAACCTTTTGTTTAATGTGTTTGTTGACTGTTAATGTAACTAGCCTAGATTGTCATGCCTTTGTTGATCTGATATTTAGTTTACTCGGCCTACTACTGTACTTGGTACCGCTGTTTTGTTCTCATTCATTCATTTGGTATTCTAAGCCTTAAAGCAAGGCCGTTTTGGTAATGAATTTAGGCTACAAGATATAGTAGATAGGCTGTTTGCAGTAGGGTAATTCACCTATGTGAATTCAGCCTTACACACAGCTGCCTTGCCAAAATAATGCAAACTAAATGCTGTAAGTAGTAGCCTAGTTATTCATGTATGGAAACAAAAATACTGAATAGCATTTTGGTGTAGGGTGCTGTCTATTGTGCTGATACAGCGCAGCGGTGATAGGCTACATATTTCGCACCAACCTGACTGTCACTTCAAAAGCACTCAATGATCTCAGTCTCTGCATTTTAACTTTGTTTATTGTGATATAGCTTGATATAAGCCGAATTCAATATAATTCCAATGCAAGAACCTCTCAAAATTGTGCCCCTTTGCCGATTTCAACTCTCCCCTCGCTTTATCCTGCCGCACCCTTAGTCACTTTATCCTGCCGCACCCTTAGTCACTTTATTCTGCCGCACCCTTAGTCACTTTATCCTGCCGCACCCTTAGTCACTTTATCCTGCCGCACCCTTAGTCACTTTATTCTGCCGCACCCTTAGTCACTTTATCCTGCCGCACCCTTAGTCACTTTATCCTGCCGCACCCTTAGTCACTTTATCCTGCCGCACCCTTAGCCACTTTATCCTGCCGCACCCTTTTAGTCACTTTATCCTGCCGCCCCCTTAGTCACTTTATCCTGCCGCACCCTTAGTCACTTTATCCTGCCGCACCCTTAGTCACTTTATCCTGCCGCACCCTTAGTCACTTTATCCTGCCGCACCCTTAGTCACTTTATCCTGCCGCACCCTTAGTCACTTTATCCTGCCGCACCCTTAGTCACTTTATCCTGCCGCACCCTTAGTCACTTTATCCTGCCGCACCCTTAGTCACTTTATCCTGCCGCACCCTTAGCCACTTTATCCTGCCGCACCCTTTTAGTCACTTTATCCTGCCGCCCCCTTAGTCACTTTATCCTGCCGCCCCCTTAGTCACTTTATCCTGCCGCCCCCAGTCACTTTATCCTGCCGCCCCCTTAGTCACTTTATTCTGGCGCCGGGTCTGGTCAAAGGACCCTTTGATAGTAAATAAAATTGATTTCATAGCTTTCATTGGAAAGGTTATCAACATGACTCGGATTGTGAAAATCAGAAATGCCATGTTGAAGATTATTGTGGATATGGCAACAGAGCTTTTAGTGGCAACATATGTTAACAGAATGTAGCAGCAAGCTAGCAGCATAACACCCTGCATCCTACTGCTGGCTTGCTTCTGAAGCTGGTTGGTCCTGGTCAGTCCCTGGATGGGAGACCAGATGCTGCTGGAAGTGGTGTTGTAAGGCCAGTAGGAGGCACCCTTTCCTCTGGTCTAAAACAAATATCCCAATGCCCCAGTGTAGAGACTGGGGACATTGCCTTGTGTAGGGTGCCGTCTTTAGGATGGGATGTTAAGCGGATGTCCTGACTCTCTGGTCACTAAAGATCCCATGGCACTTATTGTAAGAGTAGGGTGCTAACCCTGGTGTCCTGGCCAAATTTCCCAATCTGTCCTTCATACTATCATGGCCACCTAATCATCCCCAGTTTACAATTGGCTAATTCCTCCTCTCTCCTGTAACTATTCCCCAGGTCATTGCTGTAAATAAGAATGTGTTCTCAGTCAACTTACCTGGTTAAATAAAAATGTTACTGGCCACTTGATTTTTAAAGTGATGAGTAATCCTAAGGATGGATTGTCTCAACATTACAGAGCAAAAGTTTGAAAAGGTTTGATGTGTTTTGGGGACGGGAGGGTTTGTTAGAAGTTAATATGGGTTTTTGTAGTATAGAATTATACAAACCATGATCAATCGCACACTCCAGCACAGTAGGTGGCGGCAGGCATGCACCTTAAACGTGTGTGCGGACGGCCATTATACCATAGAAGAAGAAACAATGAAGCCAAAGATTTTTTTTCCAAACGAATTGAACGCACCCCAATCGGTGGGGCGAAACAGAAACTGTCAGCTGAAGAATAGAGGATGCGTGTTGGTAAGTTTGTAGGCTGTACAATGCAAGGCTTTCCATATTTGAGCATACTGTACACAAACTTTTCTCGTAAACATAGGTCGCACGTTTATTGCAAGTGTTCGTTTGAAGTCACTTGTTTAATTGTCGTTCGTCCGTCACAATTTTTTGCCAGTCTTGGGCGGCCAAATTCAATGTCGTAGAAAAAAAACGTTATGTACACTAGGACACTTCAACTGGTGACTATCCTGGAGATAAAAAATGTAATAACACTGTTTGCGTAAATCTGACATGTATTGACGGGACAAACAATATTAGCTGACGTTTCGGTATGAATCGCCTCAATCAGAGCCTCTGATTAAATGTGTTTCTTCCTTCAATAAATCGATCAGATTTACGCCGCAACCGATTGCTCCTCGTTTTTATTCTCCCGGAAAATCTTCAATAGAAGTGTTCTGGGGTTAATTCATTTTGGGGGGATTTTAAAGTCCATCGGTCAAGTACCAGCTGATTCCCTTTTTGTTTCAACTGGGCAGGGCTGAAGCTGGGGTAGGTTATACTTTTTTCCGAAGTTCTATGTCGTGTTTGAAAGTGCTATTTTTTTAACTATATGGATTTACATGTGGTTACCATCGGGAAAGATGATATCGCGGCTACCAGTGTCCCAGTTTAGAATTTATATATTGGGAAGAGTAGATTTGGTCAGTTTAGAGTGGAGTTGTTTATTTGTCGGAGTGTGGTGACGTCATCAAGCAGCTGGTTAGGTTCTGAGCGCTGGGGAGTCTTGAGTAATTAGACGAAAGGTGACTTGTTTTTTAAATTGTTTTTATCTTTATTTAACTAGGCAAGTTAGTTAAGAACAAATGCTAATTTACAATGATGGCCTACACCGACCAAACGTTAAGCCGGACGACGGGCCAATTGTGCGCACTATGGGACTCCCAATCACGACCGGTTGTGATAGAGCCTGGAATCGAACCAGGGTCTGTAGTGACTCCTTTAGCAGTGATATGCAGTGCTAAAGGAGTCACTAGGATCAGTACTCTGGGAATCTGGTAGTTTGAGCGGGTGAAGGATGCACCGACAATGGCTGTTCTGTTCTCCATACACCTGTCAGATGTCCGTAAATGTTGGTCGTGTATATTGTTGTATGGCGAAGAGGAAATTAACAACACGCACCATGCGGACTGCGGTGATAGAATACAGATTGGTGGAACTGTGGAGAGAACCCAATGCCTTTTCAATGGGCGAGTTCGTTTTACATGGCCCGGTGCCCCGGTTTAGTGGGTTTGTTGTTTTAGACCGTTTCAAGTGCAAAACGAACTGTACCAATATTACATCTGCTTCCCTACCATGACAAAAAAACAAAAGGTAATACAATTATCATTATTATTGCATATTGCGTCAATATTCTGGGCCTCCGTCTCTTTAAAACAAATATTTCTGCACAGAAAGTGCACACTAATAAAGCAGCTCACTGTTTGTGTTTCGGATTTTTTTCCTACGACAACGGAGAAACGCAGGGTATGATCAACTAGGGAATCGTCGTAAATGTGAGCACCCACGTCCTGGGGTTGAGGATGGACGGAAATATTTGGGAGCACGTCCGTAAGTCGTGTAGTGTTTTAACGATGCATACTTCCTATGACGGCTAACATACGTTTCCCAAAACACCACAAAGAGAGAACGTTCGCTATGCATTAGTAACTTGGGCTAGGATCAGTACGACAGGACTCGCGGGTCAAAGGATGCACCGATGATGGCTGTTCCGTTCTCCAGAAACCTGTCTGATGCACTAGTGTTCAACTGCAATTCCGGGGTTCCTGTATGAACCCTCCCTCCCCCTCTAGCACAATATCTTCATGCTTGTGTGACACTTTTTTACATTTTAAATCCATGTTTTGTATCGAGTGACAAATACCTTTTGCATGTGTGTCAATCTTTGTTTTGGTCGCACTGTGTGACGCGCGTCAACTACGTCTACACGTGGCCGCGTCGCATAGAAACGACGATGCTAACGACGATGCTAGATGCGGGGCAGCAAGGGTGCGTTCGTAAATTTACTCTGGCCATCTACACCGATTTCAGAAGACACTCATCTGAGTGTGCCAGAGCGAAGAATAACTGACGAATTTACGAACGCTCAACACCCGTTGAATATGGCCGGTTTCGGCAAAAACGCGTAATTAAATTGTTGACAGCAGCACAGTGACAGTCACCAGCGCTCTGGATAACATGAACAGCCTAACCAGCTCTGCTAGTATGTCTGGAAGTAGCTAGCCATCGTTAGCCAGTTAGCGTGGATGTTTGACTGCCGTTGTGAGGTCAGAACGCTCGTATAAACCCTTCTCCCCGATTAGAGAGACCCCAGAGCGCACCTCTGGCAATCCAGATTCAATTTACGAACACACCCTAAAATGGCTAGGAACCTCCTCGTGACGTACAAAACATGAATTTAATTAAAAAATATATATTTTCTGTTTTTTTGTAGAACCCCCTGCAACTGGATACTGACATTTATACGGCACCCTTTCCCCGAATCGAGAACGAAGACGTTGTCGCAAGAGCAGGTTAGTTGAAGAATCAATTTCAACGTTTTGTATAAGCTAACGTTAACCTGTAATGGAAACATGGTTATTACATATCTGGCGTACAAGCATATAGCCTACATAACTTGTCAGTCATTAATGCTGGAACAAGGTTGGTTTGATTTGTTGATTCTTTGTAGCCTAGTCTTCTATTGACTAGGCCTATAAATTTAAGGCTTTAGAACAATATTTATTGTACATTTGGATAAATGTTGTCAACAGCCTATTTTTATTTATTTAAAAAAAAATTGCTAAGTCAAGTTTGTAAGAGGAGTCCTGTGCTAGTTGCATCTTTTAATCTTTGACCTTTGGCACACACAACCAAACCAGTCATTTTAAAGAGGTTAGTCAGATGTAATGATTTTTATATCTCCTTATTTAAACTTTCAAAGCTCAGATATAGTGTGATTATTCAGAAATAAAATAATGTTTTTGGTCTAGGTTTGATTTATATTTCTGTATGTGTGCGCTCTAGTGTCTCAGGTATGGATTGGATAGCTGTGTTCACATCCTTGGAGGCAGTGTGTAAGGAAAACATCACTGCTCTGTCTGGGCCTCCTGACTTGCCATATGGTGACGTGTCCAGGCGCTTGGTGACATGCATGAGAAAGATTCAGGACCATGGTCGTGCCCTGGAACCTGTGGTTTCTGGCATCACTGCAGTCTACCACCACTATGACTTTGACTCTGATACCCCTGGGAATGGGTATCGCACACTGGTCAAGGTAGGGTAGAATTATCACTCTGTGATTGCCTCTCATTCTTTTGCCACAGAGGGGAAAATAGGAGGGAGCAGGGCCGGTCCTGGACGTTCTGCCGCCGTAGGCGAGACCATAATCTGCCGCCCATATGCTACAAATTTTAGCACAGCTGGTTTGTAGGCCATATAGTCAGTACAATGTCAATAACATAGTCTAATATTTTCAATCTGATTACATTGATAAAATCACCAATACCCTAGAGGTTCTGCCGCCCTAGGTGAGACAAAAATGATTACATCTTAGACATCCTATAGAATCTAAGCATGGCACTTTCAAAAGTTACCTTTCCACAGTTTTCTGCGTCAGTAGAGCCTATAAGCTTCAACTGCTGGCTACTCGTCCGTTATATAACCCAACAACATAAGTGCTTCCCTAAAAGCTGCTTGGGTTTAACCAAACATCTTGTCTTTTCAGAAAGAGAAAAGACAGAATAGCAAAGTATATTTTTTTGATCTCCTCGAATATTATAGGCTGCAGTTTAGCTTCAGACTGTCATGGAGAGGAATCAATATATCACCACATGGGTCAGAGTCACTTCTTTCACAGACATTTCAGAGCTTGTTTCTACCATAAGGCATCAGTTAAGCATTGTTCTGGAACTCTTGATATAATCTGGATACATTTTATGTATTTATTTCAAAATGTAAAGCAAACCAATAGATACCCTTTGTTAAAGAAAAGGGCAAAAGGATACGTGATACCCTCACTCAATTCGAGCCCTGGTTTTAGTCAAACACACCAAGCCCTTCCCAGGCACGGAGGTATTTAGATAATTGTGTCTGTCAAACAGGTAGGCTTACCACTTATTTTTTTGAAAGATTAAGAAATAATCTCCAATTATATATGTTTATGCCCATAGAAAATGTTGGTGCACGCGTGCACATATAGAAGGTCCCTTTCCAGGCAGAAGGGAATTATACTTGAACCCCTTCATCGGAGAGTTACAATGTTGCTATCACTATGCAACCTACTACCTATAGGAGGAAAATAAGTTACATTTTTTTATCCAATTGGTAGTTAGTCTTGTCTCATCGCTGCAACTTCCGTATGGACTCGGGAGAGGCGAAGGTCGAAAGCCATGCGTCCTCCGAAACACACCCCAACCAAGCCGCACTGCTTCTTAACACGATGCCCACTGAACCCGGAAGCCAGGCACACAAATGTGTCGGAGGAAACACAGTACACCTGGCAACCGTGTAAGCGTGCACTGCGCCCAGCCCGCCACAGGAGTCGCTAGTGTGCGATGGGACAAGGACATCCCTGCCGGCCAAACCCTCACCTAACCCAGACGATGCTGTGTGCGCCGCCCCATGGGTCTCCCGGTCACGGCCAGCTGCGACAGAGCCTGAACTCGAACCCAGAATCTCTAGTGGCACAGCTAGCACTGTGATGCAGTGCCTTAGACCACTGTGCCACTCAGGTGGCCGGAAAACACGTTTCTTATTAATAATATCCCACCTGTTATCACACATGGCACGACCACATAATTGTTACAATTACAATAAAAAGAACACTTATGTAACATATTTAACATATTTTTATATTCCTGTAGAACTGTAAAACAGAGATCATTTGAGCTTTAGAAACAACTGCTTTCATAAATGCATGACGGGCCTCGTTTCACTGGAGCAGTGTAAAATAAGCTTCATGTCAATGACCTAGCCTTAATGAATTTTTTTTTATTTACATATTGAATTTATTTCATCTCCACCTAGTGACCTCTTTCCTCTGCTGTGGCGCTGCATTACAGTCAGCAACGTTTTCTCTTGGTAGCGGTCCATGGTCCTGAAATCAAATCATCTGATTTTGATTGGACCCCAGCCTGATCTCCAGCTCCTTCCACCTCTGGAAACTATCTAGGTGATCATGCGACTTCTCATGCGAGCTGAGGAGGTGGCACAGATTCTTCCAGTCCCTGATTCCATCCCTGACCAGCACAGATTTGCACACGTGAAAAAAGTTTGCAGCAAAAACAGAGAAGGCTGCATCATTTTTGTTGGAATAGACAAGCCTTGGTCTCTCCACTCTCTCCCCATTCGCCATCCTCCTATTGTAGTGGGCCACTGAACACTTTTGTTGCCCCTCATCTCTTTGGAAATTCCCCTCCTTATCCTGATGTGGCCCAGCCTGCACTAGCATCCCGTAAAGATCCATTCATATATTTTGGCCACTCACCGGGATCTTTTTTGTTGTTGTATGGGAGGATTTAACAGCACCACCACTGTCATCCGGGATGGGGAGCGACGAGTCTGGGTCAATAATAGTAGGATCTTCGCCGGCATTGTTTGGAGGTGTGGCTAGGCCTGGTGCGACCACCTGTACTTGTCCAGCCAGAGAGCTGCCATAACCGGGGGCTTGTCGTTCTCGCCGAATAAATGGCCTGTCCTCGTAGGCTTGTCATTCTCCCCAAAGGCTGATGGACATTGCTGCACGCGGATAAATTTCACCAGCAAATTTCTTTGGTTTAGAGATTATGCCTCTTTTTTTTTTTCTTTTTTTTTTTTAATATTCGATTCCTGATTAGTTTTTGTCTCTTTGACATGGCAGAAAATTGTTTCTACTGCCTTAATCACTAATCGTCTTCGTCACATAAAAATGAAAAAATAACTGGCAGATTCAATGTTTCGCAATTGGATAATCTCATATAAACACACACATCACCATAGCTACCAAGGATAGTGGGAGTGAACTTCGGGAGAGGTGGGAATGGGGTGCCGCGGGTAGTGAAGCAGCCGATCAGGGGCGCCCAAATTTAAGAATCTTGCCTTATGGGAGGGCCGGCCCTGGGAGGGAGTGATGGAGCTCCTTCGATTATTAAAACAAATTTATATTTTACATCTTTGTATTCATATTTCAGAGCAAACAAAATATAATCTAATTTCACAGGTGTTGCAGTCTTGCCTTCTGCACATCATCCACAACGGCCGCTACATTGCCTCTAACTGCCACAGGGCCTTCTTCAGGGCCAACCACAATGCCTCAGAGATGGAAGCCTATGGCAGTGTCCTGTGTCAGCTACGGGCCCTCCTCTACATTGCCCAGGGAATGCTCCACGACAACAGTCCCGGGCAGCTGTACGGAGAGCAGGACGGAGAGCTGGGCAGGTGGTTGGTGAGGGAGTATGCCTCCATGCACAAGGCCTGCTTCTACGGCCGCTGCCTGGGCTTTCAGGTCAGTCACCACCAGGGGGAGATGCTATAGAGCAGTGGTTCTCAACCGGGGGTACTAGAGATATATTCCCTCTGTAAATTGTATATCCTCACTGTAAATCAGCTTTTCTCCACAGTTTTATGTTTATATTGTATATACTGTATGTTGACTTACTGTCTGTATTCTGTATGTACGTTGTTTATTGCTGGCAGCAACTATTCGCTAAGTCAAATTCCAGGTATGTGTAAATGTACTTGGTGAATGAATAGATTCTGAAATATTTTTTCCCCCTCTGCTTCCACAGTTCTCACCTTCCCTTCGTCCGATCCTGCAGTCATTAATCATAAGCATGGTCTCGTTTGGAGAGAGCTACGAAAAACAGCATTCCGGGTTAGGTCAGTCTCTGAGTTCTTTGGGCTGTATCAAGTTGTAAAACTATACATGTTAGTTGTCATAACAACTGACTGATTATCTACCTTGTAGGGCCTATTGCAAGATTTATGGTAATCCTTTGTCATTTTACAAAGTTAGTGCATAGTGTGCAGTGCTATACTGACTTCCCATTTGTTCTCCTCCATATCCCGTAGGCATGGCAGCATTCTCCCTCCTTACCTCTGGGAAGTATGTCATCGATCCAGAGCTGAGAGGAGAAGAATATGAGCGGATCACCCAGAACTTGGACATGAAGTTCTGGAAGTCCTTCTGGAACCTCACCGAATCAGAGCTTGTATCGGTGAGGGGAGGAGGTTCTTAACTAATTCTACTTTTCTTACTACCACTGACTTTGCTAATAGCAGCTGTACTGAGGAAAAGTTTAAACTATGACTGTGGTATGTGGTTGTCTTACCTAGATACCTTAAGATGAATGGACTTAACTGTAAGTCACTCTTGGTAAGATCATCTGCAGAATATTTGTACATTTAGCAGATCTTTACTTTGTCCCCATGGGGAAATTTTGTTGCAGTGTCATGTACATGTTTAAATACAGACCAAATTAACAATACAACTTTCATAACAGTTACATATCAATAAAAAGAGACTGGCGTGCTGGCCTTACTGGGTGGATAGAAACATTAGCCTGCTGGCCTTACTGGGTGGATAGAAACATTAGCCTGCTGGCCTTACTGGGTGGATAGAAACATTAGCCTGCTGGCCTTACTGGGTGGATAGAAACATTAGCCTGCTGGCCTTACTGGGTGGATAGAAACATTAGCCTGCTGGCCTTACTGGGTGGATAGAAACATTAGCCTGCTGGCCTTACTGGGTGGATAGAAACATTAGCCTGCTGGCCTTACTGGGTGGATAGAGACATTAGCCTGCTGGCCTTACTGGGTGGATAGAAACATTAGCCTGCTGGCCTTACTGGGTGGATAGAAACATTAGCCTGCTGGCCTTACTGGGTCGATAGAAACATTAGCCTGCTGGCCTTACTGGGTCGATAGAAACATTAGCACAAGCTATTTAGGAGGGATATCATACCTGGCACAAATAGGCTAGTTGTGTTTTTCCTGAGCCTATACCTGCAGACAGAGGGGAGTAGTTTGAAGTCCGGGTACAGGGGGTGGCTTGGGTCTAAAATGATTTTGTGAGCCTTGCGGAGGGCCCTGACCTTAAAGATCTCATCCAGGCCTGTCTGTTTGACTCCTTGCTTGTTGTGGTGATAATCCTTCTCAGCATATTTCTCTGGCTGAGTGACATTGCCAAACCAACAAACAATACAAAAAGTTAAAATACTCTCAATGAAAGATTTGTAAAACAGAGTCCGTATGTACAATTAACATTAAAAGATCCCAGCTTTTTGAGAAAGCAGTCTGTTGACTCTTTTTGTAGATCAGGTCTGTACATTTACTCCACTGAAGTTTATTGTCTAAGAGGACACCCAGATATATGTATTCCTCTACAATCTCTATATTCTGACCTCTGATAGGTGTTGTATGCTTCCTGAAGTCTTTGCGCATCTCGTTGGTCTCATTGGTATTGAGGACCAAGTGTGATTCATCACACCACTCTACAAAGGGGGAGCAGTGTTTCTCCTACTTACTCAGTCTCTCCTTGCTCACTCCATCTTCCTGTTTGTTTCCTTTTCTGACTGTTTGCAATGTCCTCCATCTTTTTTGTCCATCCATTCCACAGGGCTTTGCCAGTTTAACCTCTACCCTAGTGCAGGTGAACCTCACCCTGACCATACCCCCTGAACCGCTACTCCTCCCCCTGGTCTCAGACCCCCGTCTCTCTACCCCTGTGTCCCCGCCAGTGGCCCACTGGGGCCCTGGACCTGTCAACATGCGCCTCATCTCCTATGAGCTTCGAGAAGGACAGGTGAGAACTCAGCTTTTACCTTGTGCTTATTATCTGATGATTTTATCACAGGTCTACACTGTTTTATCAATCATATTACTGTAAAAAGGGTTCAGTTATGATGCATACATCTTACCCTCTTTCTTCAGGACAGTAAAGAGCTGCTAGCCTTCGCTCGTACAGAAGCTCCACCCATTTCCCTGTCTTTAGTACCGTTTGGTGCCCAGAAGCGACCTCCTTCCCCCTGGCTGTTGATCCACTTCCATGGAGGAGGCTTCGTGTCCCAGACCTCCAAATCCCATGAGGTACATAGGCCTGGGGTAGTGGTGTGTTGCCTGAAATGACTTATGCTAAACCCAAACCCTAGTTTCACAGTAATTAAGTGGAGCTTGGGGCTCAGCACATACCATGAATACTTTCATATTGTTGAACCTTGCTGTTTAATTTTCCTGTCACATCTCCATCTGTCCTCCATCTCCCAGAACTATCTGAAGAGCTGGTCCAAGGATCTGAATGTCCCCATCCTGTCTGTGGATTACTCCTTGGCACCTGAGGCCCCCTTTCCCAGAGCCCTGGAGGAGTGCTTCTATGCCTACTGTTGGGCCCTCAAGAACTGCCATCTTCTGGGTCAGTGTCATTACCACTGTGTTAGAGCTAAGAGCCAAAGGCAATGGTTTCTTAGCTCGACAGAGGACCCTTGGCTCAATCATATTGGTACATCTTATATTGCAGTATTACAACAAAACGTCTGTCGGACCCGCTGGTACTGATTGGTCTGTTCCTCTGCCCTAGGATCCACTGCTGAGCGTGTGTGTCTGGCTGGGGACAGTGCTGGGGGGAACCTCTGCATCACTGTGTCCATGAGGGCCATTGCCTGCGGTGTGCGCATCCCTGATGGAATTATGGCTGCATATCCTGCTACCCTGCTCACCATTGAAGCCTCGCCCTCCCGCCTTCTCACCAGCTTTGACCTACTGCTGCCCTTAGGGGTGCTCTCCAAGTGTATCAACGCCTACACAGGTGAGGAAGTGAAAGGCATGAGAGGGTATTAGTCCAAGGTTATGTAAAAGGTAGTTAAAGTCACACTCTATTCTTATTTTACTTTTTTTAAACATTTGTGATTTAGCAGATGCTCTTATCCACAGCGACTAGTTAAATATCTAGGTGGGACAACCACATATCACAGGCATAGAAAGTACATTTTTCCTCAGAGGTAGCTATCACTACCTTACTGTATTTATATGTGTGGTATTGTTTTTCAATAGGAAAAGTTAAGTTACTTTAATTCTCCTTTTTTCCAAATGACCTTGTCTTTCTCTTTTTCACCCCCTCCAGGTGTAGACTCTGAGACGGTTCAGCTTACAGAGGGGATCAGCACGTTGAGCGCTCTAGGTAGAGACACAGCCTCGCTGATCAGTGACCTCTCACACGGGGCGTCCAAATGGATCCAGTCCTTCATTCCCGCAGAGGTCCTAGGGTCATGGTCATCTTCTCACCAGAGGTCCTTGGACAAAAAGGCCCACCAGAGATCAGTGTTGCCATGTTCACCCGACTCCTCCTCAGGCCCCAGGGACTACCCAGAAGGCTTTGAGCCCCTGCGCTCCGAGCGCCTGTCTGTGATCCAGCCGCCTAGCTGTCTCACCGTCAAGAACCCGTTTGTGTCACCCCTGCTAGCCTCTGACGACCTACTGCGTGGACTACCACATGTACACATAGTGGTAAGAGAGGAGGGATGGGGAGGGGGCGAGTCAATGCATTTAAGACAGGGTTTTCCAAACTCAGTCCTCGAGACACAAGGGGTGCATGTTTTGGTTTTTGCTCTAGCACTACACAGCCAATTCAAATAATCAATGAATCATCAAGTTTTGATCATTTGAATCAGCTGTGAAGTGTTAGGGCGAAAACCAAAACGTGCACCCCTTGTGGTCCCGAGGACCGAGTTAGGGAAATGCTGATTTAGGAAGACGTGTTTGTAGGTTGAGAGGGATGGAAAAGATAAAGAAAGAAAAACCAAGACACATTTTACTGCAGCAGGCCTATTTTGTCCTTGTTCACTGGTCTCTATCTCACTCCACAATTGATGGTCTTTTCACTAATCTCTGAGTTTTCTGTAGTTTTTACTCCCCTGTCTGTCCCCACAGGCCTCTGCACTGGATGCTTTGCTGGATGACTCTGTGATGTTCGCCAGGAAACTGCAGAATATGGGCCAACCAGTGACCCTAAGGGTAGTAGAAGACCTCCCACATGGCTTCCTTAGCCTATCGGGATACGCAGAGGAGATAAAGGTGGCCTCCGACATCTGCGTAGAACGAATCAGGGAGGTCTTCCAGCAGACAACTCTGCCTTCCTGTACTCGCAAGTGACCAATGTTTGAAAGGAATAATAATGGGGCTGACCATCTGCCTAATAAAACCAAGGGGAAAACTAGTTGTTGTCCTAACGAAAGTGAAAGATAACACCCTTGCCTTTCTTGCACTTTTCTGACTAGCACTGACTGAATGCTGCTTTATTTAGGAAAACATTTTCTAATTATGAGTGATATTTGAAGTTACTGGTTAAAGAGCATCTGCTGAGGGTGATGTCAATGTTCACAGTTTAGTGTTTTTTAGTCCAGGAAAGGGTCATGTCATTTGTAATCAATTAAATGTCATTGCTTAAGGTTTGAGAACAATACTGACGCAAAAATGCAATTTCACACATTTTTATTGAGTTAAAAAAACACTTGAGTGTCAGAGGGCGAGAGAGACGTTGAGTGTCCTGGGAGGCTGTGCCTTTTAGCAAGGGGCTTTGTGTGGGCTTAACAACCGTGTCTCCCTGTGGCAGAAGAGACGCCACACTATACACCTTCACCTCAGGATTATGAGGTAAACCTTCCCATACCTGTGAGCCTCAGACAACAATAACACAATGCTGGGATGTCCTGTATACCCAACCGTATACCCTACCAAAAAAAGCCGATACCAATTAATCGGCAGATTTAAAAAATAAAATACAAATGTATACATATTGGTAATAATGACAATTACAACAATACTGAATGAACACTTTTATTTTAACTTAATATAATACATAAAATCAATTCAAATCAAAGTTTATTTGTCACGTGCGCCGAATACAACAGGTGTAGACCTTACAGTGAAATGCTTAAGCAATTTAGTGTCAAATAAATAATGAAACCTGTTCAATTTGGTTTAAATAATTCAAAAACAGTGTTGGAGAAGAAAGTAAAAGTGCAATATGTGCCATGTAAAAAAGCTAATGTTTAAGTTCCTTGCTCAGAACATGAGAACATATGAAAGTTGGTGGTTCCTTTTAACATGACTCTTCAATATTCCCAGGTAATAAGTTTTAGGTTGTAGTTATTATAGGAATTATGACGCGTCTACTATTTTCTCTATACCATTTGTATTTCATATACCTTTGACTATTAGATGTTCTTATAGGCACTTTAGTATTGCCAGCCTAATCTCGGGAGTTGATAGGCTTGAAGTCATAAACAGCGCTGTGCTTCAAGCATTGCTAAGAGCTACTGGCAAACGCAGTAGTGCTGTTTGAATGAATGCTTACGAACCTGCTGCTGCCTACCACCACTCAGTCAGACTGCTCTATCAAATCATAGACATAATAAAATAAACACAGAACTACGAGCCTTTGATCATTAATATGGTCAAATCCGGATAATTTCATTTCGAAAACAAAACGTTCATTTCAATGAAATATGGAACCGTTCTGTATTTTATCGAATGGGTGGTAACCCTAAGACTAAATATTGCTGTTACATTGCACAACCTTCAATGTTGTGTCATAATTGTGTAAATTCTGGCAAATTAATTACAGTCTTTGTTAGGAAGAAATGTCTTCACATAGTTCGCAACGACCCAGGCAGCCCAAACTGCTGCATGTACCCTAACTCTGCTTGCACTGAATGCAAGAGAAGTGACGCAATTTCCCTAGTTAATATTGCCTGCTAACATGCATCTATTTTAACTAAATATGCAGGTTTAAAAATTATTTTAAGTAAGGTATTGATGTTCATGGTTAGGTGCATTTGTGCAACAATTGTGCTTTTTTTCGCGAATGTGCTTTTGTTAAATCTTCCCCCGTTTGGCTAAGTTGAAGTAGGCTGTGATTCGATGGTAAATTTAACAGGCAACGCTTCGATTATATGCAACGCAGGACAAGCTAGTTAACCTACTAATATCATCAACCATGTGAAGTTATGTGAAGATTGTTTTTTATAAGATAAGTTTCATGCTAGCTAGTGTTGATGATAAGATTGGAGGAACTGGACTCGGCCATGAACCAGGACTCGGTGGAATAGAGTATAAAGTAAGGCTGTTTATTCAGTGAAAAGTATTGCTCCGGCGTGCACGGACTCGTTCAATTGACTCAGAGGGAGACAGCTGAAGCGCGCCCCGAAACATGGTGCGCATAGGATTGTGTACATAGAATGACGTAGGTAGAATCGGGGTTGCCAGTGCGGTTAGTATCTGCTGGGAACAGGGGGAGGGGAGGTTATGAAACAGAGCATTTATTAGTGCAAGCTATAATTGCATTGTTAGGCCACAGGCAGACAACAGTCAGTAAATGCTTTATTTCATGTGTTAATATGTTATTACACTAGCAACTTAGCTTGGCTCCTTGCAGCCACAAGGTCCTTTTGATGCTCCACTCGCGTAACAGGTGGTCAGCCTGCCACACAGTCTCCTCGTGGATTGCAATGTAATCAGCCATAATCGCATAAAAAAGGCTGATTACCGATTTGTTATGAATTTGAAATCGGCCATAATTAATCAGCCATGCCGATTAATCGGTCGACCGCTAATCTCTTGATCACAGATACCTAAAAAAAATAATAATGGGCCTCGTGATCTCTTTACGGTATTCTTGTTCATTCAAATTGCCATCGATAAAATGAAATTGTTTGTTGTCTGTAACTTATGCCTGCCCATACCATAACCCAATTGCTGCCATGGGGCACTCTGTTGTGAGGCCGGTTGGACGTACTGCCAAATTCTCTAAAATGATGGAGGTGGCTTATGGTAGAGAAATTAACAATAATTTCTGGCAACAGCTCTAGTGAGCATTCCTGCAGTCAACATGCCAATTGCACACTCAACTTGAGACATCTGTGGCATTGTGTTGTGAGTGGCCCTTTTGTCTTATTGTCCCCAGCACAAGGTGCACCTGTGTAATGATCATGCTGTTTAATTTGGTTCTGATATGCCACACATGTCAGGTGGATGGATTATCTTGGCAAAGGAGAAATGCTCACTAACAGGAATGTAAACTTATTTGTGCACAAAATGAGAGAATTAAGCTTTTTGTGGGTATAGAAACTTTTTGGGATCTTTTATTTCAGCTCATGAAACATGGGACCAACACTAAAACATCTTGTGTTTTTATATTTTTGTTCAGTGTAGTTGCTTATATCTTGTGTGCCCGATGATGCCCCTCATCCCTTATTCTGTACTGTGCTTGCAATATCAAGTGTGCCAAGTGTGATCTCAATAAAATGATTCATTGTCTAGTCTTTCTCAAACCCGCGCCGGTCCATGGAGGAATGCATGCTGGTCTCGAGTGTATTTGTATTGAATATGATTTAGTTGGCTTTTTTGTGGTCTGCGGCATATTTGACTCATATAAATACTTGCCTTGGGCCTACTTGCACAATGCACTGAACGAAGCACTTGCTGCACTAAAAAAAAATTGTGTTGGCATGACTGTAGCTACACCACACAAGCTAGCTCTGCTGCGCAGCCTGCATTCTTATAAAAAAAAATTGTACCTTCAACTAGGCAAGTCAGTTAAGAACAAATTCTTATTTACAATGACGGCCTACCCCGGCCAACGCTTTGCCAATTGTGCGCCGGCCTATGGGACTCCCAATCATGGCCGGATGTGATACAGCCTGGATTCAAACCAGGGACTGTAGTGCCTCTTACAATGAGATACAGTGCCTTAGAATGCTGCATCACTCGGGATCCCAAATAACAGCTGCCTGACAAAACCGGTCTGTGTGATGTGTCAAGATGCTATTGTAAAGAACTTGTAAGGCCACAGAAACCCTCACGTTGTTTGTTGACTAGCGTTAACACAGATTTCCCATTAAATAATCACATTTATTTTATTTGAATGAACATACAGTGCACACCAAAACTGACCAGCCGCACACCAAGCCTTCCCAAAAACTCTCCAACATGCCTTCCGCATCATAACATACAGCAACTCATTTGCTTAACATTGTGTGATAGGCTGAGAGACTTTCGAATGTATAAAACATTACATTACCCCCTCATGCTCGGAAACAACGCCAAAGGAAGGTTTGATCCGGTTGTAGTGTATCACGGCATGATAAGATCCATTACAATGTACTACTTCATACAGCACTTCTGACAGTTTATCTGACATTTTGAAAGGACCCTTCAATTTCTTTCTCAGTTTGAGTGACAACCCCTTTTCCCTCTGGTAGTCTCTAAGCCACACATTAATTGTCCTCATACCTCTGGGGTGTCACCTTTAGAATCCAAGTATTGCTTTTGTTTACCTGTGGCTTTTATGTGATTTCTCTTTACAGATTCCCTTACAGTGCTTAAATACCCTTTTACCTTTTGCACATACTGAGAAAAATACTGTTCCCCTTCATTTTGTGTTCCCATAACCACATCAACCAATAAAGTCATTTCAGCACCAAACAGCACCCTGTATAGTGTGAACCCCGTGGAAGATTGAAGACTACTCCTGTATGACATCACATATGGGAGTATCTCATCCCAATTTCTTTGATTGTCAGCATGTTGATCAGAGTTCTGTTCACGCTATCCATTAAACCATCTGATTGTGGTTCGTGTTTTATTCATTTGTAAAAGATTGCACATCTCTCTAAAAAGAGTAGATTCAAAATGTTGCCCCTGGTCGCTATGTGTAGAACGAGGAAGGCCTAGCTTCAACACAAATTCCTCTACCAGTTTCTTGGCCACTGTTACTGCTTCCTGATTGGGTATGGCATATGCCTCTGACCACGTAGTAAAGTAATCTGACACTACCATAATGTGTTTGTTACCTCGTTCCGTCTCTGTTACCAGACCCATTAAGTCTACAGCTATCCTCTCAAAAGGGCAGCCTGGGACAGAACTTGTCATGGTTGTTCTGGGGACTGGACCCTGTATGCAGTGCACACCACACAGTCCTTACACCACTGCTTAATGGTTCTCTGCCAGCCTGGTCAATAAAAGCTTGCTCTAATTTTACTGGTGAGTTTTTCAACTCCTAAATGGCCTCCTGTTCTATCATTGTGGATAAAGGTAAGTATCTCATGTACGAGCTCATTTGGTACAACCCCTCTCCAGATGGTGCCATCTGTCTCATAGTTTTGACTCTCAAGGCATAACACTCCATTCTTCACATGTAATGTCCCCCAGACTTGTTTGAAAGGCCTGAACTTTGGCTCCGATTGCAACTCCACAGGGAGCTCTGCTCTACCCTCTTTTTCTGCATTTATTAAACTGGGAGTCTATCCTGTGCTTCCAACAGGAAAGCTGCATTTTTGGGTACTGCCTGGCTTGTTTGAGCTCCAACTACAGGCTCAATAGTGACATCTTGAGGATTGTTTAAGATGGCTCTCAGATTGACAGTGGCCTCCTGTGAGACGGCTGTGTCCACACTCTGTTTGTGTGTGTTGGCGTGACACACCATCTGCATTACTGTGCAGTCTCCCTGGCCTGTGGACAATATCATAGTCAAACTGATCCAGGTTCCCTAACCATTTAGCAAACTGTCCCTCAGGTTGTTTGAAGTTACTCCGCCACCTCAGTGAGCTGTGATCAGTTCTCAGTAGAAAATTCCTCCCCAGCAAAAATTGTCTGAAATGTTTAAGAAACACTACCACAGCAAGAAGCTCCTTCTTGGTAGTTGAATTCTTCCTCTCTTGTTTTGACAGTGCCCGACTGGCATATGCTACTACTCTCTCTCTACCCTCATGTTTCTGGGAGAGGACTGCCCCTATGCCTGTGTCACATGCGTCGGTATCCATTATGAAATGTAGATTTGGGTCCGGGAAAGCCAGTATGGGGGATGTGATAAGCTTGGACTTTAATGAATTAAAGGCCAATTCACACGCTGTGTTCCACTCAAACATTTTCCCCTTATCTGTCAATCTGTACATGTCCTGCACATGCTTGTCAAACTCTGCTTGCAGATGAACAGGAACCCACCTCAATGCTTGTTTGATCGGCCTGTTGTCTCCTGTGTCAATCCTATGCTGGACTAGTTTTGTGCAGGCCAAGTCAAAATCACCAGTGCTAAAAACTCCCACATCCCTCCCCACTATTTCCTTTACAGCTCTCGGCTGCACCTCAGTTAGCTGGCTGCAATCTATATCCTGCATTAACTGTTCTACATCCCACTTTGCTGTGGTAGAAGAGTACGGTGGCTTGTTAGAATCCTGTAGGCTAGCAACGATAATGTCTTCACTACCCTTCTCCCAGATAGAGAAAACCCCCAGTTCAGTGCCCTCCCTCAGTAACTGTGATTCCGGAGTTACATTCATCACACTCACTGGCAGTTTCCCCTTCACTGAGCTGCACACGCTACATGCTACCAACATGTTAGCTGTATCAGTGACGTTAACTCAGGGCTCAGAAGACCCTCAGTTTACTGTTCCCTCAACTTTACCAGTTGTAAACATTTCACTTCTGGAGGGGATAGTCGTGTCATTCATCACCACCACTTTACTCACTCCCCCTGCCCCTCCCCTGAAAATCAACGGAATTTGCTTCCCCAAAAGGGAAGCAAATCAAGTACAGACCCATATTTTACCAGGAAGTCTGTCCCTATCAGTGCACACTGGTCTGATTCATTAGCGACCACAAAATCCCAGGTCAGATTCAAACTGTCCATGTTCATGACTGTGGACCAGCTCCCCTGGACTGTGAGAAACTGTCAATTTGCTACTTTAACCATGCTGGTTTTTTTCCATGAGCAATGTGCAACAACAGTGCCAGCAGGCCCTGCTATTGGTCGATGTAGGTCGTCCTCTGTTGTTCCCGGGGAACCTAGATCTCCCTCTCCCTTGGTCCGGTCTGTATCCTTCCGTAGCGTCAACCGTTGCTACTGTAGAAGATCCTGGAAATGCTCTGCTATTTTGGTATGTCTCCCTCTGATGTGGCTGCCAGATACTGCACCTCGGTCCGCAACTGTGCAACGCTCTCACACAATGACTCAAACATCTCTTTTGGAACTCTGAAATTGTCTCCAACTGGAAGCAGAGTAACCTTGCTTGTCCCTCACATGCCAAAATCAAATGTTATTGGTCACATACACATGGTTAGCAGATGTTTAGCGAAATGCTTATGCTTCTTGATCCGACAGTGCAGCATTATCTAACAGGTAATATCTAACAATTCCACAACAAAACCTAATACACACAATCTAGTAAAGGAATGGGATGACAAGTGATGAGCAGTGACAGAGCGGCTAAGATGCAATAGATAGTATAGGATAGTGAAAGATACACAGTATATACATATGAGATAAGTAATGTGAGATATGTAAGCATTCTTAAAGTGGCATTATTAAAGTGACTAGTGTTCCATTTATTAAAGTGGCCAATGATATCAAGTCTGTAGGTAGGCAGCCGCCTCTGCTAGTGATGGCCGTTTAACAATCTGATGGCCTTTGTTCAATTTGCATTGTGCAGTGTCTTTGCTTTCCAGCAATTCTAGCTGGCTTATCTGATCAAGCTCTGTAGCAATGCTAATTGCCTCTTCCCACGTTGTTGATACTGCCTTGTGCAGGTGCATACAAAGATCACTGCACCCAATGTGTATAATAAAATGATTGCAAATAACGTGTGCTTGCGCAGGTAGCCTAGTGGCTAGAGTGTTGGGCCAGTAACCAAAAGGTTGCTGGATCGAATCCCTGAGCTGACAAGGTGTAAATCGGTTGTTCTGAGCAAGGCAGTTAACCCACTGTTACCCGGGCACTAAATACGTGGATTTCGATTAAGGCAGCCCCCTGTACCTCTGATTCAGAGGGTTTGGGTTAAATGTGGAAGACACATTTCAGTTGAATGCATTCAGTTGTACAACTGACTAGATATCCCCTTTCTCTGGATAAGCCTTTGAAGCTTTGCTCATGCACGATTTCTGTCAGCATGTTCCAGTGGCTCAAAATGCCTCTGCAAAGCCACTTTCACGCTGTTGTAATCCTTCTTTGTATCTTGAGGTAAAGTACAACAAAATCTCCAAGCATTTCACCTCAGCAACAGCCTGAGAAAATTCAAACGATCTACCGCGGGCCATCCATTCACTTGCGCTGCTAACTCAAATTGTTCAATCCAAACAATCCATTCGCCTTCTTTCCCCTCGAAAGATTCTGGCATGAACACCGGACGGTCAATCTGCCTGTCCATGGCACCTGGGTGATCCACCACCAGCTGTCGGTCAGTCGGTGGTTGTTAATTGATGTTCCCGGGTTGTTCGACTTCTCCCTCCATTGTCCCACGCAGCTAACCAGCTAAAGTTAGCCAAGCTTGCGAGTTGATGTTAGCTAGTTGACGTGCTGATCCCACCGCTGTCACCAATTTGTAACGAACCTGTAAGGCCACCTTTAAGACAAAAGCCTGCATCTGATGGTCAGTCTCAGCGGAGGGAGAGAGCTGCAGTCTGAGGGTCCGCCTCTCAACATCCCCCAGCTCTCCCTTTCCTCCACTGACACAGACAAAAAAGGGACCAGATGACGGCGAAACTCGAGTCGCACCGCATTATTTCTGCATGATGAACAAATTCATGTTGTTACTCCTATGAACATAGATATTAAAAAAGACCCAAGCCACTAATAATAACAGCACAAGCCTATATATGCACGTTCATTCATTACTGCTGCAGTGCTTGTAGCTCTGAGTAGAAATGGGAAGAAAGCGCATTTTATGGCTCATAAAAGTGTTGACAGTGCTGAGTAAGAACTTAAACATGAACTCACTCACTGTATTCGTTAATTAACAGTCTCTCTCTAGTCATCTCTCTATAGTCATGATTTCAAACGTTTTGAAATCTCACAGTATCAATTTTGCTGTACCTTTCTTGTGTGCCTGCTACGTCACTGCAGACGTCGTCATCTAAGCCATCCGGTAGGCGTTTAGTACACTTGATTTGCTCTCTGGGCCCGCCGGGAAGGCAGAGTTTGTACCTTCAGACACATGAAATGGTTCAAAAGGGCAACAGTTCGACTACCCCGCGCGCAGGGCAGCTTAATAGGGTGCACCTACCTGCAACAGCCCGAGACGAATATAAAAAATAGAAGGGTATATTAGACATGTGGCAGGGGAATATGGGCCTGAGGGCACACACTTCTTGTGAATTCTGTAATGAATGTATTGTAATGTTTTTAAAATTGTATAACTGCCTTAATTCTGCCGGACCCCAAGATGAGTAATACATGCAAATACAAATACAAAATATCGTTGGGTTTTTTACATAAATGTTTGGCTATGAACTATGAATGCTTGGAGATCCGCCAGTCTTGGTGACCACTGCTCTAGAAAGTTCAATCAAGCCCATCGCTCTGTGTCTGATATTTCTGCAAGGCGGTCTCTGGGCTGCTGTGTGCGCGCAGTTTAAAGGGAACATTGCTCTCCAACCTATCCATGCAGGGACGCATACGTGTCATTTATCAAGCAAACGATAAAATTGCCGATTTCAAGAAAAACTGGGCGTCTGGATAGCCCGAGTGGATAAAGGCATTTTCAATATGTTCCCACTATTCTCAGCTCTGGCTGACGTGGGTGATGTAAACATGGATAACGTGCCTAAATTGATGAGGTCACATCTGAGCAAAACTCTGCTCAAATTCGAAGATTGTAAAGGGAATTAATCTGATCCACGGCCGGGAAAGTAGTGCATGCCAACACAGAAGAGACGCACAACTTGTCACAGGTTCTTGATGATCAACTATTGGAGCTGTCCTGTGACCAAGGCCTGCGCGCTCGTTTTACGAGATATGCCTGTCCACATTCCGGTGTTAAAGTGCAGAGAATACGCGAGGCAATTTCTCCTCTCTTACTGCAAAAAAAATCCAAATATCGCAACAGACTGGCTGAAACACACTTCTGGGGTGTCCCTGGCACCAAAAAGTTTGAGAAATGCTGGCCTGGGTCATTCCTACAATGCAGTGTCTTTCCGACCACATAACTTTTGTGGGGAAAAAGTATAGAGTACAAGTCAAAAGTTTGGACACAGTACTCATTCAATGGTTCTTCTTTATTTATACTATTTTCTACATTGTAGAATAATACTGAAGACATCAAAACTGTGACATAACACATATTGAATCATGTAGTAACAAAAAAAAGGTTCAACAATATATTTTATATTTGAGATTCTTCAAAGTAGCATTGACAGCTTTGCACACTCTTGGTATTCTCTCAACCAGCTTCACCTGCAATGCTTTTCCAACAGTCTTGAAAGAGTTAACACATTGTTGGCTGCTTTTTCCTTCACTCTGTGGTCTGACTCAGCCCAAACCATCTCAATTTGGTTGAGGTCAGGGGATTGTGGAGACCAGGTCATCTGATGCAGCACTCCATCACTCTCCTTCTTGGTCAAATAGCCCTTACACAGCCTGGAGTTGTGTTGGGTCATTGTCCTTTTGAAAAACAAATTATAGTCCCACAAAGTGCAAACCAGATGGGATGGCATATCACTGCAGAATGCTGTAGTAGCCATGCTGGTTAAGTGTGCCTTGAACTCTAAATAAATCACAGACAGTGTAACCAACAAAGCACCCCCACACCAGAACACCACCACCTCCATGCTTTACAGAGGGAAATATACATACGGAGATCATCCGTTCACCCACACCGCGTCTCACTAAGACACGGCAAATGGAACCAAAAATCTCCAATTTGGACTCCAGACCAAAGGACACATTTCGACTGGTCTAATGTCCATTGCTCATGTTTCTTGGCCCAAGCAAGTCTCTTCATCTTATTGGTGTCCTTTTAGCAATGGTTTCTTTGAAGCAATTTGACCCTGAAGGCCTGATTCGCAGTCTCCTCTGAACAGTTGATATTGATATGTGTCTTACTTGAAGTCTGTGAAGCATTTATTTGGGCTGCAATTTCTGAGGCTGGTAACTCCTCTGCAGCAGAGGTAAGTCTGGATCTTCTGTTCCTGTGGCGGTCCTCATGAGAGCCAGTTTCATCATAGCGCTTGATGGTTTTTGCAACTGCACTTGAATAAACTTTCAAAGCTCTTGAAATGTTCTGTATTGACTGACCTTCACGTGTTAAAGTAATGATGGACTGTTGTTTCTCTTTGCTTATTTGAGCTGTTCTTGCCATAATATGGACTTGGTATTTTACCAAATAGGGCTATATTCTGTATACCCCCCTACCTTGTCACAACACAACTGATTGGCTCAAATGCATTAAGAAGGAAATACATTTAATCCACGATCACGTGGATTGGGATATGTTCCGCATTGCGTCAAACAACAACATTGACGAATACGCTGATTCGGGGAGCGAGTTCATAGGCAAGTGCATTGGTGATGTCGTACCCACAGCAACTATTAAAACATTCCCAAACCAGAAACTGTGGATTGATGGCAGCATTTGTGAAACTGAAAGCGCAAACCACTGCTTTTAACCAGAGCAAGGTGACCGGAAACATGACCGAATACAAACCGTGTAGCTATTCCCTCCGCAAGGCAATCAAACAAGCTAAGCGTCAGTATAGAGACAAAGTAGAGTCGCAATTCAACGGATCAGACACGAGAGGTGTGGCAGGGTCTACAGTCAATCACGGATTACAAAAAGAAAACCAGCCCCGTCGCGGACCAGGATGTCTTGCTCCCAGACAGACTAAACAACTTCTTTGCTCGCTTTTAGGACAATACAGTGCCACTGACACGGCCCTCTACCAAAACCTGAGGGACTCTCCTTCACTGCAGCCGACGTAAGTAAAACATTTAAACGTGTTAACCCTCACAAGGCTGCAGGCCCAGACGGCATCCCCAGCCGCGTTCTCAGAGCATGCGCAGACCAGCTGGCTGGTGTGTTTACGGACATATTCAATCAATCCTTATCCCAGTCTGCTGTTACCACATGCTTCAAGTGGGCCACCACTGTTTCTGTTCCCAAGAAAGCTAAGGAAACTGAGCTAAATGACTAGCACTCACTTCCGTCATCATGAAGTGCTTTGAGAGACTAGTCAAGGACCATATCACCTCCACCCTACCTGACACCCTAGACCCACTCCAATTTGCTTACCGCCCAAATAGGTCCACAGACGACGCAACCACACTGCACACGGCCCTAACCCATCTGGACAAGAGGAATACCTATGTGAGAATGCTGTTCATCAACTACAGCTCAGCATTTAACACCATAGTACCCACCAAACTCGTCATCAACCTCGAGACCCTGGGTCTCGACCACGCCCAGTGCAACTGGGTACTGGACTTCCTGACGGGCCGCACCCAGGTGGTGAGGGTAGGTAACAACATCTCCACCTCGCTGATCCTCAACACTGGGGCCCCACAAGGGTGCATTCTGAGCCCTCTCCTGTACTCCCTGTTCACCCACGACTGCGTGACCATGCACGCCTCCAACTCAATCATCAAGTTTGCAGACAACACTACAGTGGTAGGCTTGATCACCAACAATGACGAGACGGCCTACAGGGAGGAGGTGAGGACCCTCGGAGTGTGGTGTCAGGACAATAACCTCAAATTCAACGTCAACAAAACAAAGGAGATGATTGTGGACTTCAGGAAAGAGCAGAGGGAGCACCCCCCTATCCACATTGACGGGACAGTAGTGGAGAGGGTAGAAAAATTTAAGTTCCTCGGCGTACACATCACGGACAAACTGATTTGGTCCACCCACACAGACAGCATGGTGAAGAAGGTGCAGCAGCGCCTCTTCAACCTCAGGAGGCTGAAGAAATTCGGCTTGTCACCAAAAGCACTCACAACCTTTTACAGATGCACAATCGAGAGCATCCTGTCAGGCTGTATCACTGCCTGGTACGGCAGCTGCTCCGCCCACAACCGTAAGGCTCTCCAGAGGGTAGTGAGGTCTGTACAATGCATCACTGGGGGCAAACTACATGCCCTTCAAAACTAAAGATTTGACTGGTAGTGTAACAGCTTCTAAAAGGGCCATGTAAAAAATGTTTCACTAGCCACTTTAAACAATTACACTTAAATATAATGTGCCGAGTCAATGTGCTCTGTTGTGGTATTAACCAAAATTTGATTTGAAATTCCACAAATTGAAAAAAATATTCTGCTTGTCTCCAGTCATCTAAAATGACAGACATGCATGAAATGTGTTTACAACACACCTTTTTCTCCTACTGCAAATAAGATGATAGATTAATGCAGTACTTTTATTATAATAGATATATTTTCATCCTTGTCCAAGGTGGTCTGTGAATCCGCCACCGTCTGTCTACTTTGCCATGTAATGCTTACAAAACAAATAACAGTGTCTAATATTGCATATCTAATGCTCTGGTCTGTCCTAGGAGTGAGGGTAAATGGTAGGCATGTTTTCTACGATCCAATTTGTTTTAAATATTATTTTGGGTGGAGGGGAGGGTGAATTAGTTTTTTTTCAAGCTTTCAGGGTGTGTCAGGTTAAAATACATTTTACTGAAGTAAGGGCCATTCATTTTCATTTCAGAGAGATACGATTTTCTGCATGTATCCCTCATTATAAATAATGTACAAGCCCCTACAGTGCATTCTGATAGTATTCAGACCCCTTGACTTTTTTCACATTTTGTTAGACATGTTTGCAAATGTATAAAAAAAGATACCATATAAGTAATATAAGTATTCAGACCCTTTGCTATGAGACTCGAAATTGAGCACAGGTGCATTCTGTTTACATTGATCATAATTGAGATGATTCTACAATTTGATTGGATTCCACCTGTGGTAAATTCAATTGATTGGACATGATTTGGAAAGGCACACACCTGTCTATATAAGGTCCCACAGTTGACATTGCATGTCAGAGCAAAAACCAAGCCATGAGGTCGAAGGAATTGTCTATATAGCTCCAAAACAGGATTGTGTCAAGGCACAGATCTGGGGAAGGGGACAAAAATATTTCTGCAGCATTGAAGGTCCCCAAGAACACAGTGACCTCCATCATTCTTAAATAGAAGAAGTTTGGAACCACCAAGACTCTTCCTAGAGCAGGCCGCATGGCCAAACTGAGTAATCTTGAGAGAAGGGACTTGGTCAGGGAGGTGACCAAGAACCCGATGGTCACTCTGACACAGCTCCAGAGTTCCTCTGTGGAGATGTGATAACTTTCCAGAAGGACAACCATCTCTACAGCATTCCACCAATCAGGACTTTATTGTAGAGTGGCCAGACGGAAGCCACTCCTCAGTAAAAGGCACCTGACAGCCCGCTTGGAGTTTGCCAAAAGGCACCTAAAGGACTCTCAGAGCTCAGAATGGGTAGAAGGTCACCTTCCAACAGGACAACGACCCTAAGCACATAGCCAAGATGACCAGGAGTGGCTTTGGGACAAGTCTCTGAATGTCCTTGAGTGGCCCAGCCAGAGCCCGGACTTGAACCTGAGTGAACATCTCTGGAGAAACCTGAAAATAGCTGTGCAACGACCCTCCCCATCCAACTTGACATAGCTTGAGAGGATCTGCAGAGAAGAATGGGAGAAACTACCCAAATACAGGCGTGCCAAGCTTGTAGTGTCATACCAATCAAGACTCGAGGCTGTAATCACTGCCAAAGGTGCTTCAACAAAGTACTGAATAAAGGGTCTGAATTTTTTATTTGTAATAAATGTGCACAAATTTCTAAAAACCTTTTTTTGCTTTGTCATTATGGGGTAATGTGTTGATTGATGAGGAGGAAAAAATAATTTAATCCATGTTAGAATAAGGCTGTAACGTAATAAAATGTGGAAAAATTCAAGGGGTCTGAATACTTCCGAATGCACTGTAAATTACTCAAATGTAAATGTAATAACTGTAATCGCTGAAATAATATTTTGTCAATTTATAGATTTGTTTAGTAATAGCCTTTTATGGAACTTAGCATACCGGAACATATGTACTAATAAAGCAGTTAAAACTACTTTATGCCGAAATATTTTGTAGCCAGTCAAGTCCTCTAGAATAACATTTTTAAAGTGACGTATGAGAGGCAGAGGCACCGTGCAGAACTAAGGAAGCCGCGGGAGGACAATCTTTTCTCCCTGTTCTGCTTTTCTCGTTAAAAAAAAAGGAGAGGGGCTGTAGCTATGGAGGGGGTAACTGTAGGGCAGGTATTTGACGCCGAATGCATCCTCAACAAACGCCCAAGAAAGGTATGAAATAACGTATTTTATCATAATATGGAAACATTAGACCCTTTACAATTGTTTAACTCTTTCCCACTCTTATCATTTGCAGGGGAAGTTTGAGTATTTGGTGAAGTGGAGAGGGTGGTCGTCCAAGTGAGTAGCTATTTAGCAAGAAGCTGGCTGAGCTAAACAATGACAATGTAGCCCATGATCCCCCAGCGACCCCGTATTTATCTCATAGCTACGCTATATTTACATTCATATGATACTATTCCCGTCGCATGTGGTTTTGGATAGACTGCAGGATGCATGGAAGAAAAATGAAGGTGTTAGCCGTTTCGGAGTCTTGTTTTGTTTTCTTAAGCCCGAGCAGCTGATGATACGATGCCAAACCGGTATCTAGTAACGTGAGCAGGCATCCTCCTACTACGGTAGCGAACTCGAGCACCGGAATATGTGACGCCCACTATTTTCATGCACCGTGCTTGCGTCGTGATCGTTTACCAATAATGTGGCTGAATGTAAATAGTTGAGCAAACGCTCAAGTTTTAGCCATTTACATTTAGGCTAGCCCTGAACAGCTACCCTCTCAAGATTTTGATTATTCAGACAATGTTCTTAATATTTTATTTAGATACAACGTCAATTAGGCCTATGTTTGTTTTTGATAGGATGCTACTATGTGTGACATTGCATCTGATAAAGGAGATAGCAGACTAGAAACAAATGGGCAGAGATTTATGGGTGTGACATTTATAATTGCAATGTCTCTCTAGCTACTGTTCTGTAATAAACGGTTTTCTAATATGGGGTTTTCTTTACAGGCACAACAGTTGGGAGCCCGAAGAGAATATTCTGGACCCCAGATTAATGGCTGCCTTCCACAAGAGGTGTGTTATTAATATCATACTGGTTGATGTTTGACCAGAACATATTCATTCGTACTTATCGTAGAGCACTGTCCATGGTGTATTAGAGTTGCCCAGATCAAATGCATCCTTTGTTTCTTTCCTCCCATCCTTGAAGCTATCATTTATATCTGACATAACCAAATTGGTGAAATAATTTAAATACAACCCTTGCTTCTGGTTATTTAGTTATTATATTAGTAGTGACTCCAAGTAAGGAAGGATGTATTTTTAAAGTAGCAGAACATTGGTAGTAACTGTTTCTGATGCCATGTGTGTGTACTTTCTACAGAGAGCAAGAGAGGGAGCTACTGTTCGGTAAGAGAGGGAAGAGGCCAAGGGGGCGCCCACGGAAAATTCTGGTAATCAACACACTGTTGCTGCTATTCAATCGTATAAGATGTAGTCGTGACAACAAATGCAGTAAATTGACTTACTTTGGTCATCTTGATTATAATCTCTTCCCAATGATTGCTTTCATTACATTTCCAAACAACAATAGTAACATGAATCCATTTGTTTGTTTGGATGATGAAGATACAATCTGACGTCACATAATGCATGGTTACATTACAAACCATTCTGTCTAATTTCTTTAGGAACCAGAGCCAACTGAAACCAAATCTGACCGGTCCTCCTCAGTCTCTTCATCCGGCCTGTCCTCCTCTCCCTCCGCCTCTTCCTCAGAAGATGAAGACCACGGGAAGAAGGCCAAACCAGGTCCTCGGCGCCTCAACCTCCACCCTGTCCTCCAGACGAGGCCCCATATCGTGGTGGCCAATCAGGAGCCCGTCCGGAAAAGGCGTGGGAGGAAACCGCTGCTCCCCGAGCTGAGGGCCTTGAGACAGGCAAATACCCGGCTGCCCCTGCCTTCCCCTCCTCTTTCTCGCCACCACCAGGTCCTCAGGCCCCCCCGTGAGCCCCCCAAAGAGGAACCTCGAGGGGGGGTGAAGAAGCCTCTACAGCCGGCCAGTTTCACCTACACCAGCCTGAGCGCCAGCCGGGGCTCCAGAGATGAGACTGCACCCCAGCGGGCTGCTGGAGGGGCCTTCTTCCAGGCAGGGGCCTCCAAACCTGGGCTGCTGAACTCCATATGGTCGGGTCGCTCCATGTCGACCATCACCCCCTCCTCTCCATCCTCCTCTTCTTCTCTCAGTAGACCTCCCCCAACTCACAGTAAGGGATTGTCAGATCTGAAGCGCTCCCTCTCTGTCTCCGACGCCGGCAACAGCAGTGGCCGAGCAGAAGGGCTTAAGGTGGCGTCCTCTGTAAAACCAGGGGTGTCTACATCAACATCACTTGGTCTCCACAGCTCCAAGACCTCCAGTGGGTTCGGTGGCTCTCCGGCGGCTTGTAGCCCAGCTCAACGCTCCCCAGCTGTGCAGAGGAGGCAGCAGGAGGGCCCTGGAAGTCAGGCGGTGGTGGTGGTTCAGCAGCAGGGAGCCAAGCCCTCCTCCTCTCCACCTCCCTCGGCTAGAGATCGCATCAGTCAGGCCCTCAGCCTCCGAGCTCTCAACCTGCAGAGCGTCAACAAACGGGCGCCCGGCAATGGTCTCCAGGGATACGGAACCTCTGGCACCACTGGAGTTGCAGTTTCAAGGTCGAGCCTGAGAAGCGGTGCCAGCCAGGCAGGAAAAGGAGCAGGAGGAATCATTAAAGAGATGCACACATCGTCTGGGCTAGACCAGAGCCTGACGTCCGGAGGGTTAGGGGCAGGGATGCTGCGCTCTGGAAGCATTCCACAAGCCAGAGAGGAGAGGGGGGAGAGAGGGAAGACCACAGGTGCAGAGACTGAGAGAGAGATGGACAGCAAGGGGCCAAGGGGTGTAGGGAGCGGTAATGGAAGACTGGAGAGAGGGGGGAGTGTACAGGGAGGTGTGTCGTCGGCCGGGGGAGGTGGATCAAGCGCGGCGAGAGAGGAGGACAGGAGGTCAGAACGGAGCCTTAACGAGCGGAACTCCCGGAGCGTCGAGAACTCTCGGACCCTTAACGAGCTCAGCACAGGTGACTCAGATGACACCAGCAGCAGCGAATCAGAAGAGCCAGACTCCTCCCCTTATCCCAACAACAACGGGCCCCGCCTGGTCTCTATGGAGACAGAAATTGAGACGGACTGGCGGCCGGCACTTAGCCTTCTAGAACACGTGTTTGTCACGGACGTCACCGCCAACTTTGTCACAGTAACAGTGAAGGAGTCTCCAACCAGTGTGGGGTTCTTCAACGTCCGCAATCCCTAAAGCCTGTCCATGTACACTACTGTTCAAAAGTTTGGGGTCACTTAGAAATGTCCTTGTTTTTGAAAGAAAAGCAACTTTTTTTGTACATTAAAATAACATCAAATTGATCAGAAATACTGTGTAGACATTGTAAGTGATTATTGTATCTGGAAACAGCAGATTTTTTTAAATGGAATATCTCTGTGTACAGAGGCTCCTTATCAGCAACCATCACTCCTGTGTTCCAATGGCATGTTGTGTTAGCTAATTTTTTAAACATTTTTTATTTATTTTACCTTTTATTTAACCAGGCAAGTCAGTTAAGAACAAATTATTATTTTCAATGACGGCCTAGGAACATTGGGTTAACTGCCTGTTCAGGGGCAGAATGACAGATTTGTACCTTGTCAGCTTGGGGATTCAAACTTGCAACCTTTCGGTTATTAGTCCAACACTCTAACCACTAGGCTACCTTGCCACTCCAAGTTTATCATTTTGAAAGGCTAATTGATCATCTCAAAACCCTTTTGCGATTATATTAGCACAGCTGAAAACTGTTGTCCTGAAAACTGAAGATCTTGTACAACGCTGTGTACTACCCCCTTCACAGAACAGCGCAAATTGGCTCTAACCAGAATAGAAAGAAGAGTGGGAGGCCCCGTTGCACAATGTGAGCAAGAGGACAAGTGCATTAGAGTGACTAGTTTGAGAAACAGAAGCCTCACAAGTCTTCAACTGGCAGCTTCATTAAATAGTAATCAACTAGTCTAAAGGCCAGTTTTATTGCTTTTTAATCAGCACAACCATTTTCAGCTGTGCTAACATAATTGTAAAATGTTTTTCTAATGATCAATTAGCCTTTAAAATGATAAACTTGGATATGCTAACGCAACGTGCCATTGGAACACAGGATTGATGGTTGCTGATAATGGGCCTCTGTATGCCTATGTAGGTATTCCATAAAAAATCTGCCGTTTCCAGCTACAATAGTCATTTACAACATTAACAATGTCTACACTGTATTTTTGATCAATTTGAGTGTTATTTTAATAGACAAAAAACAAGGACATTTCTAGGACATTTCAAGGACATTTCTAAGTGACCCCAAACTTTTGAACAGTAGTGTACATGTACAGGATGCCCCTAGACACTGGCCATTGCCCCTCCTAATGGTTAAAGAGACATTACGCATTCAAATTAAAGTTTGACAGACATTTTCAGGCTTCTACAGTAGTCTGATGTTAAGGTAAAACAACGATAGCTGGATCTACACAACATGTCATGTGACGTAGTTTCATTAGATTACTTTAGAGGTCTGAAAACAGCTGAAACTTTTATTTATGAGTGAAATGTCCCCTTTTAAAGTAAGAATCTGGAGGGAGGTTAAACTCACTGAGCTTATCCTGGATCTGTGCCTAATGACAACCTATACCTGGAGGGATGAGGTACGACACAACAATAGGCCTGATTCCAAACCCATCCCTGGTCCCTTAGCCCATTGACTGCCCCCTTGAAGATTTTCAAGGATTGGATATTAGACATAAGTCAGGGAGGCTTGGGCCTGGTTCCACTTCTGCCCTCAACCCCTTTGCCTAGGTCTTTCACGTTTCTGCATATTTTTCTCATACATATCCAGTTTTACATACATATCTATTTAGATCTGTGAAGTGGAGTCAACAAGGGATAGAGGAAAGAGACCTTTGGTATTGGACCCTTGCCAATTGAGGACTTTTGCAAAGACATAGCTGTCTGTGAAGCTTTGCCAGCATTTACAAAGAACTGTCAAGATATTGGCCAGTAAATGGTGACATATCCCATCTTGCTTTTTTATTTTTCTCTGTCTGTTTGTCTTTGGACACCAAAGGAGTCATGAATGTGAATTGCGTATTTAAAAAAAAAAAAAAGTTTTATTTTGTATCCTGTCAGTCAGTATTTATCTTGCACTACAGTATGTTATTTCAATATTTTAAGCTAACTATATCCAACTCTGAAACATACCCACTCATCTCAAGCAGGCATTTAAAAATTGTACTTATTTACCAGTGTTAGTCCTATCTGCCTACCTGTGGTGAAGACCATTTGAATACAATCACACTCAGTCATTGACTGTAAGAGCATCATAGGAGTGGAGAAGTGTTTTCATTTCATTTATATTTGCACATTTGTTACTCTTGATATTAATATGTATCTGTAACTGGTGCTTATCATGGCTTCAGAAACTCGTAGCCTGTGTGCCTCCTGCCATTTCTAAGGTATTGGAATAAATGTGAGTATTATAAAAGTGGGTGCTTAACCATACCAAAATGCTCTTTATGGTTAAATCAATCAAATGTGTTTTTATAAAGCCCTTTTTACATCAACAGTTGTCACAAAGTACTTTACAGATACCCGGCGAACCTCCCTAGAAGGCAGGAACCTAGGAAGAACCAGGCTCTGAAGGGTGACCCGTCTTCTGGCTGTACTGGATACGTTGTTGTCAATGGAGGCTGCTGAATGGAGGGAGGAACGGCTCATAATAATGGCTGGAATGGATTTCAAAGAATGATATCAAACACGTGGTTTCCATTCCACTGACTCTATTTTAGCCATTATATGAGCCGTCCTCCCCTCAGCAGCCTCCATTGGTTGTTGTTTTCGTGATTGGTAGGTGCTTTTCTGTCGTACACATCTTAAGTTGGTGGTCACTAGATGTCTTTGGAAGCACCGTTCACAAAGCTACCAGTAGATGTCACTGTTGTATAGCACTCACCACACCCCTTGATCTCCCAGTGCACACTATATTGTACCCATGCAGTAGACATACTTCCGGTCATTTAGTGTATGTGGACACCTGCTCGTCGAACATCTCATTCCAAAATCATGGGCATTAATATGGAGTTTGTACCCCCTTTGCTGCTATAACAGCCTCCACTCTTCTGGGAAGGCTTTCCACTAGATGTTGGAACATTGCTGCGGGGACTTCCTTCCGTTCAGCCACGAGCATTCGTGAGGTCGGGCACTGATGTTGGGCGATTAGGCCTGGCAGGCATTCCAATTCATTCCAAAGGTGTTCTATGGGGTTGAGGTCAGGGCTCTGTGCAGCCCAGTCAAGTACTTCCACACCGATCTCGACAAACCGTTTCTGTATTGACCTCGCTTTGTGCATGGGGGCATTGTCATGCTGAAACAGGAAAGGGCTTTCACCAACTGTTGCCACAAAGTTAGAAGCACAGAATCGTTGAGAATGTCATTGTATGGTGTAGTGTTAAGATTTCCCTTCACTGGAACTAAGGGGCCTAGCCCGAACCATGGAAAACAGCCTCAAACCATTATTCCTCCTCCATCAAATTTTACAGTTGGCGCTTTGCATTTGGGCAGGTAGCGATCTCCTGACAGCCGCCAAACTCAGATTCGTCCGTTGACTGCCAGATGATGAAGTGTGATTCATCACCCAGAGAATGCGTTTCCACTGCTCCAGAGTCCAATGGCGGCGAGCTTTATACCTTTATACCTACTTTATGCTCGGCCATGGAAATCCATTTCTTGAAGCTCTAGACGAACAGTTCTTGTGTTCACGTTGCTTCCAGAGGCAGTTTGGAACTCGGTAGTGAGTGTTGCAACCGAGGACAGACTGTTTTTACGCACTTCAGCACGCTGCAGTCCCGGGTTCGATCCCAGGCTGTGTCATAACCCGGCCGTGACCTTGAGTCGCATAGGGCGGCGCACAAATGGCCCAGAGTCGTCCGTGTTAGGGAGGGTTTGGCCGTGGGGGCATTACTTGGCTCATCGCGCTCTAGAGACTCCTTGTGGCGGGCCAGGCTCCTGCAGGCTGACATCGGTTGTCAATTGAACAATGTTTCCTCCATGTTAAGTGGGCAGGTGTTAAGAAGTGGATCAGGTGGGTCATGTGTAAGAGGACGCATAACTCGACCTTGGCCTCTCCCGAGCCTGTTGGGGAGTTGCAACGATAAGACTGGATCATAAATATATATATATTTTTAAATGATTATCATTTAAAAAAGGAGTTCTTCAGTATGGGCCAATGTTTGTCTACAGAGATTGCATGGCTGTGTGCTTGATTTTATACACCTGTCAGCAGTGGGTGTGTCTGAAAAGGCAGAATCAACTATTGTGAAGGGGTGTCCACATACTTCTGTATATTTAGTGTATATTACCTGTGCGTGCACACACAGAATAATATCTCAACACACACACACACAAACACACACACTTATTCAATTCACTCACTCATATTCTCACACAGTGTCCTCTGCCAATTACATGCTGTTAAAGTGTGTGTTGAGGAGTGTGAGTGACAGAAGCTATCATTCCACAAAGCTGCAGATTCTGTGATTTATGGCCAGGGCCTGTCCAGCTCTGTGGAATTTTCCCAAAATAAGTTTGTGTAAACAGAGTGCGACAGAGAGCCCCTCAGAGCAGACTGGTATGCATAAACAGTTTGAACAGTGTGGGGCAGTGTAATCCCCCACCCTCACCTCCCTCTCTCCAGTCTACACACAAACACACACACTCTTGAGTGCTCACAACGCTGCACACACACCTAGACGGACAGAGAGATACAGACAAAGTAACATAGCTTAGCAGGCATGCAGTCACAGACACGCAAACCCACACATATAGATGCAAAAAAAACAGACATAGTGACAGACACTAGCTAACACACACACAGAAAGACTTATCAATGTAATGTAGCGTAGACACACACAGAAAGACTTATCGATGTAATATAGCGTAGACACACACACAGAAAGACTTATCGATGTAATGTAGCGTAGACACACACACAGAAAGACTTATCGATGTAATATAGTGTAGACACACACAGAAAGACTTATCGATGTAATGTAGCGTAGACACACACAGAAAGACTTATCGATGTAATATAAGGTAGACACACACACACAGAAAGACTTATCGGTGTAATATAGCGTAGACACACACACAGAAAGACTTATCGATGTAATATAGAGTAGACACACACACAGAAAGACTTATCGGTGTAATGTAGCGTAGACACACAGAAAGACTTATCGATGTAATGTAGCGTAGACACACAGAAAGACTTATCGATGTAATATAGCGTAGACACACACAGAAAGACTTATCGATGTAATGTAGCGTAGACACACACAGAAAGACTTATCGATGTAATGTAGCGTAGACACACAGAAAGACTTATCGATGTAATGTAGCGTAGACACACACAGAAAGACTTATCGATGTAATGTAGCGTAGACACACACAGAAAGACTTATCGATGTAATATAGCGTAGACACACACAGAAAGACTTATCGATGTAATATAGCGTAGACACACACACAGAAAGACTTATCGGTGTAATGTAGCGTAGACACACAGAAAGACTTATCGATGTAATGTAGCGTAGACACACAGAAAGACTTATCGATGTAATATAGCGTAGACACACACAGAAAGACTTATCGATGTAATGTAGCGTAGACACACACAGAAAGACTTATCAATGTAATGTAGCGTAGACACACACAGAGAAAGACTTATCGATGTAATGTAGCGTAGACACACACAGAGAAAGACTTATCGATGTAATGTAGCGTAGACACACACAGAAAGACTTATCGATGTAATGTAGCGTAGACACACAGAAAGACTTATCGATGTAATGTAGCGTAGACACACACAGAAAGACTTATCGATGTAATGTAGCGTAGACACACAGAAAGACTTATCGATGTAATGTAGCGTAGACACACAGAAAGACTTATCGATGTAATGTAGCGTAGACACACACAGAAAGACTTATCGATGTAATGTAGCGTAGACACACACAGAAAGACTTATCGATGTAATGTAGCGTAGACACACACACATAAAGACTTATCGGTGTAATATAGCGTAGACACACACACAGAAAGACTTATCGATGTAATATAGCGTAGACACACACAGAAAGACTTATCGATGTAATATAGCGTAGACACACACACAGAAAGACTTATCGGTGTAATGTAGCGTAGACACACACAGAAAGACTTATCGATGTAATATAGCATAGACACACACAGAAAGACTTATCGATGTAATGTAGCGTAGACACACACAGAAAGACTTATCAATGTAATGTAGCGTAGACACACACAGAGAAAGACTTATCGATGTAATGTAGCGTAGACACACACAGAGAAAGACTTATCGATGTAATGTAGCGTAGACACACACAGAAAGACTTATCGATGTAATGTAGCGTAGACACACAGAAAGACTTATCGATGTAATGTAGCGTAGACACACACAGAAAGACTTATCGATGTAATGTAGCGTAGACACACACACAGAAAGACTTATCGATGTAATGTAGCGTAGACACACACACAGAAAGACTTATCGATGTAATGTAGCGTAGACACACACAGAAAGACTTATCGATGTAATGTAGCGTAGACACACACAGAAAGACTTATCGATGTAATGTAGCGTAGACACACACACAGAAAGACTTATCGATGTAATGTAGCGTAGACACACACAGAAAGACTTATCGATGTAATGTAGCGTAGACACACAGAAAGACTTATCGATGTAATGTAGCGTAGACACACACAGAAAGACTTATCGATGTAATGTAGCGTAGACACACAGAAAGACTTATCGATGTAATGTAGCGTAGACACACACAGAAAGACTTATCGATGTAATGTAGCGTAGACACACAGAAAGACTTATCGATGTAATGTAGCGTAGACACACAGAAAGACTTATCGATGTAATGTAGCGTAGACACACACAGAAAGACTTATCAATGTAATGTAGCGTAGACATACACACAGAAAGACTTATCGATGTAATATAGCGTAGACACACACACAGAAAGACTTATCGATATAATGTAGCGTCGACACACAGAACGACTTATCGATGTAATGTAGCGTAGACACACAGAAAGACTTATCGATGTACTGTAGCGTCGACACACAGAAAGACTTATCGATGTAATGTAGCGTAGGCACACAGAAAGACTTATCGATGGAATGTAGCGTAGACACACAGAAAGACTTATCGATGTAATGTAGCGTAGACACACAGAAAGACTTATCGATGTAATGTAGCGTCGACACACAGAAAGACTTATCGATGTAATATAGCGTAGACACACACACAGAAAGACTTATCGATGTAATATAGCGTAGACACACAGAAAGACTTATCGATGTAATGTAGCGTCGACACACAGAAAGACTTATCGATGTAATGTAGCGTAGACACACACAGAAAGACTTATCGATGTAATATAGCGTAGACACACAGAAAGACTTATCGATGTAATATAGCATAGACACACACAGAAAGACTTATCGATGTAATGTAGCGTAGACACACACACAGAAAGACTTATCGATGTAATATAGCGTAGACACACACAGAAAGACTTATCGATGTAATGTAGCGTAGACACACAGAAAGACGTAACGATGTAATATAGCGTAGACACACAGAAAGACTTATCAATGTAATGTAGCGTAGACACACACAGAAAGACTTATCGGTGTAATATAGCGTAGACACACACAGAAAGACTTATCGATGTAATATAGCGTAGACACACACAGAAAGACTTATCGATGTAATATAGCGTAGACACACACACAGAAAGACTTATCGATGTAATATAGCGTAGACACACACACAGAAAGACTTATCGATGTAATGTAGCGTAGACACACACACAGAAAGACTTATCGATGTAATATAGCGTAGACACACACAGAAAGACTTATCGATGTAATATAGCGTAGACACACACACAGAAAGACTTATCGATGTAATGTAGCGTAGACACACACACAGAAAGACTTATCGATGTAATATAGCGTAGACACACACACAGAAAGACTTATCGGTGTAATATAGCGTAGACACACACAGAAAAGCGTAGAGAAATGTAAACCCACTGTCTTTTCCCCTTTTAGTCTCTACCGGCAGGTTGCACTGTCTTGGATGGAGGAGTTTCCCCCAGCAGATACACACACAGACTACCATCCGTCTTCCGCTGCACTCTGAAACAACATCACACTCTCTCTCCTTCCATCTTTTGCTGCCTTTCTCTTTCCCAACTCTTTCTAGCGTTTTACGCTCTCTTCTTTCCCTCTCTCCATCACTCACTCGCACACAGAGAAAGAAAGCACATAATTGCGGATTTGTCATTGTATCACTGTTCAGGAATGCTGGCCATAACTGAGGCATGTCTGATTTGGAGACGGGCTTTTTCTAACACACTGTTGATATGGAGACACTGAGTCAGCTCTGCCATTGACACACACACACACACAGGCTCCACCACTCCTGTGACACAACTATGACAGGTTATGACACCCCTTTGACAGGTATGGAGAAACAGGGATGACAGGGAGTGGGAGGGTTAGGAAAAGTCGGATGTCACAGAGAGACGTTCCAAAGTTTTCACTTCAATGTGAGGAGACAGCCTGCATCTCCACCCATCCATGCCCAAGCCAGGCTGCCGCCAAGCATCACACACACACTACCTGAACGCAGGCTGGCAAGCGCAGACAAAACCAACCTTGTGGCAACTTCACACACAGCAACTCCAGCAACCTGCCTCCAGGCCCTGTTGTCTGTGCGGTACTCTCGAAATACCTGACATTGTTTCACACCCCCTGTTTGCCCACACCCTCCACATAATCCACAGCATGGATGATATATACTATACCTCTCATTGACAGAATGTCATTAAACTCCAGAGCAGAAAATCACAGAGAGAACTCAGCCCCTATTAGTATTCCCTGTATAGTGTACTACTTTTGACCAGGGCCCATTCCCTATTTAGGAAATAGGTTGCTATTTGGGATGCAACCAAGTTCTTAGAGCAGGTTAACACCTTTTTATTACGCTTTTTAAATGTCATTTAGCTGACTCCCCTCAGTTTCTCCCTTAGAGCAGATTAGCCTTTAACAAATACTAGCTAAATTAAGTACGCACTAGATGGGTGGAAGTGTGCAGGGCTAGTTTTACTGAAGCTAAAGACATTTGAGATCTAAATCCTCCGTAAGCATCTAAAACATTGTTGGATGTGTTCATTACGTTTTATAAGAAGGATTGTCTCAACCCCTCACACACACACAAACACACACAGAGACGCACATGGAGACAGACCCACAGAAACACACAATGCTCTTGTTGTTATGGTTACATTTTTTGGTCATCGATCTACACAAAATACTCATGTCATGGTGGAATAAAAACAGTAATATATATTTATTAGGGAAGTATTCAACCTTCTGAGTCAATACATGTTAGAATCACCTTTGACAGTGATTACAGCTGTGAGTCTTACTGGGTAAGTCTCTTAAAGTTTTGCACACCTTGATTGTACAATATTTGCACAATATTATTCTTCAAGCTCTGTCAAGATGGTTGTTGGTCATTGTTACACAGCCATTTTCAAGTCTTGCCATAGGAACATTTAGTGTCATCTTGGTAAGAAACTCCAGTGGAAATTTGGCTTTGGGTTTTAGGTTATTGTCCTACTGAAAGGTGAATTTGTCTCCCAGTGTCAGACAACCAGGTTTTCCTCCAGGATTTTGCCTGTGCTTAGCTCTGCTCTGTTTCTTTTTATCCTAAGAAAAACATCCATAGCAAATGGGTTGAATACTTATTGACTGAAGACATTTCAGCTTTTAATTTGTAAACATTTTGAAAATACATAATTACACATTGAGCAATTGTGTGTAGGCCAGTGACAAAAAAAAAATCTACAATTAATATTCATGTTGTAATACAACAAAATGTGGAAAAAGTCACGGGGTGTAACGGTTTTCTTCCGCTGAAGGAGAGGAGGACCAAAATGCAGCGTGGTTAGTGTTCAACATCTTTAATATATACGATAAATGAGAACACTACAAAATACAAAACAATAAATGTGAAAACCGAAACAGTTCTATCTGGTGCAATGACAGAAGACAATCACCCACAAAATACCCAAAGAACATGGCTGCCTAAATATGGTTCCCAATCAGAGACAACGATAAACACCTGCCTCTAAATGAGAACCAATCTAGGCAACCATAGACTTCCATAACACCTAGACTAGAAAACACCCCATAAACATACAAAACCCCTGGACCAGACAAAACACATAAATCCCCCATGTCACACCCTGACCTAACCAAAATAATAAAGAAAACAAAGATAACTATGGCCAGTGCGTGACAAGGGGTGTGATTATTTTCTGAAGGTAGTTTAGCTGGAGTTAAGAGGAGATAGCTGGAGTTACACTGAACAAAAATATAAACGTAAAGTGTTGGCTGCATGTTTTATGAGCTGAAATAAAAGATCCCAGAAGTTTTCCATATGCACAAAAAGCTTATTTCTCTCCAATTTTGTGCACAAATGAGTTTACTTCCCTGTTAGTGAGCATTTCTCCTTTGCCAAAATAATCCATCCATCTGACTGGTGTGGCAAATCAAGAAGCTGATTAAACAGCATTATCATTACACAGCTGCATCTTGTACTGGGGACAATAAAAGGCCACTCTAAAATGCACAGTTTTGTCAAAAAACACAATGCCACAGATGTCTCAAGTTTTGAGGGAGCGTGCAATTGGCATGCTGACTGCAGGAATGTCCACCAGAGCTGTTGCCAGAAGCTGCCTCCAACGTCATCTTAGATAATTTGGCAGTATGTCCAACCGGCCTCACAACCACATACCACGTGTATGGCGTCATGTGTGTGAGCGGTTTGCTTAAGTCAACTTTGTCAACAGAGTGCCTCATGGTGGTGGTGGGGTTATGGTATGGGCAGCAATAAGCTATGAACAAACACATTTGCATTTTATTGATGGCAATTTGAATGCACAGAAATACCGTGACCAGTACCTGAGGCCCATTGTTTTATGTATCTGAGACCAACAGATGTGTATCTGTATTCCCAGTCAGGTGAAATCCATAGATTAGGGCCTAATGAATTTATTTCAATTGACTGATTTCCTCATATGAACAGTTCATATACGTGGTATGTGGTTGTGAGGCCGGTTGGACATACTGCCAAATTAGTCAAATCTTTGACATTTTTAAATTTTGCATTTATATTATTGTTCAGCATAATTGGCAACAGCATGTTAAAGCATAAGGTAGAGGGCATCCTCCTCCATCTGAGCTCAGTGGGCGTCCAAAGGGCCTTGTTATTGTTGTCTAAGGGCTCTGTGTGTGTGTGTGTGTGTGTGTGTGTGTGTGTGTGTGTGTGTGTGTGTGTGTGTGTGTGTGTGTGTGTGTGTGTGTGTGTGTGTGTGTGTGTGTGTGTGTGTGTGTGTGTGTGTGTGTGTGTGTGTGTGTGTGTGTGTGTATGTGTAAGGTCGTAGGTTTATTCCAGCACTGCCACCCGTGCATGTGTGTGGTTGGGTATACAGGACATCCCAGCATTGTGTTATTGTTGTCTGAGGCTCACAGGTATGGGAAGGTTTACCTCATAATCCTGAGGTGAAGGTGTCTAGCGTGTCGTCTTTTCTGCCACAGGGAGACATGGTTGTTAGGCCCACACAAAGCCCCTCGCTAAAGCCATAGCCTCCCAGGACACTCAACGTCTCTCTTTCTCTCTCTGACCCTCTCTGTTTTTCTTTCTCTGTGTAACCGTTGCTCTGCACCCTTTAATCCCCTCTCAGTCCAACACTGTATGAAAGCATGTGAGCGAGACAAATAGAGCGAAAAAGAGCAAGCGTTTGTACTAATTGGGCTTAAGTTCATTTCTATATTTTAAAATTCTATAAACAGTCATTTCAAGTGATTGGAGTTGATTGAAAGCAGCATGCAGTCAGAGCAGTGTGCAGGCTGAAAGCAGCATGCAGTCAGAGCAGTGTGCAGGCTGAAAGCAGCATGCAGTCAGAGCAGTGTGCAGGCTGAAAGCAGCATGCAGTCAGAGCAGTGTGCAGGCTGAAAGCAGCATGCAGTCAGAGCAGTGAGCAGGCTGAAAGCAGCATGCAGTCAGAGCAGTGTGCAGGCTGAAAGCAGCATGCAGTCAGAGCAGTGTGCAGGCTGAAAGCAGCATGCAGTCAGAGCAGTGAGCAGGCTGAAAGCAGCATGCAGTCAGAGCAGTGAGCAGGCTGAAAGCAGCATGCAGTCAGAGCAGTGTGCAGGCTGAAAGCAACATGCAGTCAGAGCAGTGTGCAGGCTGAAAGCAGCATGCAGTCAGAGCAGTGAGCAGGCTGAAAGCAGCATGCAGTCAGAGCAGTGAGCAGGCTGAAAGCAGCATGCAGTGCAGTGAGCAGGCTGAAAGCAGCATGCAGTCAGAGCAGTGTGCAGGCTGAAAGCAGCATGCAGTCAGAGCAGTGAGCAGGCTGCAGCATGCAGTCAGAGCAGTGTGCAGGCATGCAGTCAGAGCAGTGTGCAGGCTGAAAGCAGCATGCAGTCAGAGCAGTGAGCAGCAGGCTGAAAGCAGCATGCAGTCAGAGCAGTGAGCAGGCTGAAAGCAGCATGCAGTCAGAGCAGTGAGCAGGCTGAAAGCAGCATGCAGTCAGAGCAATGAGCAGGCTGAAAGCAGCATGCAGTCAGAGCAGTGAGCAGGCTGAAAGCAGCATGCAGTCAGAGCAATGAGCAGGCTGAAAGTAGCATGCAGTCAGAGCAGTGTGCAGGCTGAAAGCAGCATGCAGTCAGAGCAGTGAGCAGGCTGAAAGCAGCATGCAGTCAGAGCAGTGTGCAGGCTGAAAGCAGCGTCATCAGAATATCTGACACTAGGGGGAGTATCATGCTGGAATATGAGAACCTAAGATAAACATTACAGTAACAGTAATTCAAGTCGTATAGTAAAGTCATCAGAAATTTCAGTAAGCTGTCATTGAATAAATATCAGTAAATATTAAAGTGATCAAAACAACATCAGAAACTTGAATCGACTGCAAAATTGCCTTTGCAATTTATACAGTTTAATTGCTTAATTCATTGCATGATAATTTTGTGGCTTGCAGCTACCATTTAATTAAATTATTAATGAGAAGTGATTGCCTTAATTGCTAAATGTATCTTGTGAACGTACGCATGATGTGCACGCACACTTGTGGAAGTGCTGGTGACTGCTTAGATGTCTTTGCAAAACTAATCCTGCTCCAGAGCAGGCCCAAAGCCCTCAAGGCTCCAGCACACACACACACACACACACACACACACACACACACACACACACACACACACACACACACACACACACACACACACACACACACACACACACACACACACACACACACACACACACACACACACACACGAGTTTTGGCTGCCATTTAAGTTTTGCTCTATCATATTTTGTTAACAGTACACAATCAATTCATATTTAATGGCGGAGTGTAATTGTCTCTTGTAGAATTTACTTAACTCAGTGGAATTTGATGTGCACCAGATTCATTCATGTAGAAATTAACTGACAAAATTTCATTTGGTCAAAGAGTTTGTCTTTTTGGGGGGGTGGAGAGTATTAGAATAATACCCAGCATGCTTTGCAACATTTTGGTAATTTAGTAGACACTGTTATCGAGAGCGACTTCAGTTAGTGCATTCAACTAAGGTAGATAAACAACTACATGTAAAAAGTTTATGTAACCGTTACTGAGAATGTCATTATAGTTAAACTGGTCTGTTGATTAGTTTACTGTTTCTTAAATGTTAGGTAGCACGAACATAACCACATGCAACATATGGATTTGAGTTAGTATGTGCATCAAAAGTCCCAAAGCAAAGTTACACCTCACTTTCCTATTTTTGGAGTGATTACATATCTCTGGGGTGTGATGTCATATGGAGGACCTGGCAAGCCAGTCTACTCCCTATAATGTAAACTCCAACAGAAATAACTTCAAATGTATAACTTCAAATTAAACCAAATCATTTGCACTCATGATTACTGGTTTCAATTGTATTTTCACCAAATTTACAAGCAAATACTTTATGAATGTATTGTTACAAATCAACTTGCAAGGTTGCTAGCATACTAGCCTTTTAACCTGAACCTTTCTAGCCTGATAACTTTAGCCCTACCAGGCTGAATGAGTCAGCCAGTTGCTATCAACACCCAGCTTACAGCTACATTAAAGTAAACCAAAGTTTTGGAAAAACATGTTGCCGTCTAACCACATTTCAAAGAATGTTAACTGCATATAGCTATCTTACCAAGCTAGCCAGCCTGCTAACGTTAGCTATTTAGCCATCTAACAATAGCGATTTGCCTTGCCAGCCTGATCAGCAAGCTAGAGCCCAACTTCCGGGGACCAGTTAGAACACAAATAACCCAACAAAACTAAAACATAACCGCAGATCAAAAGTAAAGAGACTTACAAATTGTTGGCTGAGGACTTTCTGATGGGAAGAGTCATGGAAAATCCAATAGCTATTGGGAGAATAATCTAAAATAGATAGATTCCAGATGTCAGTCAGCTAGCGCGCTAGCACTAAGCAAATGTGGAAGAAAAAAAATTCAACCCTGTAGCCTACTTTAGAGAGAACATGCCGAAAAGTTGCCAAAACAGGAAGGAGAACAGATGAGATAATAGCGTTACACAATTAGAGCAAGCAGGTGTGATTTTCTCTTTTGTTAATAAATATGTAATAACCTCAAAACATAATTAGGTTTGTACTTATAGGCAACCAGATGGTGACTACAAATAATTAACTTAGTCGTTGACCACACTGTGTTACATTGGTGAATAAAAACTCATGCTTCATACCCTTTAAGCTCTGCTGGCTAAGGAGCTGGCAGGGAGGCTCATGAGGGAGCCAGAAGCAGATAGGAGCTGAAAGCTCCCCATTGTTGATTGGAAAATTTAAAAAAATCATGTAAATAAGTGTTTTTTTCATTTAGTAGTTCTAAAAATGTTTGCGTAAAAATAACCTGTTTCCATTAGATGTAAGTACTGTCTAAAATGGAATTCATTAGATCCACCTTCTTTTTTTTTTTTTTGAGTGCACACACACATATCTAAAGTTCCCGAAAGATTCAGGGCATGATGGATCTCTGCATCTGACAGCCAATCGATTTGGAGCAGACAGCTTTCACGGCCCGCTGCCAGAGACGTGTGTGCGTGTGTGTCAGCACTAATCGGAGCAGACAGCCCACTCAGAGAAAGCAGTTCAAGACCTCCACACAGTCCTCTGCATGTCTCCCACCACTTCTCTGAGGTTTACTTCAGGTAGAGCCAGACATTTATCTTTCTATTCTCTTCCAGAGAGAGACGAAAAGAAAAAAGAAAAAAAAGACCAGAGGAAAATCAGTTGATGACAGACGACAAATGTCCCCTTGTGTGAAGCTGAAGTGTGTATGTCCTAGAGAACACACATTAATTGTGACTGTGGTATTCCAAGATAACACAATGGAATATTTGAGGGGGCAGATCATGATGGGCAGGTCGGTGTCGACATGTTTGTGTGTGTCAGTGTGTATTTGTGTTTGCATGTGAGTGTGTGTGTGTTGTGTGTGTATATTTTGATATCAGGGATAACAGTAGGGCTAACAAGCCAGTCATAGTGAGAAAATGACAACAGGCTGTAACAGCCACAAAGGTCAGAGAAATATGGCCAATGGGGTTTACTAGGGCCATGCAGGAGTCAAACCCACAACTCTGGTGTTGAAAGCACCATACCTCAACCAACTGAGCCAACTGAGAAGACTCATAATGACTTCATAGGAGGTTCATAGAAACTTCAGAACTCCATTTTGAGAACTTCTCCATAGCTGTGTCAGTCAGTCTGTCTGGATTTGTTAGAAGGCAGTCTGCCCAGAGAGACTCAAACTGTCTTATTAATATTCTGAAGAGATAATTGCTTAGCGTTTCTCAGCTCTGTGCAAAGAGAAGGAACGCCAGCTTTTCTCCCATCAAAATTATTAATATAACTGGATGTTAGAAAATAGGAGTGTAGTAAGCAAATATTTAGGACCGAAATGTCCTTCCGATGAGAGCAGATGAGGTGACTGATGTAGTGCTAGGAGGATGTTTGGTGGATTGTTGCATGCGTGTGCCTGTGTGTGTTTGTGTGTGTGTATGTGCCTGCGTGTGTCTATGTGCATGCTTTTGTGTGTGTTTGCAGCCAGCCCAATGACATGCGCACACAACCAGTCAGTCCCAGAGGCACACTGCTGTCTCTCCTCTGACCAGGTCTTAACAGCCAGCAGTAGGTAGAGCAGTAAGTCTACAGTATTACTCTCTCTCGCTCTTTTCTCTTTCTCTCCTCTGTGTGTGTGTGTGTGTGGTGGGGGGGGCAGCATTACTTTCCCTCTGTGTGAATTCCTCCATCGTCCCTAAATGTGACAGCTAGCTATGAAACTGTTCAAGTGAAGCATTACCGGCTATAACTGCATTTTCCTACTGAACTGAATCCGGTGAGAGATGATGTGAACACACTGACAGATGTACAGAGAATATCTACATACAGTTCTTCATCTGTGGACTCGTTTTATAAAAGTTAAGGATCAATAATAATGATATCTAATGAGAAGTTGGGGTTTAATTTCATTCATTGAATAATGAGTGCAAGAAATGTTGCACATACTTTAAGAACTTTCATATGGAGTATTCAGTTAGTGTTCTCAACAATAGCAGCATTCCCCTTGTTTCGCATGAATGGTTCGAACGCTGTTTCTGACAGGTGTTACTTCTGAAATGCTGAGCTCTTGAAACGCTTGACAACATTCTATGTTATTTTGCCACCTTCACTGGCTAAAGAGTGCTCAAGCTTCAAACATCAGAAGACTTATCTGTTTTGCAGTCTCTGGTCATTGAATGGAGTGCTGAGAATCGTCACACAGAAGCTGCCCTGATTGAAACACTCCTTATCAGACCTGGCAGTGTGCCAACCACCACACATCACAAAACACACAAACACAGACATACATCAAAGCCTGGTCTGACCTCGGCCTGCATACCTGCCTACACTCCACCGATAACAGTCTTATTTGAAACCCAAGAATACCCACCTCCTCCTCTTCACATCTCTTCCTCTATCCCTCCTTTCATCTCCACCGCACTCTCTTCCACTAATCCTCCGTTGCTTCCACCTCTCTCCACTTCCCCTCTCCATCCTTGATGATTGAGAGCAAAACAAGATGGGCACATAAAATATGTGTTTTAAGTTGTCTCCAGTGACTTTGTGTGTGTGTGTGTGTGTGTGTGTGTGTGTGTGTGTGTGTGTGTGTGTGTGTGTGTGTGTGTGTGTGTGTGTGTGTGTGTGTGTGTGTGTGTGTGTGTGTGTGTGTGTGTGTGTGTGTGTGTGTGTGTTGGAAATAAGGCAAGAAGAGATCAGAGAGATAGATTTCCGGTGCTTATTGTGGTAACTAATTGAAGTTAAAAAACGATTTGATGATGGAATTTGTTCCACTTTGAAAGTGTTGGATGTTATTGATTACTGTAGCTCCAAGAATGACTAATTGCAACAGCATACAAAGGTAGAGAAATGCCCCTTGGCTCGTAAACCTCATTAAAAGGGTTGCGGACATAACTTGCAGAGCGTTACAAGCTTGTGGATGTCATCAATGAAATCCTTGCAATTCTAAGGGGAATTTTGGGATAAAACAGGCTTTAAACTTTGAGGAGACAAAGGGGGAAAAAAATGTTTTAGATGCTTGACGTTGTATTTTTATTATTAGATAGTAGTTTTAGTTTACTTAATGTGTGGGTGCAGCATGGGTGATGGAGGTTGGGGGGTAGAGGGGGGGAATGGCATTGAGTCCGGTCCAGTAAGAGATATGATCCAAATAGAGACCCAAAACAACATTGTGATCATCACAACACTCTGAGATCTCCATTCGCATTATGATTTGTGGCAGAAAAGTACTCAACACTTCAATCATTAACACTGGCAATAAAATCTCACATCCTCTGTCTGTTTTTCTGTCTTTCTCTCTTTCTCTTTCTACCTGTCTCGCTCTCTGTCTGTCTCTCTCACTCGTTCTCGCTTTCCAACTGTCACGGCATGGCGGCATGACCTGCATCCCAAATAGCACCTTAATCCCTATTTAGTACACTTCTTTTAACCAGGGCCTATAGGGCAATCCAGGTTACATCCCTACATTATAATAAACATGCTGGTTGAAGTTCATGTTGGTTAATCCTGTAGCTGCCATCAATGTAACGCCAGCGCGTTGTTGTAATGGTGTACAATATTGGTGCTGTAGTAATGAACATTTATCACATAAATAATTAAACAAGTTTGATTGGCTGTCCTTTTCCTGTGTTATTCCAGTAAAGAGATTGGATGTTGTTCTTAGGACACTCATATTGATATAGTATAATATACTATTGATAAAGTATAACCACATACTATGTCCTCTACTTTAGTTTCAGAATCCTTGTTTGATTACTTTGGGCCGAGATTCCAATACGTCCACACATTAGCATTTCTGCTGCTGCAGAAAACTGCTGAAATTAAGAAAAAACTCAAATGTCTGGACGAAAGCTGGAAAACTTAAGTTGCACTTGTTTGAAATATTCAAAGGTGTGTCTGGGATTTAGGCACCTCTTAAAGCAGGCGTACACTAAGCACACTGACATATAGACAAATACACAAGTCCCTGGCAGGCCACTAGTGTCTCTACAAATTAATCTCGCTCTCCTTTCCTGAAACCACTTTTACAGTAAAATATACAGTATATTGAATTAGTAAAAGACTCCAGCAGTAGCTCTCATCAAGAGGTAGTGTAATGGAATGAAGCAGTGTTGACCAAATCAGACCAGGTCCTGCTCTTGCTTATGTTAAATGAGCAGTGCTCCTGGCTTGGGATTCGGATGGCTTCCATTTCCTTTACTTCACACACAGTATACCTGAATTTGAACAGTGAATTCCAAAAATTCTGATTGAATGAAAGATTGGTGTGCTGTGCCCAACTTCATGGTCTTTATGCAAGAAGTCTGTAGGGGCAGATTATTGTAAATTGTAAAGGCAGATTATGGAAGAGAAAATCCCACATTCACTGAGAGTATAGTCTCTTGATATTTCATTCAATTTGTATCAGCAGCAGAGGTCACAAGTCATGGTTTGAAAAAGATTGAGTGGGATTTCCCCATTGGGCATTCTCATTACACAAGCAGTTTTCTGATAGAATTCCCACTTACTGAAAGTAGTCTAGATAGTTAATTCATTTTGGAGCAGTAGCAGAGGTCGCAGGTTTGAAAAAAAGACTGCTTTCAGTGAGAGTTCATTTCTCTTCTCTCAAAACTGTCACCAGGTGAGATGAGAAACTGTCACCGGGTGTGATGAGAATGGTCATTGGGACTAAGCTGTATGTCCTTTGTTTAAATGGAACACCATCCTACCCATGTCTAGGCTATTATAGTGTAGCATGCCTCTGTCTACCAAGGGGTCTGGACCTTTCTGGAAGGTAGCCTAGTGGTTAAGAACGTTGGGTCATTAACCAAAATGACGCTGGTTCGAATCCCTGGGCCAACTAGGTTAAACAAAACATTCTGTTGATGTGTCCTTGAGCAAGACACTTAACCCTAAATTGCTCTGGTTAGGAGTGTCTGCTAAAATAAATAAAGAATGAGGTAGTGACCTTGCCATATAACTGCAGGATTGTTGGTTCAAGGCCTTTGGAGTTTAAGTTAAAACCAATGTCTTGCCATCTGCGGTTGGAGGAGAGCCACCAGGAAAAGGGCTGAGGAGAACAGGGCAAGTGAATCATCAGTGAACACAGAAAGCATCTACTGAGTGGAATAAGGGAACAAGGGAAGAGGACCAAGAGGTGCCAATATCCTGTAGCTACAGGGCAGATGTTGAGTGCATAAAGGTGCCATGTGAGACATGTATACGTGTGTGGTCAGCAGCTGAATAATCAAACAGTACACTTTCCCTAAACTTTTCCTCCACAGGTCTGCATGAGCTGTAAGGCCCATTTCTTCCTGTTTTGAAACAGTCCAAAAAAAAATCTGGCAAAACTGACTGCAAATTGAGGACAAAGGAGATGTAAATCAAAGATGGAACACATTTTTCTAACAAAACAAAACTCCTTCCAAAGACTCATTTGAGTGGTTTTATTTTAACTGGCAATGACTACATGAACAGAGAATAAATAGCCTGGTAGTTACTGTTATTTTACATGGTTTACCCACAATTGTCCCTTTATTTAGTATCACAAGCTGAATTGACGTTTTGGCTAATTTTGACACAGAGGTCCATAAACCACTTATTTTCTTCCCAAAGAATGGAACATATCTGTAGTCCTTCAATAACAGTATTTTAATGCTTCACAATGCGAAGTGCTCTTCTTCAGTATAAATATAAAGATACATCACATCCAAGATATGTTCAACAAATACAGTAGATGCTGGTTATATAATAATAATAATAGTGAACCTTTTACAAAGTTTGTCATCATAAAATAAAATAAGACCACATATACATAAAATATACATTCTTGCACTTGACAGTGCATATAAAAATAATCATGTAACTATGACTTTTTTTATGAATCTTTTTAGAAATAATAACAATACAAAAAGATCATTTCAGTTTATTTCAGTTCGTGCATGAGCATTTGCACTCAGATATAATGGGGTACTGAACTGGTATCCAAGCGCATTTCAGACCTCCTTTTCTCTGCAGGCACCTCCATCGTAAGATCGTAAAATGGGCCGATTTGGCAGGTTTGCAAACCATCCCTTCAGGGACGGAACAAGAACGCTTATTGTAGCAGCTCCCCACCTTCACGTAGCGCGGCCAGAATCTGTTCCCGAGGTCGTTCCATGTATAAACAACTGGACAGAAGGCGTAAGACCACAGCCACAGTTGCAGCCTTCTTCTAAGTTTTTTACTGGGCTTGTGCTTCTTGCCGTGCTGGATCTCAAACTCCATGGCTTTGATCTCCTTGGGCATCGCGCCGGACGGCTTCTGACGTATCTCCGAGTCGCTTAGGTCCTCGTTGCCCGAGTACTTGTCCTCTGGCGGGGTAATGGACATGAAGTGTGGGTCGAAGTGACTACCCAGGGTGGATCTGAGTTCGGTCTCGTTCAGGTCCCGTTCTTTTGGATCCAGGACAGGGTCTGGGTCCTCTTTGAGCTCCACTATGGGGAGAGTGTCGCTGGGGATGGGACGGAGGAGGTAGTAGTGTTGGCACATGCCCTCCTCAATCCTTAACCCGAGGGACAGAACCAGCATGGACATGGCCAGAAAATAGTACGAGTTATCCATATCTCAAGTAACAATAGTTCCAAGTTATATATAGAATATAAAAAGTCTAATCCTTAGAGGTTTGAAATTATCATCCGTTTTCCCCCGAGGGGGAGAGGTTGCGTGTGGATAAATCACGATGCGCCCCGTAGTCCAGCGCACGTCGTCACGCACGCGCTCGACCCGGTGATCACGTCGTCACGCACGCGCTCCACCCGGTGATCTGTTAAACTCCACGAAAAACTTGCTCTCAGAAAGTTTCAGCTGGCTGGAGCCTATTCACCATAGCAACCGGCAACTGCAGTCAGAGAGGAAAGTTGACGCGCTGAGCCAGTGGAGAGTTTCGCTGCGTAACTTGAGTCCATGACACGCGTCTAACTGGTTAGAATGAAGTCCTTCACTTTAACAAGACGGCAAAACGCACTTTCAAAGCACTTTCAACGAAAAGGTTGAACCATACCCATTAGTGTCAGAAGCATGAACCGACTTGGCTGCATTTCCCCTGGGCTTTCCCGTGCATAAAATGCGTCAGGTCCTGGTTTCTCTGCTTTCTCTCTAGTCTCAGCGTTGGGTCCTGTTGGTTTCTGGGTGTCCACATGTTGTCTGGGGCTAGGCGATGCACTGGTCGGTGCCGGACGCCAAACTGAGCCGCATCTGGCTCCGACGATATATCCACGCGCGCCGTGATGTAATCCTTCAGACTACACCTCCCTCTCTCTCTCCCTCTCTGTCAATTCAATTGAAGGGCTTTATGTCTCTCCCTCTATCGCTCTCTCTCTCCCTCTCTGTGGGTCTCTGTGCTAACCAAGAGGCTGGGGGCCAAAAAGACCCTACACCTCCCACTCTCCATCTAACCTTCCCTCCCCCTTTTTCCCGGGGGAGGCGAGGCGTTTGGGGGGAGTCCTGTTCCCCACCACTAGTAAAACGCAGACATGAGTAGCCCATATCTCTCTAACTTTATTTACACAAACTTTATTAATGCATGTTCATAATAAAAATAAATATGACATGCACCCAAACCTGGCGCATTAAATTCTAGTGCAATAACACATCGTTTAAAAAATTGGCTGATTCGTCTCATAGATTAGAATAGGCCTACCAGCGGTGTCATAAATCAAGCGACAGTTCAAGTTCAACAGCGGAGGTGCCGAGAGCCTTCTCTTCTAGACAGACAAACTGCGAGTTTTTTTTTACGAGGGCGCCTGTCCTGAAGACGGCTGGTGCCAGAGCGATGTTTATTTTATAACTCTCTCCAGTTAGATGCTCTCAACGTGTGTTTAGACTTATCCAGGACGGAGGAGAGTGAGCAAAGTAGGCTACTCCATTTCATTACCAATATTATTTATCCTTTTTATTGGACAAGGAAGTCTCTATAGATTTGTTCTTCTTCAGTTCAGGACACAAAGTGGACAAAGTGTTTAATTGACAGAAACACGACTTAATTCATTAGGGTCAGGCGGGACTTTTAAGGAGGGAAAAGGTGACAAAGTATACCAGGCTGACATTGTAAAATCCTTTATAGGCTCAGTTAATTCCGGGGTCTAATAAATGAACGGTAGAAGCAGAGAAAAGTACTTAAACGGTCACAATTCAATTAGTCAGACGGACTTCCACGGAGCCATGCGCCAGGCTTGGCTCGCGCTGCCTTCTCTCGCCAAAGGCAAACCATTGGAATGTTTGCGCATGTAGTAAAGGTTGAATTATGGCCCAGATAAAAAACAACTCTTGTCTACGACGCTAATGCTGAAAAGTCCAGCGCCCAGATAAAGGGGCGTCTGTGCTCTCTCGGCTCAACCGCACGAGACATGGACAAATAAGTCCTAGAATGTCAGGAACTTGTTTTAGTTCCAACTGCGAGGGCTGCGGCGACCTGACCGCGGGAATTAATAGCGTTATTTCATAGTGACAACTTGCTGACACAATGTAGTTCGCTACTAGACAGGCCCTGCCACACTCACCTAGTGTGGTGATAGTGGATACATTTTATAGGCCTATACATTATAGATTTCTAATCAAGATTTTCTAATCATTGATGTCTCAAACGAATGAATGCAAATTATGGGAATTAATTTGCATTAATTTGCAACTTTTTTTTCACCTTTTTATACTATTTGACTAGGCCACCAGCATACATATCAACTGAGTCACTTTCTACAGGAAGAACTAGAGAACCAATCTCCCAATGTTATTTTTTTTGCAGCCCAACCCCCTCTCTTCCTCATTCACTTTTTAAATTGACCTTGGCCTAATTTTCTGGCCTAGTAGTGTGACAGTATGTGAAGGGAGGCAGGCGCCAGTGATAGCCTATCTCTCTGTACAAAGGAAGTTAAGGGCAAAACGGTGATTCTCAGATAAGGGTCTTTCCTGTCAGGCTGCATAGGGACCCTGTCTATGCCACCATGACAAAGTGGCCAAGCGTCTCACGAAACCTACTGACCCCAAGGGGAAAATTGAAGTTTAATTCAGATTCATGACTGTACATTAGTGAGTGGCCTATGCACCTAACACGGAACCCAAACTAGCTGCGCGCGTGCACCATCGTGCATAAATATACTTTGTCCCCCCACACCAAACGTGATCACGACACACAAATTAAAATATCAAAACAAACTCTGAACAGGTCTTGGGGACAGGTCGAAAAGCATTAAACATTTATGGCAATTTAGGTAGCTAGCTTGCACTTGCTAGCTAATTTGTCCTATTTAGCTAGCTTGCTGTTGCTAGCTAATTTGTCCTGGGATAGAAACATTGAGTTGTTATTTTACCTGAAATGCACAAGGTCCTCCGACAATTAATCAACACATAAAACGGTCAACCGAATCGTTTCTAGTCATCTCTCCTTCTAGGCTTTTTCTTCTCTTGACTTTATATTGTGATTGGCAACTTTCATAAATTAGGTGCATTACCACCACTGACCTCGTTCGACTTTCAGTTACCCACGTGGGTATAACCAATGAGGAGATGGCACGTGGGTACCTGCTTCTATAAACCAATGAGGAGATGGGAGAGGCAGGACTTGCAGCACGATCTGCGTCACAAATAGAACTGACTTCTATTTTAGCCCTTGGCAATGCAGATGCTCGTTGGCGTGCGTGAGCAGTGTGGGTGCAATAATTGAATAATATAGATTTCTAAAACCATTTTGCAACGCGAGCTGTGTAGTCAGCCTGTTAAAGCTAGAATCCTTAATTGAAACAATAACAAAGCCACACCCCGCCTCTGTTTTGGTAAAAAGCTGAGGGATGGGTCTGGAGAAATGTAACCACTCTCAAATTCATAGGCAGAGCTATGGGTGCAAGGACTGGCCATTCATGATATCAACATTATAGTTTTAACCATGTTTTGAGGCTTTATAGTTTCATTGTTTACAAACATTGAGGTAAAGTTATGGGGGGTTATGGTGTTGAACTGAGATGTTTTTAGTGCTCTCCTCCCAATTTTGGCTAAACTTTTGAATTATTTCAATCTCTTATTTTAAATATAAAATAATCTCTTATTTTTCTCTTATTTCCTCATAACACGAACAACAATTTCAGGCATATCTACATCCGTTATGGATCGACTAAAAATAGTCCTCCTATAACAAGAAGAACATCTCACATCGACAACGTGGTCCAGGCTAGGCCAGTTAGCCCTGCTAATTCAGCCAGCTCTACTAACCCAGTTAGCCCTGCAAGCTCCTGACACCAAGAGTCTGACATGACAACCTAAACTACAACCAGAACCAAGGGATTTTGGAAGCAATCTCTGTCATGCGGGCAGACTTTTCCACTAAACTCAAAGGTGTCCGAACAAGGATTAGTGAGGTTCAATGTGACCTTCAAGCCTACGCTTGGACGAAGCAGAGGAATGCATTAGCATGGTGGAAGGTACCGTCATCACTGTCAAAACAACGACCGAAAAGTTGGAAAACAGGTGGCAGACCTTACTTCAAAACTAAGCTTGCTCGAGAATCACCACAGGTCTAATTTGAGACTAGTTAATCTACCCGAAAAAGTGGAAAATGGCTTCCTGAGGCATGTGGGCCTGACAACTTTCCAGACCTCCTGCGCATTGAACGAGCCCATCGGCTTCCGGCTCCTACAGGACCAAGTAACCACCCGTCTCCTCTGATCCTTATCGTGAAGTTTCAGGGCTAAGGGCTAAGGGCAATGCATGGGGACCAAGAGATCATGTTCTTCCCTCACCTATCCGCGGACCTGCACCGAAAACGAAAAGGCTACAACGGGGTCAAATGCCAGCACAGGTCCCTCAACATTGCCTATGGAATAGCCTTCCCAGCTAAACTAGGTCTGACTTACAATGGACAGGCACACGAGTTTGAATCTCCCTCTCAAGCCGAGGCGTTCATCCGCGGCATACAACGTGAATCTTCTTCCTAGTCATGTTGCTGCTGTGAAGTTTACCACCACTCTGGACTACGGAGAATTTAACCACCTTGGATTATGTGACTGTTGGCAAGCTAACTAACATTAGCCAATGTATTAGCTGCTACTGTAGTACTGTAGCTAGCATAACAGTTCAGTGAATAATATGGCGAGCTAGCCCACTCAGTTTCTTTATATTATTTGTAGCCTGTATGTGCTCATCAGTTAGCTCAGTTTCATCTATATGACATGTTTAAGTTTACTTTTGTTATATTGATCATTCTCTTCCATTGGATTACATAAAACACTGTAAAATGCCGGCAAAGATGTTTAGCTCCATGTCAACGGACTCAAAATGTCTAACTTTACCTCGCTTATTTAGCCAGTGAGCCAGCCTTAACACAGTGGGACATTATTCATTCATCCTGCACCATGAGAAGCATCAGGACTACTTTATATGAACACTCAAGTTTCGATCAAATCCTTAAACTAAAATGATTGACAGTCACTTGCAAGCCTGACATCGACATCATGTGCAAAGACCCTTTGGGTAACGTAACACATATTCAATGGTATCTCTTTTACTCACGTAGCCTGTTCATTTCTGATCTTTGATACTTTTTTGGGTTTATAATCTTACAATGGTATGCTACGTTAACACTATATGTATGGGCAATTTTGGTAGCTACTAGCAGCAGACTCTATGTTGTGGATCATCTACCACTATTTTGTACTGTCCATACTGTAACATTAATATTAGTCAGGCTTCACTAACTAGCATTACTGTTTTAGGTGAAGCTATATTTTGCTACTTTTCAAATGAGTACTACGTGATATTTCACATAACATCTTGCTAGATATGCCTTTTGTTGTGATATTTCACATAACATCTTGCAAGATATGCCGGCAAAGATGTGGGGCGGCAGGGTAGCCTAGTGGTTAGAGCGTTGGACTAGTAACCGGAAGGTTGCAAGTTCGAATCCCCGAGCTGACAAGGTACAAATCTGTCGTTCTGCCCCTGAACAGGCAGTTAACCCACTGTTCCTAGGCCATCATTGAAAATAAGAATTTGTTCTTAACTGACTTGCCTAATAAAATAAAAAAATGCCTTTTGTTTTTGAGGAGTAATGGCCAAGAGAAAACAGGATACACTTTGTTTTGTTTAGCGTCACTTAGGTTAGCGTCACTTAGCGTCACTTGCTCCATTTAATGAATCAGTCGTCCACCAGGCTGCACTCTACGATTAGGGGGAGGTGGGAGAGGAAGCGTTGGGTGTCTCGGGTAGGGAGACAAGGGAATGGGGTTCAGTGTTTTACTATTAGGATAGATTTATGTTTGTTTGTTCCAACAGATCTTTACATATTTTCCTCACTACAAAATATGCATGGGGTCCATTTTAGATTTGCCTTTATGATATAGCTTATTCCATGTTTACATATTTGGTTAAACTACTTCAAATGTAAAACTGAAATTTACTTTGTGGAATGTCCGTGGTGTTTGTAAATGATCCAAGCTTAAACAGGTTATTACTAGGCTTAAACAACTTCATTAATTTGCCTCCTGAGTGGCGCAGTGGTCTAAGGCACAGCATTGCAGTGCTAGCTGTGCCACTAGAGATCCGGGTTAGAGTCCAGGCTCTGTTGCAGCCGGCCACGACCGGGAGACCCATGGGGTGGCTCTCAATTGACCCAGCGTCGTCCGGGTTAGGGGAGGGTTTGGCCGGCCGGGATATCCTTTTCCCATTGCGCTCTAGCGACTCCTGTGGCGGGCTGGGCGCATGCAAGCTGACCAGGTTGCCAGATGTACAGTGTTTCCTCCGACACATTGGTGTGGCATGCTTCTGGGTTCAGTGGGCATTGTGTCAAGAAGCAGTGCAGCTTGGTTGGGTCGTGTTTTGGAGGACGCACGGCTCTCGACCTATGTCTCTCCCGAGATCGTATGGGAGTTGCAGCGATGTGACAAGACTGTAACTACCAATTGGATACCATGAAATTGGGGAGAAAAAGGGCTAAATAAAAAAAGACAACTTCATTCATCTATTGTGTTCCTACAAGAAACTCACTTGTTGAAGGATGAACTACTTAAAGTACGCAGGAGATGGCAAGGGCAAGTAATGGCATCCTGTTTCTCCTCATTCTCGTGGTGTTATATTTTTAATTCACAAATCTGTTCCGTTTCAAGTGGATAATACTATAACTGACACAGCTGGTAGATACATTTTGATACAGGGAACTCTTTTGGATGAGCATATTCATCTGGTTAATATTTATGGTCCTAATGATAATTATTGCCTCCCTTCCTGGTAATGTCCTAATGGCAGGGGATTTTAATTGCACTCTTGATCCTCATTTAGATCGCTCCTCTGGTTTAGACACTTCCCAATATCAGAGTATAAAGAAATTACAGCATTTCATAAAGGACTTAAATCTATGTGAACCTTGGAGGACTCAGAACCCAAGTATCATGTTACTTGTCGACATTTAAATCAGATTCTTGGATAGACTACTTCTTAGTTTCTTGCTCATTGTAGCAGGAAGTGGATATGATAGTATTGTTCTAAGTGACCATTCCCCTGTGTCATTATTCTATAGGGATACAAAACTAGTAAAAGGATCCTCTAGATGGCATTTGCATCCGAGGTGGTTACAGGACCCAGACTTCTTACATTACGTTGGAGTGCATATAGATGTTTATTTTACATTGAACACTGACCAAACATCAGCGAGTACCAGATGGGAGGCTGTCAAAGCATATATTAGGATGCAAATGATACGATTTATCAGTTTCAAATCAATTCAATCTGAAAATGAGAGGGATGGACAGCAAAATCAGAGAATTGGGGAGGAAAGCTTTTTTGGATAACTCAGTAAAAGTAAATAAGGAATTATTAGTTCTAAAAGCTCAGTATGAAGAACTCTCCACCTAAAAGGCTGCAAACAGATTAACGAGTCTCAAACAGTCTTTCTATAATCAAGGTGAAAAACCTGGTAAATTGCTGGCCTAGTGGATTAAGAAGTTAAATTCAGACAGAGCCATTAATGCAATTCATAATTTACAAGGACAATTATCAATGGATCCTGTAGAAATAAACCAAACATTTGCTTCCTACTACAACACACAACTCTGAATCTCCTGAGAACTTAACTAATCAGACATCATTTTTGTATGGTCTTGATTTTCCCTCTATTTCAGAAGGCACAAAATTGGATCTGGAAAAGGAATGCTGTTGAAATATCTGATGCTATTTCCAATATGAAGGGAGGTCAAGCGACAGGTCCAGATGGGCTCCAAATTGATATTTATAAGACATTTAAGGTCAAACTTCTAAGTCCACTTTTGGATATGTATGCTGAATCATTTCAGCAAGGTTGTTTCCCCCCCTCTTAAAGGAGTGCTATAATGACTCTCATTCTGAAGCCTGATAAATCCCCAACAAAATGTGAAAGTTACAGACCAATTTCTCTTCTGAACTCCTACTCAATTTTTTTTTCCTGAAGCCTTAGCCAGGACGGACATTGGATAGAGTGCTCCCATATCTAATACACAAAGACCAAAATGGCTTCATGAAAAACCGTCAAGGTTTTCTCAATGTAAGGAGAGTACTAAACATAGTGCATATGTGTGAAGGGCCCCCTGATACTGCCATACTCTCACTTGATGCAGAGAAGGCATTTGATCGAGGTTAAGGGGTCTTATTTATTTGAAGTGCTTAAGAGATTTGGGTTTGGGAACTGCTTCTATAAATGGATTAGGATATTACATACCGACCCCACTACAGAAGTTGCCACTAACAACTTGATTTCATAACCTTTTAAGCTTTTTCGGGGCGCGAGACAAGGATGTCCGGCCAGTCCTGGACTCTTTCTTTTAGCAAAAGAACCCTTTGCCGTTGCAGTAAGGGCCTACCCGTCAATTAGTGGAATTAAAACATTGGATTTTGTACATCAAGTAGCCCTGTATGCCGATAATACCCTCTTATTCCTAACAGATCTAAATAATTCTCTCTCGCCAATTTAATTAATAACTTTGGTTAGTTTTCTGGGTTTAAAGTTAATAAAACCAAATCTTCTATCCTTTTCCTCAACAAGCAAGAGAGACTGACACTAGTTGTACATCATCCATTTGTGAATACAGAACAAGGTCTCACATATCTTGGTATTAAAATCACACCAGAAATTAGTTCCTTGAGTTCAACAAATTATGAACCCATGGTAACGAGTGTAACAGAATCCATCAACAGATGGACATAATTGCCTATATCTATTATTGGTTGAATAAATATAATTAAGATGAATATTCTGCCCAAATGTCTTTATCTATTTCAATCAATTCCTCTTTCTCCACCATCTTAATTTTTCCCAAAGAGCAGAAGGCCATTCTCAAATGTTATCTGGAGCAACAGAAAACCAAGGTTTAGACTTTCCCTTCTTTATTTGCCCTATGATAGAGGGTTGCAACTTCCAAACCTACAAGCCTACTGGGCTGCACAACTTAGGGCTGCAATATTTTAGAAACCATACTTACTGTACCCTGGCTGCAGACTGAAATGCTGCCCACAAAAGGCTTAGCTTTGCATGGATATTTGTACTGTATTATCCAGTTTTACACCAATTTGGAGCAATGACAATTTCATCCCTGGTAAAAATGACTTGGGGTTTAAAGAATGGACAAGAAAATGTATTGTTAAAGTAATGGACATATACAATGAAAAAGGGCTCATGTCGTTTGACGAACTAAAGGGAAGATTTAACGTACCACAAAACCATTTAAAAAAAAATACTTACAGTTGAAAGCTTTATTTTTTCCAGTCTATAACAATCTGCCCTAGAATCTCCTTTGACCACTTTAGAAATGCTCTCTGTTGAAATGTGTTATGGAAGAGGTCAAATGACATCATTATATGGGAAAATGGTAGCTACTCAAAGACAACTCTGATAGTAAGAGACTTCAGTGGATACAAGATATGCAGGAAGATATTTCAGCAGAGGACTGGGGAATGATATGCTCTAGAGCTCAGATACAGACAATAAACACCCGCCTGAGATTGTTGCAATACAATTGGATAATGAGAACATATATCACCCTGTAAAGCTCCACAAATTTGATCCTAATATCCCAGACCTGTGTGTGAAATGTTAAATGCATTTAGGCACCTTGTATACCTGTGGGAATGTGCTGAGATACAAACATTCTGGAGCTCAGTACTGCACTATATCTCTGAAATTACCTCTACCCCAATACAACAAATCCCTAAACTTTGCATCCTACATTTTTACCCAGAGAACATCTCTTTACATAGGAGAGAAGAAAATGGTTGACCTCTGTCTATTACAAGCTACTGTAGATGTTCAATTGCTCTCCACTGGAAGTATGTCAGTTCCCCCTCACTAGGTCATTGGTTCAAATAATTCATGTCAAGCCTGGCTCTTGAAAAAATGTACTTATATAGTGAAAAATACATCTGTGACTGCATATTATACTTTTTATCTATTTTAATTCTTGGAAATGTTAAGACTTATTATCATTTTTTTGTGAATGTTTGGTTGGGTCTATTTAGGTTGGGGTGGGGGTATGTGTGAAAAAATAAATAAATAAAGTTGTATTTTTGTAATTGTTGATCGTTCTATTTGGAACTAATAAGTATGTTTGTTTAAAACCTTTTTTTTAAAGGCTTATATTTTGAGGTCTGACGGGGTAGGACAGTTGAACCAAGCTCATGAGTCATTTCTAGGTTATAGTCTTCAAGAATCAATTGGTATATCATTAATTTATAAGTCCAAAAATGGATGTAGCAACTAAGGATTGCAGCTTTAAAGGAGCCAAGGGCTTAATCTATTAAATCAATGAATTTAACATGAAAGTTTGTATTTGTCCATAGATGGTGGCTTTAACTTTGTTCACCATACTGATCCATTGCAGAACAAAGTAACTATTTCAGTATAGGCCTATTGTACAACTGTCTAACTTCTAAACGAACGTTCCAGTGCTGAGTCAAAGTGTTTACCTGGTTTAGGTGGCCAACGTGCCGGCCAAATGGTGGCACGAGGCAACACAATTTAGTATTTTAACTACATTTTGTCATGTATACAGTATTAGCTTCCGTTATCGTCAAATGAAGCCCCATAGTCATTACGACTTTCTGTATATTCCAATTTGCTCCTTGAGTGTGTTTTTTTCCCCTCTTCTTTCCACTACGGATGGAGATCCACATGGTTTCAATCAGATTTTCCTTAGATTTTCCAGAGGATGACTGCTACAGCCCAGCGCAGTAGATCACGGGCCGCTGTGGACACGTCGTCTGAAGCAGTGGCCGGCAATAATGCCACACACGTATATATTACACACACAATGGATGCCCGCACGTACGCATGCACACATGCACAGACACACACAAAATACAGTATGTTTGCTCTGATGTTCAAATACAAAGTCTTGTTAATCTTAATGGTGAATCAACAGGCCTCCCAGGTCGAGAGAGAGTACTTATTTGCTACTTTTGTGACCCTAGATAAAGATTGAAACGTCATTTGTTTGTTTTTGTGTAATTCTCGTCACAGACCTTTGATGGTCTGACAACAGGGCAATTTGGACGGTCCATTTGGGTGCGAAGGCTTCAGGGTGGCAGCCAAGGGTCAATTCATAAACACACACATACGCTGAACACACACACACACACATAAAGAGTAGCACTCTTTTGTTTTTGTCTTCCACCCCTTTCTCTCCCTCTCTCAAGCCTGACCAAATATATTATTTTAAAAAAACACTAGATTCACAATACACTACTTCACAGTAGTGCATTATTACAAATTCCTTCCCTCTCTCTTGGGAAACACGCCCGGTTGAAAATCAGAAATTCATGGAATCGTTTTTCAATGCATTGTCTTGCATTGAGATGGATAGAGCGATGAATAGTGAGAGTGAGAGAGAGAAAGGGAGTGAAAAAGAAACAGAGAGAAAATGTACAGTGTGCAGACCTCTTACTGCCAAGCGTTGTCTGCTGCTCTGCCCATGACCTTGCAAAGGTAGAGAGACGGATGGATAGAGAGGCAGATTGATTAAGGGATAGATAGATAGATAGATGCAGTCCCTTTTCTGACAGGCCACTGTGAGAGTGCCAACCCCCGTCAGCTCGGCAGCTAGCGAGGGCAGCTCTGGGACCGCGATCCTGTGGCTTGGATTGGCGCTCCCCAGTGCTCCAAGGTGCTCCAATGGGAATATTCCCTGCCAAAAGTGGTGTGAGATTCCAGTCGGTTCACACCCCACCATCACACACTCCCACATGGCGTCCCTACTCGGTCCCCTTAACTACAGATCACTGTGCCACCCGCCAGCAGTGAGAGGGATGTTGAGTGGGGAGTCTGGTGGGGAGCAGCGGTCTAAGGCACTGCATCTCAGTGATAAAGGTGTCACTACTTACCCTGGTTCGATCCTGGGCTGTATCACAACCGGCCGGGATTGGGAGTCCCATAGGGCAGCGCACAATTGGCCCAGCATCGACTGGGTTAGGGGAGGGTTTGGCCGGGGTAGGCCGTCATTGTAAAATAAGAATTTCTTCTTAACGGACTTGCCTAGTTAGAAAAAAAGGTTCAATAAATCAAATAAAAATGCAGGGAGAGGGGTGTAGAGCAGGGAGAGGGGTGCTTAGCAGGGAGAGGGGTGTAGAGCAGGGAGAGGGGTGTAGAGCAGGGAGAGGGGGTGCAGGGAGAGGGGTGTAGAGCAGGGAGAGGGGTGTAGAGCAGGGAGAGGGGTGTAGATCAGGGAGAGGGGTGTAGAGCAGGGAGAGGGGTGTAGAGCAGGGAGAGGGGTGTAGAGCAGGGAGAGGGGTGTAGAGCAGGGAGAGGGGTGTGGAGCAGGGAGAGGGGTGCTTAGCAGGGAGAGGGGTGCTTAGCAGGGAGAGGGGTGTAGAGCAGGGAGAGGGAGCAGGGAGAGGGGTGCTTAGCAGGGAAAGGGGTGTAGAGCAGGGAGAGGGGTGTAGAGCAGGGAGAGGGATGCTTAGCAGGGAGAGGGGTGTAGAGCAGGGAGAGGGGTGTAGAGCAGGGAGAGGGGTGCTTAGCAGGGAGAGGGGTGCTGAGCAGGGAGAGGGGTGTAGAGCAGGGAGAGGGGTGTAGAGCAGGGAGAGGGGTGTAGAGCAGGGAGAGGGGTGTAGAGCAGGGAGAGGGGTGCTTAGCAGGGAAAGGGGTGTAGAGCAGGGAGAGGGGTGTAGAGCAGGGAGAGGGGTGTAGATCAGGGAGAGGGGTGCTTAGCAGGGAGAGGGGTGTAGAGCAGGGAGAGGGGTGTAGAGCAGGGAGAGGGGTGCTTAGCAGGGGGAGAGGGATGTAGAGCAGGGAGAGGGGTGTAGAGCAGGGGAGGGGTGTAGAGCAGGGAGAGGGGTGTAGAGCAGGTAGAGGGGTGGTTAGCAGGGAGAGGGGTGTAGAGCAGGCAGGGAGAGGGGTGTAGAGCAGGGAGAGGGGTGTAGAGCAGGGAGAGGGGGTGTAGAGCAGGGAGAGGGGTGTAGAGCAGGGAGAGGGGTGCTAGCAGGGAGAGCAGGGAGAGGGGTGCTAGAGCAGGGAGAGGGGTGTAGAGCAGGGAGAGGGGTGCTTAGCAGGGAGAGGGGTGTAGAGCAGGGAGAGGGGTTTAGAGCAGGGAGAGGGGTGTAGAGCAGGGAGAGGGGTGTAGAGCAGGGAGAGGGGTGCTTAGCAGGGAGAGGGGTGTAGAGCAGGGAGAGGGGTGTAGAGCAGGGAGAGGGGTGCTTAGCAGGGAGAGGGGTTTAGAGCAGGGAGAGGGGTGTAGAGCAGGGAGAGGGGTGTAGAGCAGGGAGAGGGGTGTAGAGGGGTGCTTAGCAGGGAGAGGGGTGTAGAGCAGGGAGAGGGGTGCTTAGCAGGGAGAGGGGGTGTAGAGCAGGGAGAGGGGTGTGGAGCAGGGAGAGGGGTGCTTAGCAGGGGAGAGGGGTTCTTAGCAGGGAGAGGGGTGCTTAGCAGGGAGAGGGGTTCTTAGCAGGGAGAGGGGTGCTTAGCAGGGAGAGGGGTGCTTAGCAGGGAGAGGGGTGTGGAGCAGGGAGAGGGGTGCTTAGCAGGGAGAGGGGTGCTTAGCAGGGAGAGGGGTGCTTAGCAGGGAGAGGGGTGCTTAGCAGGGAGAGGGGTGCTTAGCAGGGAGAGGGGTGCTTAGCAGGGGAGAGTGGTACTTAGCAGGGAGATGGGTGTGGAGCAGGGAGAGGGGTGTAGAGCAGGGAAAGGGGTGTAGAGCAGGGAAAGGTGTGCTTAGCAGGGAGAGGGGTGTGGAGCAGGGAAAGGGGTGCTTAGCAGGGAGAGGGGTGTGGAGCAGGGAGAGGGGTGCTTAGCAGGGAGAGGGGTGCTTAGCAGGGAGAGGGGTGTAGAGCAGGGAAAGGGGTGCTTAGCAGGGAGAGGGGTGTAGAGCAGGGAAAGGGGTGCTTAGCAGGGAGAGAGGGGTGCTTAGCAGGGAGAGGGGTGTAGAGCAGGGAAAGGGGTGCTTAGCAGGGAGAGGGGTGTAGAGCAGGGAAAGGGGTGCTTAGCAGGGAGAGGGGTGCTTAGCAGGGAGAGGGGTGCTTAGCAGGGAGATGGGTGCTTAGGAGGGAGAGGGGTGCTTAGCAGGGAGAGGGGTGCTTAGCAGGGAGAGGGGTGTGGAGCAGGGAGAGGGGTGTGGAGCAGGGAGAGGGGTGTAGAGCAGGGAAAGGGGTGTAGAGCAGGGAAAGGGATGCTTAGCAGGGAGAGGGGTGTGGAGCAGGGAAAGGGGTGCTTAGCAGGGAGAGGGGTGTGGAGCAGGGAGAGGGGTGTAGAGCAGGGAAAGGGGTGCTTAGCAGGGAGAGGGGTGCTTAGCAGGGAGAGGGGTGCTTAGCAGGGAGAGGGGTGTAGAGCAGGGAAAGGGGTGCTTAGCAGGGAGAGGGGTGTAGAGCAGGGAAAGGGGTGCTTAGCAGGGAGAGGGTGTGGAGCAGGGAGAGGGGTGCTTAGCAGGGAGAGGGGTGCTTAGCAGGGAGAGGGGTGTAGAGCAGGGAAAGGGGTGCTTAGCAGGGAGAGGGGTGCTTAGCAGGGAGAGGGGTGTGGAGCAGGGAAAGGGGTGCTTAGCAGGGAGAGGGGTGCTTAGCAGGGAGAGGGGGGTGTGGAGCAGGGAGAGGGGTGTAGAGCAGGGAAAGGGGTGCTTAGCAGGGAGAGGGGGTGTTTAGCAGGGAGAGGGGTGTAGAGCAGGGAAAGGGGTGCTTAGCAGGGAGAGGGGTGCTTAGCAGGGAGAGGGGTGTGGAGCAGGGAAAGGGGTGTGGAGCAGGGAGAGGGGTGCTTAGCAGGGAGAGGGGTGCTCAGCAGGGAGAGGGGTGCTTAGCAGGGAGAGGGGTGTGGAGCAGGGAGAGGGGTGCTTAGCAGGGAGAGGGGTACTTAGCAGGGAGAGGGGTGCTTAGCAGGGAGAGGGGTGCTTAGCAGGGAGAGGGGTGTAGCAGGAGGGGTGCTTAGCAGGGAGAGGGGTGCTTAGCAGGAAGAGGGGTGCTTAGCAGGGAGGGGTGCTTAGCAGGGAGAGGGGTGTGGAGCAGGGAAAGGGGTGTGGAGCAGGGAGAGGGGTGTGGAGCAGGGGGAAGGGGTGTGGAGCAGGGAGAGGGGCTTAGCAGGGGAGGGGTGCTTAGCAGGGAGAGGGGTGTGGAGCAGGGAGGGGGTGGAGCAGGGAGGGAGTGGAGCAGGGGAAGGGGTGTGGAGAGGGGGAAGGGGAGGGGTGTGGAGCAGGGAGGGGTGTGGAGTGTGGAGCAGGGGAAGGGGTGTGGAGCAGGGAGAGGGGTGCTTAGTAGGGAAAGGGGTGTGGAGCAGGCAGAGGGAGTGGAGCAGGGAGAGGGGTGCTTAACAGGGAAAGGGGTGTGGAGCGGGGGGTTGGGAGGCTGGTGATTAATTATGCAAAACAGATCCTAGATCAGCACTCATCCTTGATATGTCTTGCCCCTAAGCTCCTCTTCCCTCACCTGGGGACAGTAGCATAAATTAAGATCTACCACGTTGTTATTGTTAAATATAATGTGTTCTCAGCTACCTATGCTAAATAAGGGATCTATTCAATCTGTATCACTGAAGCGTTACAGATTGCACAATTTAAATTTTAAGATCATTTCAGGTTGAGTCGATATATGCAGAATTGACCGTGAATCTCCGCCAATGCGGGAACATTGCCTTTACATTTCAATAAGGCCTTTGCATGATACGGATTGGATAGAGACCAAAATAAATTATATATAGTCCATACACTGTATACTGTACACCAGGGGTGTCAAACTCATTCCATGCAGGGTCTAGTGTCAGCTGGTTTTTGGTTATCCCTTTCATTTAAGACCTAGACAACCAGGTGAGGAGAATTCCTTACTAATCAGTTACCTCACCTGTATCTCACTGGTCACCCCCAAAGCCAATACCTCCTTTGGCCGCCCTTCCTTCCAGTTCTCTGCTGCCAATGACTGAAACGAACTGCAAAAATCACTGAAGCTGGAGACTCATATCTCCATCACTAGCTTTAAGCACCAGCTGTCAGAGTACCTCACAGATCACTGCACCTGTACATAGCCCATCTGTAAACAGCCCCTCTATCTACCTTATCCCCATACTGTATTTATTTATTTATCTTTATATCTTTATCTCCTTTGCATCCCAGTATCTATACTTGCACATTCATCTTCTGCACATCTACCATTTCAGTGTTTAATTGCTATATTGTAATTACTTCGCTACTATGGACTATTTATTGCCTTACCCCCCTTATCTTACCTCATTTGCACTCACTGTATATAGACTTTTTTGTTTTCTTTTGTTCTACTGTATTATTGACTGTATGTTTCGTTTATTCCATGTGTAACTCTGTGTTGTTGTATGTGTTGAATTGCTATGCTTTATCTTGTCCAGGTCGCAGTCCCAAATGAGAACTTGTTCTCAACTAGCCTACCTGGTTAAATAAAGGTGAAATAAAAAACTAAATAAAAAAACTAAATTCATCAATCAAGTGCAGGGGAGGAGTGAAAACTCAGACACTTGATCCTCCGTGGAAAGAGTTTGACACGCGCTGTGCACTCTTAGAAAAAAGGGTTCCAAAAGGGTTCTTTGTGGAGGCATAGGTTTCTGCCAATAACCGTTTTCATCTGAAGAACCCTTTTTTGGACGATGAGGGTTCTTTGTAATCAAAGGGTTCTTTGGAAGGCAAGAATGGTACTAAACTCAGCAAAAAAAGAAATGTCCCTTTTTCAGGACCCTGTCTTTCAAAGATAATTCGTAAAAATCCAAATAACTTCACAGATCTTCATTGTAAAGGGTTTAAACACTGTTTCCCATGCTTGTTCAATGAACCATAAACAATGAATAAACATGCACCTGTGGAATGTTTGTTAAGACACTAACAGCTTGCAGACGGTAGGCAATTAAGGTCACAGTTAAGAAAACTTAGGACACTAAAGAGGCCTTTCTACTGACCCTGAAAAACACCAAAAGAAAGATGCCCACGGTCCCTGCTCATCTGCGTGAATGTGCCTTAGGCATGCTGCAAGGAGGCATAATGTGGCCAGAGCAATAAATTGCAACGTCCATACTGTGAGACGCCTAAGACAGCGCTACAGGGAGACAGGACAGACAGCTGATTGTCCTCACAGTGGCAGACCACGTGTAACAACACCTGCACAGGAACGGTACATCCAAACATCACACCTGCAGGACAGGTACAGGATGGCAACAACAACTGCCCGAGTTACACCAGGAACACACAATCCCTCCATCAGTGCTCAGACTGTCCGCAATAGGCTGAGAGAGGCTGGACTGAGGGCTTGTAGGCCTGTTGTAAGATAGGTCCTCACCAGACATCACCGGCAACAACGTCGCCTATGGGCACAAACCCATCGTCGCTGGACCAGACAGGACTGGAAAAAAGTGTTCTTCACTGACGAGTCGCGGTTTTGTCTCACCAGGGGTGATGGTACGGATTGGCTTTTATTGTCAAAGGAATGAGCAGTACACCGAGGCCTGTGCTCTGGAGTGGGATGGATTTGGAGGTGGAGAGTCCGTCATGGTCTGGGGTGGTGTGTCACAGCATCATCGGACAGAGCTTGTTGTCATTCCAGGCAATCTCAACGCTGTGCATTACAGGGAAGACATCCTCCTCCCCCATGTGGTACCCTTCCTGCAGGCTCATCCTGACATGACCCTCCAGCATGACAATGCCACCAGCCATACTGCTCGTTTTGTGCGTGATTTCCTGCAAAACAGGAATGTCAGTGTTCTGCCATGGCCAGCGAAGAGCCCGGATCTCAATCCCATTGAGCACGTCTGGGACCTTTTGAATCGGAGGTTGAGGGCTAGGGCCATCCCCAGAAATGTCCGGGAACTTGCAGGTGCATTGGTGGAAGAGTGGGGTAACATCTCACAGCAAGAACTGGCAAATCTGGTGCAGTCCATGAGGAGGAGATGCACTGCAGTACTTAATGCAGCAGGTGGCCACATCAGATAGGTGGCAGGTGGCCACATCAGATGTCTGTGGAACTTGTTCGGTTTATGTCTCAGTTGTTGAATCTTGTTATGTTCATACAAATATTTACACATGTTAAGTTTGCTGAAAATAAACACAGTTGACAGTGAGAGGACGTTTCTTTTTTTTGCTGACTTTACATAGAACCCTTCACAATGCAAATAGTCCGGATAGACATTTGATTAGCTGTTCAGGAGTCTTATGGCTTGGGGGTAGAAGCTGTTTAGAAGCCTTTTGGACCTAGACTTGGCGCTCCGGTACCGCTTGCCGTGCGTTGGCAGAGAGGGAATCTCCTGAGGGAGAATAGGCTTTGTCGTGCCCTCTTCACGACTGCCTTGGTGTGTTTGGACCATGTTAGTTTGTTGGTGATGTTGACACCAAGGAACTTTAAGTTCTCAACCTGCTCCCTGTGTAGTCCGTAATAGTTTGCAAGTCCTGCCACATTCGACGATTGTCGGAGCTATAAGGAAACTTGACCTATATTGGAATATTTGTACATCACAGGAGGCTGCTGAGGGGAGGACAGCTCATGATATCCGGAATGGAGTGAATGGAATGGCATTAAACACGTGAAAACCATGTATTTATCATTGCATTTATTCCGCTGCAGCCATTAGCACGAGTTGTCCTCCCCAATTAAGTTGCCACCAGCCGCCTGTGTTATACATGTATGTATTTGTACATGTATCTGGTATTCCCTTAATCATTTTACACTGTACTGAAATAGTTTATATATTTGCCATGATTTCTTTCTTTCAAATTAGTATTTTTCTGTTATTGAGCAGAGAGTAGGAGAATAGAAGGGAGTCTGAGTGAACCAGCAGTGTACTGTATGGTACAGAGAAAATTGACAAGTGTTACCTAGTGTTGATTATTCACTCAGCAATGTAAAATAATCCCAGTGTTGGTGTTAAAAAACACATTTGAGTGTGATTATTTTTACTCTGTGTAGAGTAAACACTTAAAACCACAACCATATTATGTATTGATCAGATATTATTTCATATTTTTCAATAGGCTACCATAGCTAAAATATTGATAAACATGAACACTCATGAGGAATAAAGGTGAGAAATAATGGTAAGACATCATTTGGTGGAAAAAACATATTAGAGCCATACACCTAATATAGGCACCCGGCCTCCCTACAGTGTGCAGGACCCCATTGATTGGCACAATTTGTAACACTCATCTCCCGTCCGAATGCTTAAAAAAACCCAATAAAAATGAACTAAATGTCATATCATATCACATAAAAGTGAATTACTTGGGCTTTAGGAATTGCAACCAACTACAGAGATTGATGGGGAGGGAGCAGGAGAGGAGTGGGTCCCATGTACCCCGCTTCAATCAAGCAGGCTTCTGTTACCCACTTGGCTTCAGTCATCAATTAATTTACCTAGTGATCTATTCACTCTACAATGTGTTATCTGGTATTTTTGAAGTACCCTATTTGATATGTGCTATATTTGGTAGTTGCACTTTTTGGTGAAACTTCTCATTGTTTGTATTTGGAATGTGTGTGCCTGAAATACTATGACTTATGGTATGTTGCGTCTGTCTTTACATCATATTCCCTCTTCTTTGCCTTGGGAAAGCTGTATCACAGAATAAAAAAATAAAAAAATGTTTTTTTTTTGTATCACATCATTCCTGCTGAGGTGGTTGCCTGGGAAGCTGCGCAGACAGACTAGATGTTGAATTGTCTAAAATGTCGATCATTACAGCTTGATGAAAGTGAAAAGACAAAAGGAGATAGAAAATAATAGTTCAATAATAATAACCCCCCCCTCTAATAATCATGATTACCCCCGATGACACAAGCTACATCAACTGTAAGACAACAACCCACACAATGGAATAGTAAAATATAATTTCCAGGGGTAAATTACAAATACTATACACACTGCAACTCCTTTTGTGGACAACATTCCTTTGTGTCAGCTGTGTGCTGGCAGTTCTCAGTCTTAATGTAAGGAGCTTAAGGATGGAAGAACAAAAAACATATAGTGATTGTCAGGTTTGTTACAGAAAGTATACAGTTCACAAGTCAAAGCAGCCACAGTTATGATTGCATAATCTAACGTTAGCACCCCCGACCCAAATACTTGAGATCCTATAGATATACTTACGTTACCGGCAGCGCTTCCAAGATCCACTGATCCACTGTTAATGATGGTACAGCATCTGTCTTCAGGATTAGCTTCCTGGCAAGACCCATCGAATGTTCTCTCCAATTAATAAAGCAACTTTGCTTGAAATGTGCACTGCACACGCATGACAATGTTTGGTGCAGCCTGTCCACCCGAAATGTAAAAAAAATGGAATTAAAAAAAGCAGCCACTGCTGTCGAATGTCTTCATTCTTTGGAAAATAGTGTGATAATAAATTAAGAGTATGGCATCCAGGCATAACACAGTGTGCTTTTTCGGCATGCTAGTAAGCTAGCTAAAAGTCATAACATAGATGAAACGGGGTTAGTTATCGTTCTGCCATGTTCTGCTTGAGCAATCTTACGGTTTGCGAACAAAGCCGTATGATGCCATATGTGATGACTGTTTGAATGCATTACATATTTAAATTAGTTACGACTACGACTATAAGGCGCTACCATTGGTGTAGAAAATGTCCGGCAATAGGTGATGTTGCAACTTTGTCAATGTACCAGCTACAGGAAATGTTCATACTTGGATCTACCAACTATTAACTGGTTTCATCCATATATCTTCCAATTTGATGAAAAACATTATTTTTCACAGATGACACAATCTCTGTTGCACTCAACACTGCCCTTTCCCACCTGGACAAAAGGAGCACCTATGTGAGAATGCTGTTCATTGGCCTCAGCTCAGCATTCAACACCATAGTGCCCTCCAGGCTCATCACTAACCTAAAGACCCTAGGATTAAACATCTCCCTCTGCAATTGGATACTGGACTTTCTTACAGTATGACCCCAGGTGGTGAGTGTAGGCAAACAACATATCTGCCACGCTAAACCTCAACACGGGGCCCCTCAGGGGTGTGTGCTTAGCCCCCTCCTGTACTCCGTGTTCACCCACGACTGTATAACCGCACATGACTCCAACGCGATCATTAAGTTTTCTGATGACACGACAGTTGTAGGCATGATCACCAATGACGAATGAGACAGCTTATAGGGAGGAGGGCAGAGAGCTGGCAGTGTGGTGCAGGACAAAAACCTCTCCCTCAACGTCAACAAGACAAAGGAGCTGATGGTGGACTACAGGAAATGGAGAGCTGAATACGTCCCCATTCACATCAACAGGATGGCAGTGGTGAAGGTTGAGAGCTTCAAGTTCCTTGGTGTCTACATCACTAAGGACCTATCATGGTCCAAACACACCAACACAGTTGTGAAGATGGCACGACAACGCCTCTTCCCCCTCAGGAGGCGGAAAAGATTTGGCATGGGCCCTCAGTTCTACAGCTGCACAATTGAGAGGAAGGCCTTAAAAATGGTTCAAGACTCCAGCCACACATGTCACAGTCTGTTCTCTCTGCTACCACAAGGCAAGCAGTGCCGGAGCGCCAAGTCTGGGACCAAAAGGCTCCTGAACATTTTCTACTCCAAAGCCGTAAGACTGCTAAAGAGTTAATTAAACGGCTACCCAAACGTCCTGATTTTTACCCCCTACCTACATGTACTTAGTACTTCAATCGATTACCTAACCAAACCTACATGTAGTTACCTCAATATTACCTCAATTAATCACCCCAACTGCTCCTTGTATATAGCCTGTATATAGTCTCGTTACTATTTTATTGTGTTATTCTATTGTGTTACTATTTTGTTTTTATCTATTTGTAAATTGTCTTACTTTTTAACTGCATTGTTGGGAAAGGGCTCGTAAGTAAGCATTTCACGGTAAACTCTACATTTGTTGTATTCGGCCCATGTAACGAATACAATTTGATTTCATTGCACTGGTATGCAAAGATAAATACGATTTTTCGAAACTAATCCAATCTGTTAGTAGTTGGATTTATCGCACCTGTTACTGAGGTGTTTGTTCCAGTTGAAATGATTTAGGTAGTTCCACTAATCAATCTGCCCTACCCTGGCAGTCATTCTGAATGCAGGTTGAGGTGATTAAAAGTTCCAATTGTTGGATATCCTCACTAGTGTTGTCAATTTAGCGACTTTGTCGCTTTCGAGGACCACAGCTGTGCCGCAGCAAGGCAAATTGGTGCTGTGACAAAAATGTCATAAAATCGCGTTGTTGTGTCTTTACTATCATTAACTGAAGACTGATAGTTTTTTATCAAAGATTCTCTGTAATTAGTTAATACGCGATTAGACTGATTAATCATGTAACCGTAATTACTAGGAAGTCGGGGCACCAAGGAAAAATATTCAGATTACAAAGTTATCATTTCCTAAAATAACTTTTCAGATATTTTCTCTGATCAATTAGTCTTCGATTAATGAATGATTTACTTTACCTCACGTTAGTCTCATTCCAAACGTTGTAAATGGTTGGTTATCTGCACAAACCCAGCCTTCACTATGAGTCATCCATACATCAATTGTCTTAAATCATTTATTTATTACAAACTAAGTAATTCACAGAAATGCATAAACAAACAAACAAACAAGGTAAATGTGGTTACATGAAATGATAGGAGAATGTACCCTAGTGGGCTAAACCGGCATGGCAGCTTGTTAGACAAAAGGGGAAGTGGGGGTCGACTAAGAAGTCACTACAGAGTGATCATTATAACAATTGAAATGCTTATCCTTTGCACATGAACGCTCACTCATTCGGGAACAATTGCAATCAATATATATATTTACGCTCAGTGTGTTGTCTTGATCGCTGGTGAAAAGTTTGTTTCTTTTGTAGAATTGTCCATCTCTCTCTGGTTATAGTGTGTAGTTCAGAGTGACATTCAATCATTTCGTAATAGAATGGATGTTTCGGCGGTTGTCGTTCTTCGCGTTCAATGATACCGAATTCCTAGCTGCAGACTAGTAATTAATATCAAAGACTTGTTCTTATTCTGTCGGTATCGATAGTCTTAAGAGTTTAACCATGTGGTATGGTTAAAAGATTCAGCAATGGTCTACAACCTTTGTCCTCCTAATGGAGAAAAAAATGGTCTGCAACCTTTAGCCATCTCGTAATTGAGGTAAGCTCGGTCTGCTGATCAAAAACCAGAGCGGGGGTTTTATTCGGAAGGGCCGAAAAAGGGCTGTCCCAGGAGGCCTGACCCTAACTGGGCTCAGGGGCAGTCCTCTGATTTAGTTCAAATCAAAAGGGAATTGTATTTTTCTTAATTAAACAATCCAAAATCACATTACACAATTATACAAACAGTATCATATTCACTCATTCATCTCATACAACAATTAGATGTAAACCTCATATCTGAGGCTGTTATATAGACAGCGTTATGGTAATGTGGCCACACCATCTCCCATGAGCTTCCCCAAGTCGTGACAAACGGACCAGTTTGTAGCTGGATTCTTCACAGATCTTTTATTCTTTCTCCAGAACATGAAATTTGTTCGTATCTCAAGTACTGTGAGGTGGAAGGATTTCCTTTGTCCTCTACTCTCTCTATACTGTGTGTCCATGAGGAGATCCTCAGGAATTTATGGCGTCTCTCTGACCACAGCAACCTAGGTGAAGGAGGAAAGGGCGAGGCAGGGAGAGGGGGATGGGGCTTGCTATAGAGGCCAACGTCATGACAGCGTACACAGAAAATTCTCACGGGAGGTAATCCAGGCTGTATCACAACCGGCTGTGATTGGGAGTCCCATAGGTTGGCGCACAATTGGCCCAGCGTCGTACGGATTTGGCTGGTGTCGGCCGTCATTGTAAATAAGAATTTGTTCTTAACTGACTTACCTAGTTAAATAAAGGTTCAATTTTAAAAATGCGGTTGGTAATTGATGGTGAGGTATTCCAGATCGGGAGAACAAAAGGACTTGAAATCGTGTACGTTACCACAATCACCCCATGAGTTATTAATCATGAGACATCCCTCTCCACCTCTGTTTCCTGGAAAGTTCTTTGTTCCTGTCTGCGCAATGAACAGAGAAGTCATCTAGCGACTTCTAGCAACAAATCAAGGATCCAATAGTGATTCTCTCAGAAAAATAGTTGGCAACACTGATCCTCACTCTGGATTCCAAAAGGAATTAAACATCACTTTAAAAGCCAGCATAATATGACTTGCAGGCCTGATGTGGCATGTAAACCAGAAGTTTGCGACCACTGTGCTAGGGTATAACTAGGCCCTGAAAGAAAGGCCTTATGATATTTGTAATGTATTGTAATAAAAATATGCAAATAAAGCTAGTAGAACATAGAGGCTTCTACCAAGCACCATGGGGGAAGACCAAATCACCCTATACGGTTCTACTTAGCACGTATACACACAAAAAATGTGTTCTAAATAGTACCAGATAGGGGTTCCTTGGCTTGTAACATTAGCAGAACCCTTTTTTGAAGGTTCAATAAAAAAAACATGCTCGTGTTCTTAATAGCACCAAAAATGGTTCCGTTATGGTTACAACCCTGTTTGAGGTTAAATAGAACCCTTTTCATGTTTTTTTATAGAACCTTTATGGAGAAAGGTTCTTTTTAGAACTATTCTCAATCTGAAAGGTTTTTGTAGATTCTCTTGAAGAACCATACAGGTTTTTTTGTATTCTGGTCAGCCATATTTCTTTTGTTAACATTCCATAGGTGTTATTACTGTGTTCATTGACAATTTGAATTGAGAACCACTGACTGATTTAGTCAATCGTTCTCAATTGACACAGGGCCACATGTGAGTCTTTACAAAACACCATCACTGGTCGTAGTCATATACTGTATAACAAGGTTTCCCAAACTGGGGGCACATTCAGGTTTTTTGCCTTAGCACTACACAGCCGATTCAAATAATCAAAGCTTGATGATGAGCTGGTTATTTCAATCAGCAAAACCCAAAACATGCACCCAAGAGAGGCCCCAGGACCAAGTTTGGAACCGTGGTATATAACCTGTAATGGCATACCACAACATATTAGATCAACTGGAATTAGCACTCTCACTCAAGGTTGCAAAAAAGAGCTGTGAGCAAACCACACCCCAAAATATTCCAATGAGCTGCCTCCCACATCTTATTTATAACCAAAAGAGCAAAGAACCCCTTTTTGTAAACTGTAAAGAACCACTGAAGAGCTCAAAGGGTTATTTGAGTCATTGTGGTTCCACATAGAATCACCACCCTTCACAAAGCGGAACACATTTTTTTGTGTGTATATATCATTTAAAAAAAATGTAATCTTTATCTACTAGGCAAATCAGGAAAGAACCATTTCTGATTTACAATGACGGCCTACCCCGGATGATGCTGGCCAATCGTGCGAGGCCCTATGGGACTCCCAATCACGGACGGGTGTGATACAGCCTGGAATCGAAAAAGGGTCTGTAGTGACACCTCTAGCACTGAGATGCTGTGCCTTAGACCGCTGAGCCACTTGGAAAGAAGTTTCACTTTCTGTAAATGCTGTGGGCTCATGGTTGGTTTGAAGGCTACCAGGATCAAGGCCGATCGCTACTGAATAGAAAGCACACAGCACAGGCTTAGGGTTGTAAGACTGAGAGAAGGATACATAATGAATGTTCTCATGTCTTCAGATTAACTAATGTATCTGGTGCTATTTTAATTATAATTTAATTCAATATCCTGGGGATTAATGCCAAGATGATCAAAGAATCGCAAATAAATAAAGAAGCTATAGGTACATTTAAAAAATGGCTCAAAGAAAATAACATTTACACCAATTGACAAAAAAATGCCAAAACAACCTTTACCGCTCAAAATACCTACATGACCAAAAGTATATGGACACAGCTCGTCTAACATCCAATTACAAAATAATTAATATGGAGTTGGTCCTCCCTTTGCTGCTATAACAGCCTCTACTCTTCTGGAAGACTTTCCACTAGATGTTGGAACATTGCTGCGGGGACTTGCTTCCATTCAACTATAAGACCAAGACCAAGACCTGATGTTGGGTGATTATGCCTGGCTCGTAGTCGGCATTCCAATTCATCTCAAAGGTGTTCGATGAAGTTGAGGTTAGGGCTCTTTGCAGCCCAGTCAAGTTCGTCCCCCCTGATCTCGACAAACCATTTCTGTATGGACCTCACTTTGTGCACAGGGGCATTGTCATGCGGAAACAGAAATGGGCCTTCCCCAAACGGTTGCCACAAAATTGGAAGCACAGAATCATCTAGAATTTCCCTTCACTGAAACTAAGGGGCCTGGCCCAAACCATGAAAAACAGCCCCAGACCATTATTCCTCCTCCAACAAACTTTACAGTTGGCACTATGCATTGGGGCAGGTAGCGTTCTCCTGGAATCCGCCAAACCCAGATACTTCTGTTGGACTGCCAGATGGTGAAGCGTGATTCATCACTCAAGAGAACACGTTTCACTGCACCAGAGTCCAAAGGTGGCGAGCCTTACACCACTCCAGCTGACGCTTGGCATTGCGCATGGTGATATCATATTGTGTGCGGCTGCTCGGCCATGGAAACCCATTTCATGATGCTCCCGATGAACAGTTCTTGTTCTGACCTTGCTTCCAGAGGTAGTTTGGATGTCAGTAGTGAGTGTTGCAACAGAGGACAGACAATTTTTACACGCTAATCGCTTCAGCACTCGGTGGTGCCGTTCTGTGAGCTTGTGTGGCCACTTTGTGGCTGAGCCATTGTTGCTCCTAGTTAAATTATAAATTAACAAAAATTTTAAAAACCTGTTTTCACTTTGTAATTATGGGGTATTTTGTGTAGATTAATGGGGATTTTTTATTTAATCAATTTTCTACCAAGACTGTAATGTAACATAATGTGGAAAAAGTCAAGGGGTCTGAATACTTTCTGAATGTACTGAATAGTGTACAAATCAAATCACATGTTATTTGTCACATACACATGGTTAGCAGACGTTAATGCGAGTATAGCGAAATGCTATAACAAAATGCTTGTGCTTCTAGTTCCGAAAATGCAGTAATATCTAACAAGTAATTTAACCTAACAATTTCACAACAACTACCTTATACACACAAGTGTAAAGAAATGAATAAGAATATGTACATAAAAATTTATGAATGAGCGACGTCCGTGCAGCATAGGCAAGATGCAGTAGATGGTATAGAGTACAGTATATACATATGAGATGAGTAATGTAAACATTATATAAAGTGCCATTAAAGTGGCTAGTGATACACTTATTACATCAATTTTTTCATTATTAAAGTGGCTAGAGATGAGTCAGTATGTTGGCACCAGTCACTCAATGTTAGTGATGGCTGTGTTAACAGTCTGATGGCCTTGAGATAGAAGCTGTTTTTCAGTCTCTCGGTCCCCGCTTTGATGCACCTGTACTGACCTCGCCTTCTGGATGATAGCTGGGTGAACAGGCAGTGGCTCGGGTGGTTGTTTTCCTTGATGATCTTTATGGCCTTCCTGTGACATTGGGTGGTGTAGGTGTCCTGGAAGGCAGGTAGTTTGCCCCCGGTGATGCGTTGTGCAGACCTCACTACCCTCTGGAGAGCCTTACAGTTGTGGGCGGAGCAGCTGCCGTACCAGGCAGTGATACAGCCCGACAGGATGCTCTCGATTGTGCATCTGTAAAAGTTTGTGAATGTTTTTGGTGACAAGCCAAATTTCTTCAGCCTCCTGAGGTTGAAGAGGCGCTGCTGCACCTTCTTCACCACGCTGTCTGTATGAGTGAACCATTTCAGTTTGTCCGTGATGTGTACGCTGAGGAACTTAAAACTTTCCACCTTCTCCACTACTGTCCCATCGATGTGGATGGGGGGCTGCTCCCTCTGCTGTTTCCTGAAGTCCACGATCATCTCCTTTGTTTTGTTGACATTGAGGGTGAGGTTATTTTCCTGACACCACACTCCGAGTTTGTAGGCCGCCTCGTCGTTGTTGTTCATCAAGCCTACCACTGTAGTGTCGTCTGCAAACTTGATGATTGAGTCGGAGACGTGCATGGCCACGCAGTCGTGGGTGAACAGGGAGTACAGGAGAGGGCTGAGAACGCACCCTTGTGGGGCCCCAGTGTTGAGGATCAGCGGGGTGGAGATGTTGTTACCTACCCTCACCACCTGGGGGCGGCCCGTCAGGAAGTCCAGTACCCAGTTGCACAGGGTGGGGTTGAGAACCAGGGTCTTGAGTTATATGATGAGTTTGGAGAGTACTATGGTGTTAAATGCTGAGCTGTAGTTGATGAACAGCATTCTTACATAGGTATTCCTCTTGTCCAGATGGGTTAGGGCAGTGTGCAGTGTGATTGCGAATGCGTCGTCTGTGGACCTATTGGGGAGGTAAGAAAATTGGAGTGGGTCTAGGGTCAGGTAGGGTGGAGGTGATATGGTCCTTGACTAGTCTCTCAAAGCACTTCAAGATGACGGAAGTCATTTAGCTCAGTTACCTTCGCTTTCTTGGGAACAGGAACAGTGGTGGCCCTCTTGAAGCATGTGGGAACAGCAGACTGGGATAAGGATTGATTGAGTATGTCCGTAAACACACCAGCCAGCTGCCTTGCCTTGTGGAGGGAATAGCTTCGCTATTGGTATTCGGTCATGTTTCCGGTCACCGTGCCCTGATTAAAAGCAGTGGTTTGCGCTTTCAGTTTTGCGCGAATGCTGCCATCAATCCACGGTTTCTGGTTGGGGAATGTTTTAATAGACGCTGTGGATACAACATCACTGATGCACTTGCTAATAAACTCGCTCACCGAATCAGCGTATTCATCAATGTTATTGTCCAACGCTATGCGGAACATTTCCCAGTCCACGTGATCGAAGCAATCTTGAAGTGTGGAATCCGATTGGTTGGACCAACGTTGAACAGACCTGAGCATGGGTGCTTCCTGTTTTAGTTTCTGTCTATAGGCTGGGAGCAACAAAATGGAGTCGTGGTCAGATTTACCGAAAGGAGGGCGGGGGAGGGCTTTATATGCGTAGCGGAAGTTAGAATAACAATAATTCAGGGTTTTGCATCACACTCAACTAACATAAATGAACACTGAATAAAAATATAAACGTAAAGTGTTGGTCCCGTGTTTCATGAGCTGAAATAAAAAATCCTATACATACGCTCCAGAAGCTTATTTCTCTCAGATGTTGTTTACAAATTTGTTTACATCCCTGTTAGTGAGCATTTCTCCTTTGCCAAGATAATCCAACCACTTGACAAGTGTACCATATCACAAAGCATGATCGTATATTAAACAGCATGATCATTACGCAGGTGCACCTTGTGCGGGGGACAATAAAAGGCCACTCTAAATCGTGAAGTTTTGTCACACAACACAATGCCACAGATGTCTCAAGTTTTGAGGGAGCATGCATTTGGCATGCTGACTGCCGGAATGTACACCCGAGCTGTTGCCAGAGAATTTAATGTTTATTTCTCTACCTTAAGCCTTTGGGGTTATGGTATGGGCAGGCATAAGCTATGTACAACAAATACATTTGCATTTAATCAATAGTCATTTGAATTTAGAGAGATACCGTGACGAGATCGTGATGCCAATTATCGTGCCATTAATTTGCCGCCATTACCTCATGTTTCAGCATGATAATGCATGGCCCTATGTTGCGAGGATCTGTACACTATTCCTGGAAGCTGAAAATGTCCCAGCTCTTCCATGGCCTGCATACTCACCAGAAATGTCACTCATTGAGCAGGTTTGGAATGCCCTGAATCGACGTGTACAACAAGCGTATTCCAGTTCCCGCCAATATCCAACAACTTCACACAGCCATTGAAGAGGAGTGGGAGAACATTCCACAGGCCACAATCAACAGCCTGATCAGCTCTATGTGAAGGAGATGCGTCATGCTGCATGAGGCAAACGGTGGTCGCACAAGATACCGACTGGTTTTCTGATCCACGCCCCTACCTTTTTTTAAGGTATCTGTGACCAACTGATGCATATCTGTATTCCCAGTCGTGTGAAATCCATAGATTAGGGCCTCCGTAGCACGTGCTCCAGCAGGTGTATCTCACTGATCATCCCTAAAGCAAACACCTCATTTGGCCGCCTTTCGTTCCAGTTCTCTGCTGCCTGTGACTGGAACGAATTGCAAAAATCGCTGAAGTTGGAGACTTTTATCTCCCTCACCAACTTCAAACATCTGCTATCTGAGCAGCTAACTGATCGCTGCAGCTGTACATAGTCTATCGGTAAATAGCCCACCCATTTTTACCTACCTCACCCCCATACTGTTTTATTTATTTACTTTTCTGCTCTTTTGCACACCAATATCTCTACCTGTACATGACCATCTGATCATTTATCACTCCAGTGTTAATCTGCAAAATTGTAATTATTCGCCAACCTCCTCATGCCTTTTGCACACAATGTATATAGACTCTCTTTTTTTTCTACTGTGTTATTGACTTGTTAATTGTTTACTCCATGTGTAACTCTGTGTTGTCTGTTCACACTGCTATGCTTTATCTTGGCCAGGTCGCAGTTGCAAATGAGAACTTGTTCTCAACTAGCCTACCTGGTTAAATAAAGGTGAAATAAATAAAAATAATTTAAAACAAAATCGATTGATTTCCCTATGTGAACTGTAATTGAGTAAAATCTTTTAAATTGTTACATGTTGCGTTTATATTTTTGTATATTTTAGTTCTACTTGTGGCTTTTTGAATCTAAGATGGATAAAAACAGAACAACAAACAATATATCTCTTACCCCCAAATTAACTATCTGTGCTGCTGTTTTAATTATGTTTTAAATCAATCTCCTGGGGATTAATGCAAAAATGATTCAAAAATCCCAATGCTGTATGAAGTCATTTCTCTCTTCTCTCACTCTTTCTCCCTCTCCCCCCACATGGCTATTGGCAGCAGACAATACCTGTCAATAATACATCTGCATCCATTATCTTTGTTGATCTCTCCACCCCACCCCTTTCCTTTCTCTCAACTCCCCCCTCTCCTCTACCTCTCTCCATCTCTCTATCCAATCCCCTGTCTCCATCTCTATCTTTCTCACCACAAAATGTTGCAGATCAGGACCGCACACAGCGCCTTTGTGTGGTTGCCATGGATACCCGTTGCCATGCCTTCAGACCAATGTTGATATCTGGAGGCCTTTGAGATGTTGCGTTACTCCATTGTACTCTATCGCCGTGGGCACAGGACATTGACAGCCATTAAAAACTATCAGCTGGAACAGATCCAAGATGTATTCAACTGAGAAATAAGCGAGTTGGAGGAGAGGAGGGGGGAGAGGAGGGGTAGAAGAAGGTGAGAGAACTCCACTAACACACCGTACTCTCTTGAGCTGCTACTGGATAGATAGATCCATTCTGGCTTTCTACAGACTGATAAAGTACTCTAACCCACTAGAGTAAAGTAGAATCATCAATAAAGGATGGTATACTGTACAGTATGTTGTCTGCACTCCTTGAAGTGGCTTCACTAATCAATGCAGTGAGAAGAGTGACATACAGAGGCAGTGTTGTACACAGCATCCACAAGGGAAAGGTTTATTATTTAAACTGGTCAAAAATATCCATCTGCCACCATAAGGTAGGCCTGCCCTAGACAGAGATAGCATTGCAACAAGCCAGGAAGAAAATAATCAAACCATTACAGGAACTTTGTTGATTTTAGGACTTCTTCACCCCAACCGCAAACATATTAGCCTTATTTTCATTTAAGAAGCTATGATAGTTCATACATTTTATCAGGAAATGCAAAAATATACAGAAATGATGACCCCTCTTGATTTTGGCCCACTCACTATGTGCACATGGTATAAAAGCATTGACACTGATCTGATGAGGCCTAGTCACTTGATAGACCACAAACTAATAGCCTAATGACTGATAGATAGAGGTGGAAGTGGCGAGACATATATAGCAAAATAAATAGGACAATAAAATAGTAATATTCAATATTTCATAGCGACAAATTATGCTTTTACTCCTGAGGAAATATACATTAACTGGTAGATTTGGGAGTAGACCTACACCCAAATCCAAAGCCCAACACTTAAAACAATAGCATTAATGCATTTGGTAATTTGGAGGTGGTTTAAAGACGACATGACTGTAAATAAAAGTGAGTGTAACACTGCCTGCGTTCCAAATAGCCCCCTATTCCCGATACTGCACTACTTTTGACCAGAGCCCTATCGTCCATAAAGGGAATAGGGTGCCATTTGGGACACACACATTATCTATTAACCACCTGTGTAGCCTAATAATGCATTATAGTGCCTTCTACAACACTCGTAGAGCATTATGAGACTAGTTATAAGCATTCCTTACAGCTCATATCTACTTATAACAACTACTGTAATTATTAGCCCATTAACTATGAATGGATACACATTGTGAAACACACGTGTTATAATCCCCTATTACCACTTGCTATTCGTAGGCGATCAGTACTCATTTACAACAGCCTGTAAATGCAAAGGTGGCTTATACACTGTCAAGTGAGGACGCAATAATTACTAACCAATCTACATATTTTCCTAATGATAAAAACATTGTTGCAAATATATACTGTATAGTGGAAAACCAACCGGCCTGTTGATGCAACAATAAACTTCAACAAGTCATATTAATATTCCAATAATGCAACAATTTGTTTTACAATAGTTACCGATAAAGCTGCCCTCGATCAGTACATCAAATTGAAATGAGGTTTTATAATCACCTGCAATGTTAAAATAGTGGAAAGCTAGCTCAAGGTATCCCTGTTACCCGTGCAACATGGCTTTGATAAAACCATTAAGGTATTATTTGGGATTTAGCTTGATGTATCATAGAAATCAAATGAAAAAAAAATAAGACATATATGTTGAAAGTGCAATTTAGTCCGATATAGTCCATAATGTGTTAAACCTCATATGAGCACAATCATTAGCTGGTCCTGGAAATGTTACTTTAATAACATGATTCTAATACTCTGTATGCAGAATATAATACTCTAGAGAGTAATACTACTATAGAGGGTATAATACTCTGTACCAGAGAAGATAGGATAAGAACACAAAGCTACAGTATTCATGATTCAACTTAGTTTAAAACAACCCTTAAAGTGTCATAGAAACATAACTTCAAATCTCAAATCACTTTCTGGCTAAACAGAAGAACATGGCTACTTAAGTCCAGGATGCAAAGTGCAGACTGTTTTTGTGTAACTCAAGTCCCTAACCTCTGACCCCACCAACCATGACCGCTAACCTCTAACCCTTCTCAAGCCAATCCAAGGGGGGCACAAACTGGACATAAGCTAGAGTCCACACAAAACAAGTCCATGCTAACAAATAATACATCATTTGACTCAAGTACAATACGAATGGTAGGCATTCAATGCTGAATAGCAAGTTATGAAAAAAAAAGAGAGTACAAAAGTACTTATAGGGATATAGGGGCTATGATATTGGAATTCACTGCAGCTTGCTGTGGAATGTTTAGTACTCTCGTTATCATCAGTATTCTTAACGATGGGCTCGTCAGAACTAGGCGCGGGGGCAACTAGCGTATATCGACAGTAAACTTTCGGGTTCAAAACTGTTTACTTCTTACTGTATACTATGCAGATATTGAAGGCTGGTCGTCAGATGTTCTTAGTTCGAGAAAAGTGGGAAAAGTTACTGTTTTAGTGTATGAAGAACATTCCTGTCGTTCTGAATGATACTCTGGTCTTGTTATAACAGATCCACAAAAGAACCAAATAGAATCAAGCAGCTTAGCATGATGATAATGAAACAGAATGAATTACTGCAGAAAACCAACTTTAAACCATGACAATACATTCACTGTGAGTGGGGAAATGCCTATAAACCCATGCTGAGAAACCTAGAGAAACATAAGGCTTGTATCGTGTGTCCACACTAAATAAACTCAGCAAAAAAAGAAACGTCCCTTTTTCAGGACCCTGTCTTTCAAAGATAATTCGTAAAAATCCAAATAACTTCACAGATCTTCATTGTAAAGGGTTTAAACACTGTTTCCCATGCTTGTTCAATGAACCATAAACAATGAATGAACATGCACCTGTGGAACGGTCCTTAAGACACTAACAGCTTCCAGACGGTTGGCAATTAAGGTCACAGTTATGAAAACTTAGGACACTAAAGAGGCCTTTAAATTGCAATGTCCGTTCTGTGAGACGCCTAAGACAGCGCTACAGGGAGACAGGACGGACAGCAGATCATCCTCGCAGTGACAGACCACGTGTAACAACACCTGTACAGGATCGGTACATCCGAACATCACACCTGCGGGCCAGGTACAGGATGGCAACAACAACTGCCCGAGTTACACCAGGAACACACAATCCCTCCATTAGTGCTCAGACAGTCCGCAATAGGTTGAGAGAGGCTGGACTGAGGGCTTGTAGGCCTGTTGTAAGGCAGGTCCTCACCAGACATCATCGGAAACAACGTCACCTATGGGCACAAACCCACCGTCACTGGACCAGACAGGACTGGCAACAACGTCACCTATGGGCACAAACCCACCATCACTGGACCAGACAGGACTGGCAACAATGTCCCCTATGGGCACAAACCCACCATCACTGGACCAGACAGGACTGGCAACAACGTCACCTATGGGCACAAACCCACCATCACTGGACCAGACAGGACTGGCAACAACGTCACCTATGGGCACAAACCCACCATCGCTGGACCAGACAGGACTGGCAACAACGTCACCTATGGGCACAAACCCACCATCACTGGACCAGACAGGACTGGCAACAATGTCCCCTATGGGCACAAACCCACCGTCACTGGACCAGACAGGACTGGCAACAATGTCCCCTATGGGCACAAACCCACCGTCACTGGACCAGACAGGACTGGCAACAATGTCCCCTATGGGCACAAACCCACCGTCGCTGGACCAGTCAGGACTGGAAAAAAGTAATCTTCACTGACGGGTTACGGTTTTGTCTCACCAGGGGTGATGGTCGGATTTGCGGTTATCGTCAAAGGAATGAGCGTTACACCGAGGCCTGTACTCTGGAGCGGGATCGATTTGGAGGTGGAGGGTCCGTCATGGTCTGGGGTGGTGTGTCACAGCATCATCGGACTGAGCTTGTTGTCATTGCAGAAAATCTCAACGCTGTGCGTTACAGGGAAGACATCCTCCTCCCTCATGTGGTACCCTTCCTGCAGGCTCATCCTGACAGCATGACAATGCCACCAGCCATACTGCTCGATCTGTGCGTGATTTCCTGCAAGACAGGAATGTCAGTGTTCTTCCATGGCCAGCGAAGAGCCCGGATCTCAATCCCATTGAGCACGTCTGGGACATGTTGGATCGGAGGGTGAGGGCTAGGGCCATTCCCCCCAGAAATGTCCGGGAACTTGCAGGTGCCTTGGTGGAAGAGTGGGATAACATCTCACAGCAAGAACTGGCAAATCTGGTGCAGTCCATGAGGAGGAGATGCACTGCAGTATTTAATGCAGCTGGTGGCCACACCGGATACTGACTGTTACTTTTGTTATCCCCTTTGTTCAGGGACACATTATTCCATTTCTGTTAGTCACATGTCTGTGGAACTTGTTCAGTTTATGTCTCAGTTGTTAAATCTGGCTATGTTCATACAAATATTTACACATGTTAAGTTTGCTGAAAATAAACGCAGTTGATATGAGAGGATGTTTCTTTTTTTGCTGAGTTTATGTAAGGTGTCAATGTATAATGAATACTCATCAATTGAAATAGCAACTTTGAGCCATTGTCGGTCATCAACACACTTTCAAGTGCAGAGGTATAGGTAAAGCAGTGCTTAAATTCATCGTCGCTGTCGGATGAAAAGCTTGTAACACCATTTTTGCCAATTTTCAGGTTTTATATGTGTTGAAAGCAGTAACTTCCTTTCATCATTCTAGGACAAAGAAAATGTATTCAAAATACTTCTGAAGTTCCATAATTGTATGTTCGTTATTTGGAAAATACATTCTAATTAATTTTTTCTGTTTTGGAGTTGACGTTTAGATCCGACAGCGACGTCATGTTGCATTAATTATAGGTCATAACAGTTGGAGCCTTGGCTTGGTTCTGAGTTAACAGTTCAGACAGTTGGCCAGCAACCTGAGTCTCTAGAACATTCTACAGAGAGAGCAAGGGTTGTCTAGTCTGTGAGCTACACACGTGCATGAGCTCAGAGAGAAACATGCACTAGCTCAGTGTCAGTTCAGCATGCCTGTCCACAGTAATTTGAAGGATAGATAGAAAGAGAAAGGGATAAAAGAAAGATATAGACCCACACAACAGCACACACAGAGACAAACAGACAGGAAAAGGAGCATCATTATCAGTTTGGACACAGGGATGAGGGACTGTATGCAACGCACCAAAACAACATTGCTCCATCCAGTTGTCATCAATTAGCCTATGTCCAATCGTTCAAAAGCGTGTTACTCAGTCCCGTCCACTCCTAGATCATGTTGCTGAGCTATTGTCCAATCCTGGAGGTTGTTATTGAACCACTGTCAAATGCTGAACATGGCCAATCCTAGAGCATATTACTGAGCATTGTCCAATCCTGGAGCGCCTTGCCGAACCATTGTCTAATCCTAGAGCTTGCTGCTGAGGATCTCTGACACCTGTGCGTTTGTTTGGTCGTCTGAGTCCAGATCCTGGGCTCTCGCTCCTTCATACCCCTCCTCTCCTGACCCCTCCTCTGCCAAAATCATTGCCACCCCTGCCCCTCTCTCCATCCCTCCCTTTCCCTCCATCCCTCTCTCCTCCTCTCCACAGCCCCTGTTCTCAGGTGACGTTTCCTTACACGGTTCCACAAAGATAGTCCTGATATGGGGCTTGGGCTCCCTCTGTCCCCCCCTCCGGCCCTCCAGGACACAGGAAGCATGACTAGCATATATCTCCCCCTGAGGTGATGGGAGATTCAGGGGCAGGGTGGTCAGGTCTGGGTCCCTCTGCCTGGTATAGACCCCCTCGGACAGGGACCCTGTGTGGCTGTCGCTGTGGCCCCTGAGCCACCGCTGGGGACCACTGAAGTAACCTGCCTGGGCCCCAGTAGCCCCGTGGCTCCGGGACAGCAGCTTCCGCTTGGCTGGGGGGTTGGCAAGGTGCCGCAACGGGGTGAAGGAGTGCTTGTCCTGGGTCGTTTTGGAGAGGGAGAGACCCTCCAGGGTTTTGGAGCAGGATAGAGTGGTCTCAGGGAAGATGGGGGCAGGTGAGGGGGTGGGGCGGGGGAGAGGATTGGGCCTTGGGGAGGGGGAAGGCGGGGGAGAGAGGGGAGAGAGCGAGGTCTTTGGGCTGGCAGATGCTGTATCTGGAAAACAAAAAATAAGATATGTTAGGTTCTATTCATGGCTGTCAAAAAGAGATGGGGAGAGGGGAAGAGGAGAAAATGAGATAGTAGAGGAAAGGAGAGAGAGGGAAAAGGACAAATCTGGGGCTGGGGGAGAGTGAAAGGAAGAGGTTTTCATGGACACAAGTGGACTGGACAGGACAAGAGTGGCAACTCTATATCTATCTGAGCTTGTGTATCTGCAGTACGTTAGGGTCAGGGATAGAGGTTATTCTCGTACCTGAGCTTGTATCTGCAGTACGTCAGGGTCAAGGTTAGGGTCAGGGTTAGAGGTCGTTTTCGTACCTGAGCTTGTGTATTTGCAGTATGTCAAGGTTAGGGTTAGAGGCAATGTTCCCAGAATAAATATTAGCCCGCACAGAGAAGCTTCACTCATCTTTCTAGAGTTTTGCCTTTAGTTAACACTATCAATGTTTCGATCTACTGTGGGAATTGTGCTTGAATCAATGCAATATTAGCCACTTTCAATGTAACTGCATTTTTTGCCATTGTTTTTGATGGTAGGCCACTCTATTGGGCCTACATTATGATCAAATAGCCACAGTAGTCTACTTGACCACTGTTAAAACTGTAACATAAAGCAGGTATAGCCTCAGTGTTCACAGTAAATGCATGCCGGAAGTTGCACATAACTTTCACAACATTCATATTTACACTCAGCAGAGATGAAATTTGCTAAGTGCCAAAAACATTTTACAGGGAACATTGGTTAGAGGTCGTTCTCGTACCTGAGCTCGTGTATCTGTAGTACGTCGGGAGCGCTACCTCCCAGGGCGTGCACGGCCTGCTGGGATAGGTCCTGTGGGGGGGAGTAGAGCAGGTCCAGCTCGCGTGGGGACAAGGCTTCGCTGGAGTCGTAGTCACTGTCTGTCGGCAGGAACACCTCTGAACAACCGTCATCATCTGACCCCAGCTGGGAGTCTGAGGGAGGAGACAGAGAGACAGATGGGTAAGAAACACACACACAGTCCATGTACAAAATAGCGTTGCACACAGACACAGTACAAACTATGATTATAGAGTGGGGGTATGTGTTTAGCTTATGATAAATACCATTCCTGACTTACTTCCAGTGTATTGAGAGTGAGGAGGTGGACAAATGTATGTCAATATGTATGTTTATGTCTGTGTATTTGTATGCACTGCATGTATAGGTGTGAAGTGGCATCAGCGCAAGAAGGGCTAACACACCCATACAACCCGATCCTCAAGAGGAGAATCGTCATCATCGTCTTCGATGGACAGCTAAGACAGTGTGTGTGTCTTTCTCTGTGTGCATTCTCCTCACCACTAACATCCTTCCTGCGCCGTAGCTCAGGTGATGGTGATGGTGTGGGTAGGTAGTCCATGGTAGAGGATGCTGAGTCACTCTTCTGTGCCCCCTGGTCTGACTCAGGCTCGCTGGCATTGACCAGGCTGGTGATGGGAACACCGCCACGGGGCTGCTTGTAGCGGGCACACTGCAGGGCATCAGTGATCCAACGCAGCTCCCGCCACATCTCATCCAGCTGCTGCAATAGAGAACAAAATGCACTCATTATAACACAGTTATAAAGCATCATAGTTATAGTTGACTATATAAAGCATCATAGTTGTAGTTGATAATATAAAGCATCATAGTTGTAGTTGATTATAATAGTTATAAAGCATCAGTTATAGTTATAGTTGATTTTAAGAGTTATAAATCATAGTTATAGTTAGTTGATTATAACAGTTATAAAGCATCATATTTAGTTATAGTTGATTTTAATAGTTATAAAGCATCATAGTTATAGTTAGTTGATTATAACAGTTATAAAGCATCATAGTTATAGTTGATTATATAAAGCATCATAGTTGTAGTTGATTATAATAGTTATAAAGCATCAGTTATAGTTATAGTTGATTTTAATAGTTATACATCATAGTTATAGTTAGTTGATTATAACAGTTATAAAGCATCATATTTAGTTATAGTTGATTTTAATAGTTATAAAGCATCATAGTTATAGTTAGTTGATTCTAACAGTTATAAAGTATCATAGTCATAGTTTATTATAACAGTTATAAAGTATCATAGTTATAGTTAGTTGTAATTGATTATAACAGTTATAAAACATCATAGTTACAGTTGATTATAACAGTTACAAAGCATCATAGTTATAGTTCATATAGTTGATTATAATAGTTCTAAAGCATCATAGTTACAGTTGATTATAACAGTTATAAAGCATCATATTTATAGTTAGTTCATTATAACAGTTATAAAGCATCATAGTTATAGTTAGTTACAGTTCATTTTAACAGTTATAAATCATAGTTATAGTTGATTATATAAAGCATTATGGTTGTAGTTCATTATAGTTGATTATAATAGTTATAAAGCATCATATTTATAGCTAGTTCATTATAACAGTTATAAAGCATCACAGTTATAGTTAGAAATAGATTATTATAATAGTTATAAAGCATCATAGATATAGTTAGTTATAGTTCATTATAACAGTTATAAAGCATCATAGTTATAGTTAGTTCATTATAACAGTTATAAAGCATCACAGTTATTGTTAGAAATAGATTATTATAATAGTTATAAAGCATCATAGATATAGTTAGTTATAGTTCATTATAACAGTTATAAAGCATCATAGTTATAGTTAGTTCATTATAACAGTTATAAAGCATCACAGTTATTGTTAGAAATAGATTATTATAATAGTTATAAAGCATCATAGATATAGTTAGTTATAGTTCATTATAACAGTTATAAAGCATCATAGTTATAGTTAGTTCATTATAACAGTTATAAAGCATCATAGTTATAGTTAGTTCATTATAACAGTTATAAAGCATCATAGTTATAGTTAGTTCATTATAATAGTTATAAAGCATCATCGTTATAGTTAGTTATAGTTCATTATAACAATTATAAAGCATCATAGTTATAGTTAGTTATAGTTCATTATAACAGCTATAAATCATAGTTATAGTTGATTATATAAAGCATCATAGATTTGTAGTTGTAGTTCATTATAGTTGATTATAATAGTTATAAAGCATCAAAGTTAGTTCATTATAGTTGATTATAATAGTTATAAAGCATCATAGTTACAGTTAGTTATAGTAGATTAAAACAGTTATAAATCATAGTTATAGTTAGTTGATTATAAAAGTTATAAAGCATCTTAGTTACAGTTCATTATAACAGTTATAAAACATCATAGTTAAAGTTCATTATAACAGTTATAAAGCATCATAGTTATAGTTAGTTGATTATAACAGTTATAAAGCATCATAGTTATAATTAGTTGTAATTGATTATAACAGTTATAAATCATAGTTATAGTTAGTTGATTATAAAAGTTATAAAGCATCATAGTTAGTTGATTATAACAGTTATAAAACATCATAGTTATTGTTCATTATAACAGTTATAAAGCATCGAAGTTATAGCTGAATATAACAGTTATAAAGCATCATAGTTATAATTAGTTGTAATTGATTCTAACAGTTTTAAGTCATAGTTATAGATAGTTATAGTTGATTATAACAGTTAAAAAACATCTCATCCAGTTGCTGAAATGGAGAACAAAAGTCAGGTCCAGGTCAAGATAGCCAGGAGAGAGTGACACTAGTAGACCCCTAGATACTAACGCTGAGAGCTACGTAGTACAGCAGCTTAAGGTTAGCTGCAGGTTTCTATTTATATTTCACTCCGAGAGGGACAAAACCATTCACACATTAAGCCTACAGCTTCACTAAATACATTATTACCACGCAGGTGTGTGTGTCTGTGTATAGGTGAATGTGTGTTTGTGCAAGTGTGTGTACTGTTGTATATTCCCACACAGTCAAAGGGTTTGTAGCGAATAGAACTATGCATAATGCATATGATTCCTCTACACAGAATCCTGCATTTAATTGGCACCTGATCATATCACAGCAGTCTGGTGAAGAAGCAGTAGTGAATGTATAGACTGTCCCAAATGGCACCCTATTCCCTACACAGTGCTATGGGCTCTGGTCAAAAGTAGTGCACTATATAGGGAATAGGGTGCCATTTGGGATGAATGTATAGAATAGAAAGCACATTGTGACCATAACAATGACTGGCTGCACACCAAAGCCCTTCTCCTGCCAGTCTCCCCATGCATGCAGTCTCCAATGTGGTTCCAATCTTATCAGGGGCCCTAGGCCACCGTAACCAAACGTCATTCCTGCTTTCACTCCTCCTATTCCCCCTCTCATTCTTTCCATCACTCCAAACCTCCCCTGGGAGTCAGGGTGTGTGTGTGAGAGAGAGAGAGAGAGAGAGAGAGAGAGAGAGAGAGAGAGATAGAGAGTGAGAGAGCATTGTTCTGTGTTTCCGTGTGTGTAGAGAATGAAGCATGACAAATGTTAAGCAGCAATTAGGCGTCTGTCTGAGAGACAGTATGAGAGCACTTAGTGACACCACGAGATGACACACACACACACACATATATATAAAAGAGACTGACACCAGGGGATGACACACACACACACACACACACACACACACACACACACACACACACACACACACACACACACACACACACACACACACACACACACACACACACACACACACACACACACACACACACACAGTGTTGCCCAGCAACAGCCCCAAAACATCACTGCTCTAGAGGAGATCTGCATGGGGGAATGGGCCAAAATACCAGCAACAGTGTGTGAAAACCTTGTGAAGACTTACAAAAAACGTTTGACCTCTGTCATTGCCAACAAAGGGTATATAACAAAGTATTGAGATAAACTTTTGTTATTGACCAAATACTTATTTTCCACCATAATATGCAAATAAATTCATAAAAAAATCCTACAATGTGATTTTCTGGATTTTTTTTTCTCATTTTGTCTGTCATAGTTGAAGTGTACCTATGATAAAAATTACAGGCCTCTCTCATCTTTTTAAGTGGGAGAACTTGCACAATTGGTGGCTGACTAAATACTTTTTTGCCCCACTGTATATATATAAAAGAGACTGACACCACGAGATGACACACACACACACACACACACACACACACACACACACACACACACACACACACACACACACACACACACACATATATATATATATATATATATATATAAAAGAGACTGACACCAGGGGATGACACACACACACACATATATATATAAAAGAGACCGACACTACGAGATGACACACACACACACATATATATATATATATATATATAAAAGAGAGTGACACCAGGGGATGACTCGGCTGGAAAGAATGCCGTGGATCAGATGGCAGAGAGGGAGACAAAACTGGGAATAATAGAGGATATTCCTCTCTTTCTCCCTATAACTGAATTCCATCACTCTTTTACAGCCAAAGGCAAGAATATTACTGTATATCTCAAATACAGGATATGAAATATGAGGGTCTTATACTGTATGAGAGGTGGGCTATATTTCAGATAAGAGGGTCTTACATGTTTTATATAATATTTGAGAGGTGTATTTAGATATAAGAGTATACTGTATATCCAAGAGGTAAACAGTTCTGAGTGAAGAGGGATCAGTGAAAGGGATGAATGGTCTGTAAATGGGTATGACAATAATGCATGCTAATCCAGCCATACACTTCTCTGAAAGCCAAGAAGCCAGAAGCAACTGGATGCATGTCAACTGCCATTTAACTTTTCTAAGCACCCTGACGAAGGCTTTCATTCTAAAATGCTTGGGCTTTTAATCATTAAAAAGCTTTTTACTGAACTTCCATTGTCCTCCTTTCAAGGTATTTCCCTTCATTCCACTTACTTAAATAGTTGATTGCCAATGATTTCTGTAGATTGAGGAAATTCAATCTCAACAGATTGCGTCTAGCCCTAATCAGGAGAGGAAACCCACTATAGCTTCCAGAAAGGTAGCATCCCCCAGACTCCCAGCATTCATCAGCACAGCAGTATCATTTCTCTTGAGCACTCGACAGATGATCCAAGTGTCATCCAAGACCTGTGTGTGTGTGTGTGTGAGAGGAAGAGAGTGTAAGACTACTCTGTGTGTGTGTGTGTGCTCTTGATGCAGCATAATTTCCTGACAGCAAGTGCTCACAAGACGCCTGCAGGGAGCCAGAAGTCATCTCAGAAATGAGTCTTACTGAAGGTGACTGGGAAACTCACACACACACACACACACACACACACACACACACACACACACACACACACACACACACACACACACACACACACACACACACACACACACACACACACACGCCCCCCGCCCTTCTCCAGGTAGGCTCCAGCCAGCAGAGAGAGCAGTGGTCCCAGTGAGTCCAAATGATGGTGACTGGTAAGGCGTGCCAGACAAAAGGACTTCCTCCTGAAACAGGAAATTGCCCATTCTGACCAGACATCTTTAGATTCCATTAACCCGCACTGGAGCTAAGGACTGGAGCCAGAGTGGGACGGTATTCAGCGTGAGACGCAGATGAGAACCAGAGGGGGGATCGTATTGGGAGTGATGCGGGACGGTTGGGTGGTTTACGGGCATATTTGTTCCTCTACTATTCCTACTGAAGGGGAGAGGAGATATATAGTATGCAATATTGGCTTTAAGATTATGGATATTTCCTATATAGTGCACTAGTTTTGACCAGGGCCCATCTGGAATAGGGTGCTATTAGAAAAGCAACTGAGGAAACTGACTGCAGAGGAATGATTCTAGCTTCCTTTCGCTTCAATCAAATGAAGCTTACTTAGTCTGAATCCTAAATTGTACCCTATCCCATCTATTCCCCCTATTCACACAGATGCCCCCCTCCACTCTCCTTTGATCCAGGGCAGGGGCCCCACTGCTGGGGTCTCTCCCCCACCACCAGACTGTCGTGGTGCCTGAGAGAGCCAGAAGCAGCTGGGTTTGTGGTTCCTTTGGAGGATGAATGACGCAAGCGCACACAGCAGGACAACGTCGGTTTATAGTATATCAATGTGTTGAACTACACAATAGGAACTGCACATATTGAGGTTAGAGGTTGGTCCCCTAATTCTCCTCTCAGGAGTCCAGATTACCAGAGGCTTCCTTCCAATGTTCAAAAGACGCAGGCCTTACTTAGTCCACTCACTCATTTAGTCAGTTGATGTGAGTGTGATGCCAAATCCAGTGATGAATTGAATAAGATGCACTTCCACACAATACTAACAGGATATTTACTGGACTAAACCAGTCTTCGACAACAATACCACAGTAAGGGAATTCCCCCCCCTCCCGATCATGTAATGGCAAGTCTAAACAAATTGTACAATGAGATGGCTTAACGTCATCATTTCTGCACAGCCACACACACACACCGCAGATACACACACACATACAGGCACGTAAACACAGAAACGCTTTCACGCACCTATACACTCGCAAGTAACAATGCGCACACACATAGAAATGCACGTACGTGCACACACACACACGCACCCTGACAGGACCTCCCAGTATCTAGACAGACTGTGGTATGACAGGCCAGCACTAAGAGCTTTCAGACAGACGGGCCTCTTTTCACACGCTTTGCCCCCTCACATTGACACTTCACTCTCTCTAATGCAGCCCACATTGCTGAGCTCACATACACACACACAAATGCACAAACACGCACAACTATGAGATTTACATGCACACACAGAGGCAGACTCATGCACATACACAGACTGAGAGACAGACATTGGCACTTTTATACAGAGACACATATTCAGACATCCCCACCCACACACACTCTCCCTCTCAGTCATTCATGATTGGTATTATTTTTTCCCCTGTCGCTCTCTCTCGCTCTCCCGAGTACTGTGTAATCTGTGGTTTGGGGGCCACATTTTTCCGTGCCTCTCTGAGCTCAGAACACACACACACTCTCTCTCAGATCACACACACACTCTCAGATCACAGAAACACACTTGTGGTTTTGTGGTTGGTCTCCATTACCAGTAGAGACCATGGTGGTAAAAACTGGATTAGTCCATCACAGAGAAAAACACCAGATGGGTTTACTTTCATGCTTTCAACTTTCTGACATGAGAGAGAAGGCTGGGCAGTTATGGAGTTCTTTAACATTAGAAAAACAAGCTATTTAACAGCTAGTACTCGTAGCAGTTAGGCTTTATTACATCAATAAACTGACTCCAATAGGATTATTAGAGCAGTTGTTTCTGCTGTTTCTTAGATTTTTGGTGCGTGATAAATATATTTACTTAAAAATGGACAACATAAACAATATGAAAAATAAGCTTTTAAACAATTTTCTTTTGATGAATGTGAAAAAAAGGACTCATGCGTTTGTATTAGAAATAGATACAAATGGTTTATACAGTGAGCTCCAAAAGATTTGGGACAGTGACAGTTTTGTTGTTTTGCCTCTGTACTCCAGATAGGAAATTATTACATTTGAGGTTAAAAGTGCAGACTGTTCATTTGAGGGTATCCATATCGGGTGAACCGTTTAGGAATTACAGCACTTTTTGTACATAGTCCCCCCATTTTAGGGGACCAAATGTATTGGGGCAAATTCACTTGTGTGTGTATTAAAGAAGTAGAAAGTTAAGTATTTGGTCCCATATTCATAGTTCGGAATGACTAGATCAAGCTTGTGACTCGACACATTTGTTGGATGCATTTGCTGTTTGTTTTGGTTGTGTTTCAGATTATTTTGTGCTCAATAGAAATTAATGGTAAATAACGTATTGTGTCATTTTGGAGTCACTTATATTGTAAATAAGAATATAATATGTTTGGAAACACTTATACATTCATGTGAATGCCACCATGATTACGGATAATCCTGAATGAATTGTGAATAATGATGAGTGACAAAGTTAGAGGCATAAATATCATACCCACCCAAAAAATCCATATGACCCATATTACCGGCGCAACATTCTTTCATATTTTCTTACACTGTTAAAACTGGTTGTTGTTTTTACAGTATTATACAATAAAACTAACAGCAATGTACCCTAATAAGTATTTACAGTAAATTGTCATAACTCCCAATGCACTCCGGGTGATTTTAGGGGTAATTGGTCAATTATGTAGTAAATTCCAATGAAACCATGTTTTAACAGCACAGTCGTGGCCAAAAGTTTTGAGAATGACACAAATATACCTTTTCACAAAGTCTGCTGCCTCAGTTTGTATGATGGCAATTTGCATATACTTCAGAATGTTTTGAAGAGTGATCAGAGGAATTTCAATTAATTGCAAAGTCCCTCTTTGCCATGCAAATGAACTGAATCCCCCAAAAACTGCTTGATTAAAATTGATTTGCACTTTTCGCACCAAAGTATGTTCATCTCTAGGACAGAACGCGTCTCCTTCCATGCGAGGTCCCATGGTGTTTATACTTGCGTACTATTGTTTGTACAGATGAACGTGGTACCTTCAGGCGTTTAGAAATTGTTCCCAAGGATGAACCAGACTTGTGGAGGTCTCCAACTGTTTTTCTGAGGTCTTGGCTGATTATTTTTGATTTTCCCATGATGTCAAGCAAAGAGGCACAGAGTTTGAAGGTAGGCCTTGAAATACATCCACAGGTACACCTCCAATTGAATCAAATGATGTCAAATAGCCTGTCAGAAGCTTCTAACGCCATGACATAATTTTCTACAGCATCCCTGCTGTAAAGCAAAACTACAGCATTTAGCTGGCAACTCTGCTGCCAGTTTCATGCTGTACATTTACAGGGACAGTTATATCTCCCTACCTGTATATAGTCCAGTATATGTTGGTGTCTCTGTTTGGCAGTGGCAACCTCTGTGTCCATTATGGCCTCTCGCAGTGCCTGCTGGGTAATAAGTGCATCCAGGTCCAAGACAGATGACATGCGGCAGTACAGACTGATGCACTTCTCCTTGTAGGCACTGAAATGGACTGGAGAGAGACAAGACATATATAGACCAATGAACTTCTTATTCGCACAGAAGTGGACTGGAGAGATAAATATATATTTGAATATAAAATATAACCTCAAACTTATCCCTGTATTTTCAGAAATGGGCTTGAGAGAAATATATTTTTGAATATAAAATATAGACTCCAACTTCTCCTTGTATTCACAGAATTGGGCTGGAGTGAGACAAATATACAGTATATCAGAACATACTGTCACGCCCTGGTCAAAGTATTTTGTGTTTATCTTTATGTATTTAGTCAGGCCAGGGTGTGGCATGGGGTTTTTGTAATTGTGGTGTGTTTGTCTTGGGGTTTTGGTGGTGGTATTGGGATTGTAGCTTAGTGGGTTGTCTAGCAAGGTCTATGGCTGTCTGGAGTGGTTCTCAATCAGAGGCAGGTGCTTATCGTTGTCTCTGATTGGGAACCATATTTAGGCAGCCATATTCTTTCAGTTTGTCGTGGGTGATTGTCCTTAGTGTCTTACTTGTACTCTCTGTTAGTTTGCACTAGATAGGCTGTTTTCGGTTTTCATTACGTTTATTGTTTTGTAGTGTTTAGTGTTTAGTCGTGTTTACGTTTTGTTTAATAAATATGGATCGCAATCGACACGCTGCAGTTTGGTCCGACTCTCCTTCATCACCACTAGAAAACCGTTACAGAATCACCCACCACCAACGGACCAAGCAGCGTGTTAACAGGCAGGAACCACAGGAGAGGCAACAGAGGCAGCAGCAGCAGGAGCAGCAGCAGCTGCAGTGGGAGAGGCTGCACCACCTGGAGAAATGGACATGGGAGGAAGAACTGGACGGTAAAGGACCCTGGGCTCAGCCTGGAGAATATCGCCGCCCCAAGGAAGAACTGGAGGCGGCGAAAGCTGAGAGGCGCAGATATGAGGAGGCAGCACGGCGTAGCGGATGGAAGCCTGAGAATCAGCCCCAAAATTTCTTGGGGGGCTCAGGGAGAGTGTGGCAGAGTCAGGAGTCAGACCTGAGCCAACTCTCCTGTTTATCGTGAGGAGCCAAGGAGGAGACCAGAACCAGAGACTGTGAAGGAGTTAATGGGGAAATTGGAGGAGAGAGAAATGAGGGAGTTGCTGTGTTGGTGCTTTTTGCATGGAATTCGCCCGACGGAACGTGTTGGGGATTTGATGGCACCTGGGTTAGCGCTCCATACTCGTCCTGAGGTGCGTGTTAGTCGGCTGGTGAAGTTGGTGCCAGCCTCACGCACCAGGCCTCCTGTGCACATCCCTAGCCTTGCACATCCTGTGCCAACACTGCTCTCAAGATCTCCAGTACGCCTTCACGGTCTAGCCCATCCTGTGCTACCTCCACACTCCAGTCCTCCGGTAGCAGCTCCCCGCTCCAGGCTTCCTGTGCGTGTCCTCGATCCAGTACCACCAGTTCCAGCACCATGCACCAGGCCTTCAGTGTGCCTTGCCTGTTCAGCGCAGCCAGCGCTTTTCTCCTCTCCTGCGCTGCTGGAGTCTCTCGCCTGTTTAGCGCAGCCAGAGCCTTTCTCCTCTACAGCGCTGCCGGATCCTCCCGCCTGTTCAGCGCAGCCAGAGCCTTCCTCCTCTACAGCGCTGCCGGAGCCTCCCGCCTGTTTAGCGCAGCCAGAGCCTTCTCCTCTCCTACGCTGCCGGAGTCTCCCGCCTGTTCAGCGCAGCCAGAGCTGCCAGCCTGCATGGAGAAGCCAGAGCTGCCAGCCTGCATGGAGCAGCCAGAGCTGTCAGTCCGCATAGAGCAGCCAGAGCTGTCAGTCCGCATAGAGCAGCCAGAGATGTCAGTCTGCATGGAGCAGCCAGAGATGTCAGTCTGCATGGAGCAGCCAGAGATGTCAGTCTGCATGGAGCAGCCAGAGCTGTCAGTCTGCATGGAGCAGCCAGAGCTGCCAGTCTGCAAGGAGCAGCCAGAGCTGTCAGTCTGCATGGAGCAGCCAGAGCTGTCAGTCTGCATGGAGCAGCCAGAGCTGCCAGTCTGCATGAAGCAGCCAGTCTGCATGGAGCAGCCAGAGCTGTCAGTCTGCATGGAGCAGCCAGAGCTGCCAGTCTGCATGGAGCAGCCAGAGCTGCCAGTCTGCATGAAGCAGCCAGAGCTGTCAGTCTGCATGGAGCAGCCAGAGCTGCCAGTCTGCATGGAGCTGCCAGTCTGCAAGGAGCAGCCAGAGCTGTCAGTCTACATGAAGCAGCCCGAGCTGCCAGTCTGCATGAAGCAGCCAGTCTACATGGAGCAGCCAGAGCTGCCAGTCTGCATGAAGCAGCCAGAGCTGTCAGTCTGCATGGAACAGTCAGAGCTGTCAGTCTGCATGGAGCAGCCAGAGCTGTCAGTCTACATGAAGCAGCCCGAGCTGCCAGTCTGCATGAAGCAGCCAGTCTACATGGAGCAGCCAGAGATGTCAGTCTGCATGAAGCAGCCAGAGCTGTCAGTCTGCATGGAGCAGCCAGTCTGCATGGAGCAGCCAGTCTGCATGGAGCTGCCAGTCTGCATGGAGCTGCCAGTCTGCATGGAGCTGCCAGTCTGCAAGGAGCTGTCAGTCTGCACGGAGCTGTCAGTCTGCACGGAGCTGCCAGTCTGTAAGGAGCTGCCAGTCTGCAAGGAGCTGCCAGTCAGCACGGAGCCGCCAGAGCGGTCAGTCTGTAAGAAGCCGCCAGAGCTGTCAGCCTATATGGAGCAGCTAGTGCCGCCAGTCTGCCCAGCGCCGCCAGTGCCCCCAGTCTGCCCAGCGTCGCCAGTCTGCCCAGCGCCGTCAGTCTGCCCAGCATCGCCAGTCTGCCCAGCGTCGCCAGTCTGCCCAGCGTCGCCAGTCTGCCCAGCGCCGTCAGTCTGCCCAGCATCGCCAGTCTGCCCAGCATCGCCAGTCTGCCCAGCGTCGCTCAGTCTGCCCAGCGTCGTCAGTCTGCCCAGCGTCGTCAGTCTGCCCAGAGGCTAATCAGTCTGCCCAGCACCGCCAGTATGCCCAGCGCCGCCAGTCTGCCCAGCGCCGCCAGTCTGCCCAGCACGCCAGTCGGCCCAGCGCCGCCAGTCTGCCCAGCGCCGCCAGTCTGCCCAGCGCCGCCAGATCTGCCAGTCAACCAGACTCTTCCAGATCTGCCAGTCAACCAGACTCTTCCAGATCTGCCAGTCAACCAGACTCTTCCAGATCTGCCAGTCAGCCAGGATCTGCCAGTCAGCCAGGATCTGCCAGTCAGCCAGGATCTGCTGAAACCACCAGCCAGCCAGGAGCTGGTAGATCTATCTACCTGCCTGAGCTTCCTCTCACTCCTGAGCTTCCTCTCACTCCTGAGCTTCCTCTCACTCCTGAGCTTCCTCTCACTCCTGAGCTTCCTCTCACTCCTGAGCTTCCTCTCACTCCTGAGCTTCCTCTCACTCCTGAGCTTCCTCTCACTCCTGAGCTCAACCTGAGCTTTCTCTCACTCCTGAGCTTTCTCTAACTCCCGAAAGCTTCCCCTCAGTCCCGAGCTGCCTCGGTCCCGAGCTGTCCTTCAGTCCCGATCTGCTCCTCAGTCCAGTGGGGTTCTGGGTGGGGACTACTAGGCCATGGTCGGCGGCGAGGGTGGACTATCCAGGGACGAAGGGAGAGGGGACTAAGACATTAAAGGAGTGGGGTCCACGCCCCGCGCCGGAGCCGCCACCATGGACAGACGCCCACCCGGACCCTCCCTATTGTTTTGAGGTGCGTTCGGGAGTCCGCACCTTAGGGGGGTTCTGTCACGCCCTGGTCAAAGTATTTTGTGTTTATCTTTATGTATTTGGTCAGGCCAGGGTGTGGCATGGGGTTTTTGTAATTGTGGTGTGTTTGTCTTGGGGTTTTGGTGGTGGTATTGGGATTGTAGCTTAGTGGGTTGTCTAGCAAGGTCTATGGCTGTCAGAGTGGTTCTCAATCAGAGGCAGGTGCTTATCGTTGTCTCTGATTGGGAACCATATTTAGGCAGCCATATTCTTTGAGTTTGTCGTGGGTGATTGTCCTTAGTGTCTTACTTGTACTCTCTGTTAGTTTGCACTAGATAGGCTGTTTTCGGTTTTCATTACGTTTATTGTTTTGTAGTGTTTAGTGTTTAGTCGTGTTTACGTTTTGTTTAATAAATATGGATCGCAATCGACACGCTGCAGTTTGGTCCGACTCTCCTTCATCACCACTAGAAAACCGTTACACATACAATATATAGACTAAATCACTTATTATAGGCACAGACATGGACTGGATAGAGACATATACCGTGTTAATACTGTATAACGAGACGTACATTGAGTGTACAAAACAATAGGAACACCTTCCTAATATTGAGTTGCACCCCTTTTACCCTCAGAACAGCCTCAATTCATTGGGGCATGGACTACAAGCATTTGTTAGTTATGTCAAGTTGGCTTTATGTCCTTTGGGTGGTGGACCATTCTTGATACACACAGGAAACTGTTGAGCATGAAAAACCCATCAGTGTTGTAGTTCTTTAATCCTTTGTCTTGCCCATTCACCCTCTGAATGGCACACAAACGCAATCCATGCCTCAATTGTCTCAAGGCTTCAAAATCCTTCTTTAACCTGCCTCCTCCCCTTCATCTACACTGATTGAAGTGGATTTAACAGGTGACAACTGATCATAGCTTTCACCTCGATTCACCTGGTCAGTCTGTGTCATGGAAAGACCAGGTGTTTTTAATGAACTTCTTCATATTCACACAGAAGTGGATTAAAGAGACAAATATATATAAGAAAATACAATATATAGACTAGTTAACTTCTTATACGCACGGAAGTGGACTGGCGAGATTGTTATAACTGTGTTATTAAATCCTTGTTATGCATTTTATTCTGCATTTGTAAACAGAGCACCCTTGTAAAAAACAGTCTCAATGGGACTTGCCTGAAAAAATAAAGGTTTGATCAAATAAATAACTATATGTTAATATATGTTAACAGCATATAACAGGTGTATAACAGGTGTATAACAAGACATTCAGTGACTGATGAACGTGTCTTTGTATTCACAGCACTACTATTCTCTGGGGCTAGTCACTCTGAGACAGGGGTCAAAGGTCAGATCAGCATGGCACTGCTCTGGAGCCCTCAGAGAGACTGATTTAATGTGTGGCCCTACGGACCAGAAGAAAAGAGAGGAATCTACAACTACTGATCTAACAGAGAGAGAGAGAGAGAAACAGAGCGAGAGAGAGAAGAACAGAGGCTAACAGAGAGAAACAAAACGAGAGAGAGAGAAGAACAGAGGCTAACAGAGAGAAACAGAGTGAGAGAGAGAAGAACAGAGGCTAATAGAGAGAAACAGAGTGAGAGAGAGAAGAACAGAGGCTAATAGAGAGAAACAGAGTGAGAGAGAGAAGAACAGAGGCTAATAGAGAGAAACAGAGTGAGAGAGAGAAGAACAGAGGCTAATAGAGAGAAACAGAGCGAGAGAGAGAAGAACAGAGGCTAATAGAGAGAAACAGAGTGAGAGAGAGAAGAACAGAGGCTAATAGAGAGAAACAGAGCGAGAGAGAGAAGAACAGAGGCTAATAGAGAGAAACAGAGTGAGAGAGAGAGAAGAACAGAGGCTAATAGAGAGAAACAGAGCGAGAGAGAGAAGAACAGAGGCTAATAGAGAGAAACAGAGTGAGAGAGAGAAGAACAGAGGCTAACAGAGAGAAACAGAGTGAGAGAGAGAAGAACAGAGGCTAATAGAGAGAAACAGAGCGAGAGAGAGAAGAACAGAGGCTAATAGAGAGAAACAAAACGAGAGAGCGAAGAACAGAGGCTAATAGAGAGAAACAGAGTGAGAGAGAGAAGAACAGAGGCTAATAGAGAGAAACAGAGTGAGAGAGAGAAGAACACAGGCTAATAGAGAGAAGGAGAGGAAGGGAGAGAGGAACAGAGAGCGAGAAAGAGAGAGAAGGGCCAACAGAGAAAGAGAAAAAATAATCTCTCACTCATTCAAGGGAGCGTGAGGGAGAAAGAGAGAGATGTACACAGGGATAGAGGAGGGAGAGATGTACACAGGGATAGAGGAGGGAGAGATGTACACAGGGATAGAGGAGGGAGAGATGTACACAGGGATAGAGGAGGGAGAGATGTACACAGGGATAGAGGAGGGAGAGATGTACACAGGGATAGAGGAGGGAGAGATGTACACAGGGATAGAGGAGGGAGAGATGTACACAGGGATAGAGGAGGGAGAGATGGGAGAAAGTAGATGTTCCAACAAGATGAGGGGCTTAACAGAAGGCCGTGGTCAGTGTAGACGTACCCAGCTCAAACATTTGTAGAGGGAGGTTGAGAAAGCCGGAGTGGGGAGTGTAGGGGTTGCTCTGTCCGGGAGCTGTACACACATCTTCAGCCGCAGCAGCAGCAGAAAGGAAACATTATGACCCAACTCCAACACCTCGTGAGTGTAGATACGGAAGTGCTTGGCCTGCAACCAGACATGAACACAGTAAGAATATGAACAGGGGCAAAGATGGACACATACATCCGGGCGCGCACACACAAACACACACCCACACACACACCCACGCACACCCGCGCACACACACACACCCACTCGCACACAGGCAGGGACACAGGCAGGGACACACACATTCACTAAGGCACAAACGACATGGCATGACTCATTGAACCCACATTCCAACTCGCCCATCTAAGTGTCTTGGTAAATGTTCCCCATGCCTTGTATTTCCCTTTATCTCTAAAGTAATGGAATACTTTGACAGTGAGATGTGATAGACAATTCTGTCTGTCCAGTTCTTCTAAGAACATAAACAACATAATGTTGTGTTCTTCAGGAATGTCAGTATCAGAGTGCTGAGGCTAGCTATGTGGCGGTGCCTCCGTCTGAAAAATGACACCCTATTCCCTATGTAGTGCACTACTTGTAAACAGGGCCCATATGGCTCTATATAGGAAATAGGGTGCCATTTTTTTGACGCAGACACCACCACATAGCTAGCCTCAGCACTCTGATACTGACATTCCTGAAGAACACAACTATGTTGTTTATTTTTCTCAACACCAACAATAACATCTGCTAAACACATGTATGTGACAAATACATTTGATTTGAAGACACTCAGGGAGATAGATGGCTTTCAGAGCCCAGCTGATTTGTGTTGTAAAACAACTCGGAGTAAAGAGAGGAGTGTTCAGAGGTAGAGAGAAGATAAAAGATCAAACAGGAACTATAAACTTAATAGAGAGGCTCACGTCAGGACCATCAACCATCCAATATGGCTCCTGTCAGAGAAGGACCTGATGAGAGATGGGTTTTATGTGCCTGGCACAGAGCTACTGTAGAGACAGATTGGTGTGTGTGTGTGTGTATATACGTGCATTCCTGTGTGTGTACCTGGTGCAGAGGTAGGTTGATGAGTTTGAGCAGGGCCTTGAGGGAAGTCTGTAGCTCGTAGTAGAGGAGCGGTGTGTTACTGTCTGTTATTTGATCTGCTCCTCTCTCTCTCTCGCCGGTCTCTCCTCTCCATCCTCTAGGGTTGACAGTCTCTGCAGCCAGTCCCACTCCTCCCTGAGAGAGAGAAAAGAGAGGGAAAAAAGAGAGAAAGAAGAGAAACACCTAATGAAAGCAGGAATAAGATCATAGGTTCCAAGTTGTTGTGATGGCTCTGTGTCGGAGCATAGCACTGAGCAGCAGAATAGTAACAGAGTAAAGGGCTGTGACTCTGAAGGCTGATGCCGCCGAAAACATTACAATGCACCAATAGAGTATCACTATGTCCATCGGTCTGTTTATGTGTGTGTGTGTGTGTGGATCGTTGTTTTGCTCCAGGGAATTTCTCTGTACATGGGCTCTCCCTCGGACCCCCACTGTGCTCTGTGGTGCAGTCTGTGGAAAGACCTAGTAAATCACATCTTCCACTGCCCCTGGACGTGTGTGTGTATACTTCCTTGCCAGCAACAGTGAGTGTATGTCTGCCTGTCTATATTCCTCTTTACCTGAAACTTATGTGAAGTCCTCTTCCAAAGTGCGAGTGTGTGTGTAACTGGCCCAGTGGGTGTATATACTGTATAATACTCCCTGTGTCAAGCTAACCACTGAGGTCACCTCTACCACCTCAGACCAATGTCAACAAACAACTCATTTACACAACTCACACAAGCACACACACCAACGCACAGAGAACACACACGCACACCTACACACATCTCTGTTTCACCTGTAGAGAGAAACTCAACACCTCTATCTCACTTCTATCCCCTTAGAACTTTCTCTCCTCTCCCTTCATCCCTCTCTTTCTTCCCTCTCTCCTCATCTGTCTCTTTCTCTCCTCTCCCCTCATCCCTTTCTTTCTCCCCTCATCCCCTCTCTTTCTCCCCTCATCCCTCTTTCTCCCCTCATCCCTCTCTTTTCTCATCCCCTCTCCCCTCATCCCTCTTTCTCTTCTCCCCTCTCTCCTCATCTGTCTCTTTCTTTCTCTCCTCTCCCCTCATCCCTCTTTCTCCCCTCATCCCTCTCTTTCTCTCCTCTCCCCTCATCCCTCTCTTTCGCTCCTCAACTGACCATGGGTACAACACTCTCCAGTTTCTCTACATCTACTAACAGCTAAAGCTCCCAAGTATTTCCATGATCTGTAGATGAAAATACATGAGGCTTTGGCACAGTGTCTGTAGCATAATATTATACTGTCAGATCCAAATACACACTGCTGCCCGTCTAGTGTCTGCCTCTCTGTCTCACACACTAACACGAGGGAGGGATAGTGAGAGAGTCTGTGAAATAGAGAGAATAGAGAGAGTAAACAGACAGAAGGAGAGAGAGAGAAAGAGGGATGAGAGAAAGTCTGTCTGACTGCAGTGTTTTCTTGAGATGAAGGGGAAAAACACAGTCCAATGTTTCCCTTTGTTTCTCACTTCCCACTGTATCTAAGACCACAGCATAGCTAACTAGGACCGCAGCACAGGTGACTAGGACCGCAGCACAGCTAACTAGGACCGCAGCACAGGTGACTAGGACCACAGCACAGCTAACTAGGACCGCAGCACAGGTGACTAGGGCCACAGCACAGCAAACTAGGACCGCAGCACAGGTGACTAGGAGTGCAGCACAGGTGACTAGGAGCGCAGCCCAGCTAGCTAGAACCACTGTTAAAACAGCCAGCTTCAGTCAGCTGATTCTAGCCACACTTAATGGCTAGTTCTAGTCGGGCAGCTTAGTCTCATATTCAGAGGAGCCCCACTTTTGTTAGTGTCTTTTTGGTCAAGGTCACGCCAAATACTTATCACCACATCTCATTCAGCCTATCAGCAGCCTTGATTCCCGGGACTTCTGTTTCAGTTAGTCTGTGACACCAGCACACTGTGTGGTCAGAAATGTGCTTTCCCCATCCCGATGAGCACTTCCTGTAAAGGAGTGTGTAACTGGCTGCAGGGAAGCCAGGCGCAGGAGAGCAGAAATGTGTAGCAAACGGAGCCCTTTATTGATGCGAACGCAATATGGACTTGGTCTTTTACCAAATTGGGTTATATTCTGTATACCAACCCTACCTTGTCACACAACTGATGGCTCAAACGCAATTAGAAAGGAAATAAATTCCACAAATTCACTTTTAACAAGGCACACCTGTTCATTGAAATGCATTCCAGGTGACTACCACATGAAACTGGTTGAGAGAATGCCAAGAGTGTGCAAAGCTGTCATCAAGGTAAAGGGTACTACTTTGAAGAATCTAAAATATATTTTGATTTGTTTAACCCTTTTGGTTACTACATGATTCCATATGTGTTATTTCATTGTTTAGATGTCTTCATGATTATTCTACAAGGTAGAAAATAGTAAAAATAAAGAAAAACCCTTGAATGAGTAAGGGATGTCCAAACTTTTGACTGGTACTGTATATGACTCACACTCATTGTAATTATATTGTATACATTTCATCATTCCTCTTATGTTTATTTGAGCACATTTGCCTGAGTTTCATGTGTACAAGTCCAAAAGGCTGTTTAGCCTCTTGACATGTGACTAGGCCTTATGCTTTCTGTAGTGTATAGCCCTGGCTGTAATTACTTACCTGTGCTGGCTTATACAGCCATGTCATTCATATTAAAGCAGTGCCATAGCCTAAGTTTTCATTCTCCTCTTTCCTTTCAGAACCACATAGTTAATGTCAGTTCTCACTGGACATAATTCTCAGTTATCTGAACCATGAGAGGTCAGATGTGTGTTTGATGTGTGAATGTGGACATCTTCTTCTATTAAACTCCCCCTAACCGGGACATCCACCTCATCCTTGTTCTGACCGGACATTCTGTAGTGGTTGCTACTGGCCTTAAGCCAGCACCTAACATGTATTATTACATTCATGGTCCTTTGATTCTCTACAACCCTACCCCTATTTATCAACCTCAGTACAGCTAACTAGGACTGCAGCACAGCTAACTAGGACTGCAGCACAGCTGACTAGGACCGCAGCACAGGTGACTAGGAGCCCAGCACAGCTAACTAGGACTGCAGCGCAGCTGACTAGGACCGCAGCGCAGGTGACTAGGAGCGCAGCACAGCTAACTAGGACTTCAGCGCAGCTGACTAGGACCGCAGCGCAGCTAACTAGGACCGCAGCGCAGCTAACTAGGACTAGCGTCCAGACACTCTGCTAGCTGACTAGCGTCCAGACACTCTGCTAGCTGACTAGCGTCCAGACACTCTGCTAGCTGACTAGCGTCCAGACACTCTGCTAGCTGACTAGCGTCCAGACACTTTGCTAGCTGACTAGCGTCCAGACACTCTGCTAGCTGACTAGCGTCCAGACACTTTGCTGACTAGCGTCCAGACACTCTGCTAGCTGACTAGCGTCCAGACACTCTGCTAGCTGACTAGCGTCCAGACACTCTGCTAGCTGACTAGCGTCCAGACACTCTGCTAGCTGACTAGCGTCCAGACACTCTGCTAGCTGACTAGCGTCCAGACACTCTGCTAGCTGACTAGCGTCCAGACACTCTGCTAGCTGACTAGCGTCCAGACACTTTGCTAGCTGACTAGCGTCCAGACACTTTGCTAGCTGACTAGCGTCCAGGAACTCTGCTAGCTGACTAGCGTCCAGACACTCTGCTAGCTGACTAGCGTCCAGACACTTTGCTAGTTGACTAGCGTCCAGACACTTTGCTAGTTGACTAGCGTCCAGACACTCTGCTAGCTGACTAGCGTCCAGACACTTTGCTAGTTGACTAGCGTCCAGACACTTTGCTAGTTGACTAGCGTCCAGGAACTCTGCTAGTTGACTAGCGTCCAGACACTCTGCTAGCTGACTAGCGTCCAGACACTTTGCTAGTTGACTAGCGTCCAGACACTTTGCTAGTTGACTAGCGTCCAGACACTCTGCTTGCTGACTAGCGTCCAGACACTTTGCTAGTTGACTAGCGTCCAGGAGTTGACTCTCCAGGAACTCTAGTTGACTAGCGTCCAGACACTCTGCTAGCTGACTAGCGTCCAGACACTTTGCTAGTTGACTAGCGTCCAGACACTCTGCTAGCTGACTAGCGTCCAGACACTCTGCTTGCTGACTAGCGTCCAGACACTTTGCTAGTTGACTAGCGTCCAGACACTTTGCTAGTTGACTAGCGTCCAGGAACTCTGCTAGTTGACTAGCATCCAGACACTCTGCTAGCTGACTAGCGTCCAGACACTCTGCTTGCTGACTAGCGTCCAGGCACTCTGCTAGTTGACTAGCGTCCAGACACTTTGCTAGCTGACTAGCGTCCAGGAACTCTGCTAGTTGACTAGCGTCCAGACACTTTGCTAGTTGACTAGCGTCCAGACACTTTGCTAGTTGACTAGCGTCCAGGCACTCTGCTAGCTGACTAGCGTCCAGACACTCTGCTTGCTGACTAGCGTCCAGGCACTCTGCTAGCTGACTAGCGTCCAGACACTCTGCTTGCTGACTAGCGTCCAGACACTCTGCTAGCTGACTAGCGTCCAGGCACTCTGCTAGTTGACTAGCGTCCAGGCACTCTGCTAGCTGACTAGCATCCAGACACTCTGCTAGTTGACTAGCGTCCAGACACTCTGCTTGCTGACTAGCGTCCAGGCACTCTGCTAGCTGTAGCCAAGGAGCATTGCACACATACTTCTACCTATTCCTCCCAGCCCCATAGAAATCAGATCTCATATTACACACACACACACACACACACACACACACACACACACACACACACACACACACACACACACACACACATGCATGCGTACGCACACACAAACACACACACTCACAGCCTCAGAGTCAATGTAACATAATACTGTAGGTAGATTAGCGGTGATTGTCCCAGTAGAGAATGTGTGTAATGTGGTGAATGTTAGCTGACAACATCAGAGGTGTAAACAGCGAGTTGGCATTCCTCTAAGTCAGCCGCGGGACGATTTTTTCTTGAGCAGATGGTCAAGGGGCCAGAACATATTTACAAATGATTTGTAGACCGCAAATGGACAGCAAGAAGCCCAAACAGATAAAATGTTTGACTAAAACATTCATAATTTCAAACCTTGCTTACATTTATGTGCAATCCCGTGTCTTTCTATTATGCGTGGGAATACTTGGGAACAGATTGCCCAGCCAGAGATCAATCAACCAAATATACAGGCGGAGATTCAGTGAAAATCACATTGATTATCAGACAAGTAAGTTACAGGCTTTTGGTTGGGAGTAGGACATGTGAGTGAAGAGTAAAATCAACTTGCTAAACTACATAACATGCTAGCAACATGTTCTGATCAGCGAATATATGAGTAAGCTAGAATAAAGATAATCATGAGCACTCACCTCAACTTAGCAAACATCTTCCCAGCCTAATTGTTACCAAATATCCAAACCGGAATTCAGTTAAAACAAACATCTAACATTGATTGATTTATCTAGACCTTTCCCCCACGCTTGTCCCAAAGCAGCGTGATGGTGCTGTCCCAATCAAAACGGTGCTGAAATGATCATATAGGTGACCACACACTACCATTGCTTTAAATGAGTATAATGGTTGGATATGACTTAGGGAATTTCAGTATAAGCAAGAATTTGATACATGCCTTTAATTGCATTAGCCTACTTTATTCAAACTATTTTGTCATTCAGTTGATCATAACTAAGGTGAGTTTCCTCGTCCACCCCAGCTGTTTCCTCGTCTCCTCACTCCGCTGCTGCCTGCATCCACCCCAAGAGCTGTTTCCTCACTCCGCTGCTGCCCATCACTCCGCTGCTGCCTGCATCCACCCCAAGAAGAGCTGTTTCCTCGTCTCCTCACTCCGCTGCTGCCGCTGCTGTTTCCTGCATCCATCCCCCAAGAGCTGTTTCCTCGTCTCCTCACTCCGCTGCTGCCTGCATCCACCCCAAGAGCTCCACCCCAAGAGTTTCCTCGTCTCCTCACTCCGCTGCTGCCTGCATCCACCCCAAGAGCTGTTTCCTCGCTGCTGCCTCACTCCGCTGCTGCCTGCATCCACCCCAAGCTGGGCTGTTTCCTGTTTCTTGTCTCCTCACTCCGCTGCTGCCTGCATCCACCCCAAGAGCTGTTTCCTCGTCTCCACATCCACCCCAAGGGCTGTTTCCTCGTCTCCTCACTCCACTGCTGCCTGCATCCACCCCAAGGGCTGTTTCCTCGTCTCCTCACTCCGCTGCTGCCTGCATCCACCCCAAGAGCTGTTTCCTCGTCTCCTCACTCCGCTGCTGCCTGCATCCACTCCAAGGGCTGTTTCCTCGTCTCCTCACTCCGCTGCTGCCTGCATCCACCCCAAGAGCTGCTGCTTGCTCGTTTCACCTCACTGCCGCTGCTGCCTGCATGCCTGCACCCCAAGGGCTGTTTCCTCGTCTCCTCACTCCGCTGCTGCCTGCATCCACCCCAAGAGCTGTTTCCTCGTCTCCTCACTCCGCTGCTGCCTGCATCCACCCCAAGAGCTGTTTCCTCGTCTCCTCACTCCGCTGCTGCCTGCATCCACCCCAAGGGCTGTTTCCTCGTCTCCTCACTCCGCTGCTGCCTGCATCCACCCCAAGAGCTGTTTCCTCGTCTCCTCACTCCGCTGCTGCCTGCATCCTCTCCGCTGCTGCCCATCACTCCAAGGGCTGGGCTGTTTCCCCCAAGGGCTGTCTCTCCTCACTCCGCTGCTGCCTGCATCCACCCCAAGGGCTGTTTCCTCGTCTCCTCACTCCGCTGCTGCCTGCATCCACTCCAAGAGCTGTTTCCTCGTCTCCTCACTCCCACTGCTGCCTGCATCCACCCCAAGGGCTGTTTCCTCGTCTCCTCACTCCGCTGCTGCCTGCATCCAAACCCCAAGGGCTGTTTCCTCGTCTCCTCACTCCGCTGCTGCCTGCATCCACCCCAAGAGCTGTTTCCTCGTCTCCTCACTCCGCTGCTGCCTGCATTCACCGCATTGCTTTCAATACGAGTTTAAATATATACTGTTTTCTAGTAATATGGCTAGTTTTATTTCTGGTTCGGTCTCATTTAATTTCTGTGATGTCGGTCCGAGCCTGGGCTCGGGCTTCAGCTCACCATGCTTAGGTTGGACCGGGCTAGAATCTTGGGGTTTATATGAGGCCTGGAACCATGTTGCAACACTATGATGGAGGAGCTGTCCAAAATCAACCTCTCTTGAAGTGACGCTCAACATGTTTCATGGAGGGAGTTCATTGCAGCCTTAAACTGATGTCACATGAAGTAATCTGGATGCAATTTTGGTTGCTTGCTACAAAGTTGCATCTTGGTTGCTCTGTGTGTCACTCCCAACAAATTCAAAGGTAATGTAAAGGTAAGAGTAAGTAAGACAGTAAGTATACATCCAGCTGTGGTGAGTCCTTACCTGGAGACATTGGCGTTGTCTCGTATCCGCGCGTGGCACAGCATGTTGGGCATCCTCTGTGGTACCAGCACCCTGATCTGGTCTACAGAGCTGCTGAGCTTCAGGTAGCCCAGGTACAGACCTGGGACCAGGCGATGCTGGCTACGCCTCTGGTAGGCCAAGATGTCCTGTGGAGTGAGGGACAGAGGGAGGGAGGGAAAGAGAGAGAGACAGCGAGAGAGAGAGAGAGAGAGAGAGAGAGAGAGAGAGAGAAAGGGGAGAGAGAATATACAGGGTCAGTGTGTGTGTATGTGTGTGCTACCTGTATAGTGATGAGCAGTATGTCCAGTGCATAGGGTATACACTAGATGACTGACAGGGGGCGCTGTAATGAAGCCATCTTGACACTCCCCCACCATGTAACAAATATGTTGGAAGCTATAGAAATGGACTAATTCATGTCTACATTTGCTTTTGCCACGTTTATTCTATTATAGACATCTCAATGCTTTAAATGATATAATGTGAGATAAACATGTTCCTTAAGGCATAATCTTTTGAAAGTTCTAATGTTACTGTCCCCACTACAACAAAAAATACTTAAATACATGTAATTTTGTCCATGAAACATTTAATTGAAATAGAATTCCATTCATTCCTATGGAGGACTGCTTCTTCTTGGGAGTGCCAATATGGCCGACCGGTGGCTTCAACGCCTCTCATTCAGGGTTTATATACATCATTGGTTATAATATAATAATATATGCTACTTAGCAGACACTTTTATCCAAAGAGACTTAAAGTTATGTGTGCATAAGCATGGGTGATACCTGGAATCAAACCCACTATCCTGACGTAGCAAGTGTCATGATGTACCGACTGAGCTACAGAGGACCACTATGATATGGTTATAGTAGGGTTATGTTATGGTGGGGTTATAGTAGAGTTATGGTAGGGTTGTGGTAATGTTATGGTAAATCTATCTTCTACCTGTATGGTTATTAGCAGTATGTCCAGCGCGTAGGGTTCTTCAGGTGTGGACAGACTCTTCCTCTGGCTCTGTAGCTTGGACACCTGCATCCACTTCCCATTGAAGAAGGAGTACTGGCTTTCCATGTCCCTGATCGTCAATAACAATACATTACCATGACGATCCTTGATGGGCTCGTAGTGGACACGCCCCAGGTTGTGTGTGCCTAACAGATTCTGAGAATGACATCAGTCAATCAATCACTGAATACACCAATAAATCCTTCTATCTGTATGTTTGCCTATCTATTCATCTCTCACTCACATACCACACACATACACGAGTGTACCTGTAGTTGCCCAGCGGCAGACAGCATCTTCTGTCTGGCCTGTAGAGTGGAGGAGGAGGACATGGAGACAGACATACTCTGTCTCAGCCACCGCACATCCTCCCACATACATGACAACTACAGAGAGAGGGAGGGGATGTAGATAGAGAGAAATAGAGAGAGGGGAGAGAAAGAGAGACTGCACCATGAAGATAATCTAGAAAAGGTATCATGGTACATTCCTTTTTACTCTGCTAAGTATAAAGTGAAATGCAGAATACTGCTTGATGCAATTTAGTCAAACAAAAAATCTATTCAATGTGGCCACTGTTCTTGATATAATGTACTACATTACCCACAATACCTTAGTGAACCAGAGGAAGTCCTGCATGAGAGAGCTGCCATAGGAGTCATCCACCTCCACTATAGGGATCTGGTCCTCTGTGGTCACCAGAACACTGTCTTTGTGGTAAAACACTGCCGCCAGGTAAACCCCCCTATAAAACCAGCACAATGGAATAGTCCAGCTTAGTTTCACAATGGAGAGTCTCCAATTTGAACAGTCCATGATGTACATCCAGGTGGTGTAATTTACACAAAAACACTACTAGCTCACCTTTTGAGTGTCTTGACGAACTTGTTTGAAGAGTTAAACAGGTGCTTGAGACTTCTGGAAACGGACTGCTTACGGCTTGGGTTCTGGAGCTTTGATGTGTCTGAGAGTAGGAGAGGAGACAGGTTGAGGAAGAAGAGAAACTGATTACTTGTCTTCATAGTAAAGAAGACATTTTACCTCTTATTTGTTGGTCTCATTACTTCTGCTGTTTTGAACATGAACTAGTGTCTGTATGTCTGTTTGTGCGCTGATTTGAAACACTCAAATGCTTTCAGAATTGAAATGCAGTCATAGTAGTGTCTATAAACCCAGGCCTGAGTGTTATTGTGTTATAGTAACTCGGTGTTTTGTGTGTTTTTCAGTATTGTAATGATGTTATTCCCTGCATGTTGATCAGTACTCAATTAACTGTTATTGTACAGAACTTGTACATATGTCTTCTAATGGTTTATTCAGTATTGTAATTGTTGTTATTGTCTGTGTTCAGTGCTGTACTAGGACCTTGACCTTCTAAGATGCAAAGTGAGTCTTACTTTATCGGAGTGAGCGAGAGTGGATGGTTTCGAGAGAAAGGGATTGACAGCGAAATAGAGAGAGAGAAAGAGAGCAAGAGAGAAAGAGAGCAGGAGAGAACAACCTTGTCGACTGTTATGTCGTGTCCTTTCTTGGCAATTGAATGAAAGGAAACAATCACAAAACAACAGCAGGGGAAGAGTGAGTCAGAAATAAGAGGTTCACAGTGCTGGTCAATTGTCAAGCTTCAGTGACACTCTTGTTGTTTTTATCTCAGTCTGTTCAGCTGTCTATCCTCCATAGCCCCTATCTAACCCTGTATCTCCCCATCACCCTGCTATCTGCCCCATGACCCTTGTCCCCAGTGATGCCAATCTCCAGACCGCAGAGACTCTACCAGCTAATTAAACACATAATCACGGTGTGGAAACACAAGGCAGTCAGACAGACTGACCACAGTATACTGTTAGCTAACTCTACTCGGTTCAGTCACGATTTCAGTCAAAGTATCATTGCCCTAAGGATGGATGGAGGGAGGAAGGAAGGAAAAATGAAATGTGCCCACGCCACGGTCTGGTAATGTCACTCACTCCCCTGGGACATTAGAGATGGAGGGAGGGGAAGGAGGGATGGAGGGAGGGATACAAGAAGGGAAGGAAGAATTCTTCCTTGTGAAGCCTCTAACTGCCTGAGGATCAGGATCTGACGTATATAATCTCCATTATCAGACTAAAGATTGAGGCTCTCTCCATCTCTGTCTATCTCTCTCCATGTCTCTCTGTCTATCTCTCTCCATGTCTCTCTGTCTCTCTGTCTATCTCTCTCCATGTCTCTCTCTGCATATCTGTCTATCTCTCTCCATGTCTCTCTGTCTATCTCTCTCCATGTCTCAATTCAATTCAATTCAAGGGGCTTTATTGGCATGGGAAACATGTGTTAACATTGCCAAAGGAAGTGAGGTAGATAATATATAAAGTGAAAATATAAAGTGAAATAAATAATAAAAATTAACAGTAAACATTACACATACAGAAGTTTCAAAACAATAAAGACAATCCAAATGTCATATTATATATATACAGTGTTTTAACAATGTACAAATGGTTAAAGGACACAAGATAAAATAAATAAGCATAAATATGGGTTGTATTTACAATGGTGATTGTTCTTCACTGGTTGCCCTTTTCTCGTGGCAACAGGTCACAAATCTTGCTGCTGTGATGGCACACTGGAATTTCACCCAGTAGATATGGGAGTTTATCAAAATTGGATTTTTGTTTTCGAATTCTTTGTGGATCTGTGTAATCTGAGGGAAATATGTCTCTCTAATATGGTCATACATTGGGCAGGAGGTTAGGAAGTGCAGCTCAGTTTCCACCTCATTTTGTGGGCAGTGAGCACATAGCCTGTCTTCTCTGAGAGCCATGTCTGCCTACGGCAGCCTTTCTCAATAGCAAGGCTATGCTCACTGAGTAATACATAGTCAAAGCTTTCCTTGATTTTGGGTCAGTCACAGTGGTCAGGTATTCTGCCGCTGTGTACTCTCTGTTTAGGGCCAAATAGCGTTCTAGTTTGCTCTGTTTTTTTGTTAATTCTTTCCAATGTGTCAAGTAATTATCTTTTTGTTTTCTCATGATTTGGTTGGGTCTAATTGTGCTGCTGTCCTGGGGCTCTGTAGGGTGTGTTTGTGTTTGTGAAGAGAGCCCCAGGACCAGCTTGCTTAGGGGACTCTTCTCCAGGTTCATCTCTCTGTAGGTGATGGCTTTGTTATGGAAGGTTTGGGAATCGCTTTTCTCTGTCTCTCTCTGCGTCTCTCTGTCTCTCTCTGCATAACTCTCTCCATGTCTCTGTCTATCTCTCTCCATGTCTCTCTGCATCTCTGTCTATCTCTCTCTGTCTCTGTCTATCTCTCTCTGTCTATCTCTCTCCATGTCTCTCTCCATGTCTCTCTGTCTATCTCTCTCTCTCTTTGCATCTCTGCATAACTCTCTCCATGTCTCTGTCTATTTCTCTCCATGTCTCTCTGTCTCTGTCTATCTCTCTGTCTATCTCTCTCCATGTCTCTCTGCCTATCTCTCTCAATTTCATTATATATATTTTTTTGAATTTCACCCCTTTTTCTCCCCAATTTCGTGGTATCCAATTGTTTTAGTAGCTACTATCTTGTCTCAACGCTACAACTCCCGTACGGGCTCGGGTGAGACGAAGGTTGAAAGTCATGCGTCCTCCGATACATAACCCAACCAAGCCGCACTGCTTCTTAACACAGCGCCATCCAACCCGGGAAGCCAGCCGCACCGTGCACCTGGAAACCTTGGTTAGCGCGCACTGCGCCCGGCCCGCCACTGGTGCGCGATGAGACAAGGATTTCCCTACCGGCCAAACCCTCCCTAACCCAGGCGACGCTAGGCCAATTGTGCATCGCCCCACGGACCTCCCGGTCGCGGCCGGTTACGACAGAGCCTGGGCGCGAACCCAGAGTCTCTGGTGGCACAGCTGTCGCTGCAGTACAGCGCCCTTAACCACTGCGCCACCCGGGAGGCCCTCATTTTCAATTTAAGGGGCTTTATTGGCATGGGAAACATATGTTTGCATTGCCAAAGCAAGTGAAATATATAGTAAACAAAAGTGAAATAAACAAAAACTAACAGTAAACATTACACTCACAAAAGTTTGAAAGGAATAGAGACATTTTGTCACGTTCTGACCTTTATTTCCTTTGTTTTGTATTTATTTAGTATGGTCAGGGCGTGAGTTGGGGTGGGCAGTCTGTTTGTTTTTCTATGATTTGGGGATTTCTATGTTTCGGCCTAGTATGGTTCTCAATCAGAGGCAGGTGTCATTAGTTGTCTCTGATTGAGAATCATACTTAGGTAGCCTGGGTTTCACTGTGCGTTTGTGAGTGTTTGTTTCCGTGTCTGTGTTTTTCACCACACGGTACTGTTTTGGGTTTCGTTCGTTCCACGTTTATTGTTTTTTGTATTCAGTTGTTCATGTGTACTATTTCTTATTAAAAGAACCATGGACACTTACCACGCCACATATTGGTCCTCCGATCCTTCTCGCCTCTCCTCTTCAGAAGAAGAGGAGGAAATCCCTACACATTTCAAATGTCATTATGTATATATACAGTGTTGTAATGATGTGCAAATAGTTAAATTACAAAAGGTAAAATAAATCAATATAAATATGGGTTGTATTTACAATGGTGTTTGTTCTTCACTGGTTGACCTTTCTCTCTGTCTCCCTCTCGCTCTTTACTACTCTCTCATCTACTGACTACAGCTTTAACGTTTAGGTATTCAAAACATAGTTAACTAGTTTAATGCTCTCTTTTAATATTCTCCAAACACGCTTATAGCATCCAGCATTGTTACAATTAAAAAAGAGTGTATTTTCAAGAGACAGAATTGTTTTCAGAACAGACGACGGTGCTGGTGACTCGCCAGTCTTTAAGTCTATGGGTATTTCTGTTTCCACCAGGTCAACTGCTTTTGACAATTGGATAATATGACAAAGGCTGCTTGATCCTCGCCACAGAGAATAAAAAGAGAAAGGAGAGAGAGTGAGAGAAACTGGATTGGTAGTGATTAATGAGGTGGGGACCATTCCATCTGATCCAACTACTACTGCTGGCACAAACAGACAGAGAGGGGGAAGGGGTGGAAGTGAGGGAAGAGATGCGGTGAGAGAGAGAGAGTGTGTGTGTGTAAGAGAGAGAGAGAGAGCGAGAGAGAGTGTGTGTGTGTAAGAGAGAGAGAGAGTCAAGGAGAAAGAAATCTCCTCAAAAGCTCATCATACAGTTTGGAGAGTTTGCTTACATAGCTGGGCAGTGAGTGAGAGTGAGAGGAGAGAGAGAGAGCGAAAGAGAGAAAGAGTGTGTGTGAGCGTAATAATGTGTGTGTGATCCATTTGGGGCTGGTTGTGTTTGTGTGCGAACATGGCTGTGTGTGTGTGTGTGGGGAATGCAGGGTGCAGTGTGCCACACACCCCTGTCTCTGTGCTGTGCTGGTAGTGTAGGTCCTCTAAGCTCCATATATACATCAGAAATGAAGATAACCTTCCTGGTAAATGAGGGGTTTGCTCCCAGCCTTCTATAGTGGTGGCATTGTACCAACCTCTGATTCATTTTGCAAATGTATTTTTAACACTGACACGCCAAAAATAAACTATGTCAACACATACCCCACAGAGCGAGGGGTGCGCAGGCATACACACACACACACACACACACACACACACACACACACACACACACACATGGTGAGACACACACACACATACCCATGGTCAGAAACACACACACCCATGGTCAGAAACACACACACCCATGGTCACACACACACACACACACACACACACACACACACACACACACACACACACACACACACACACACACACACACACACACACACACACACACACACTACTAGAGTGAGTAATTAACTGAACACTCTAACCATAAATTCAAACAACTCCAAATAAATGCCTACAGAAGTTTTTTCACTACAAGTTTAACACATTTTTGTCTGTCCTTCCATGAGGTTGCTCTCTGTTTGCAAGTGTCTGTCCAAAATCCACTTTGACAAACAATCTCACACACCCCATCTCTTTCTACTATACATATTCTACTACTCCAGACTGTGTGTGTGTGTGTGGCTGGCAGCGAACCCACTGACATCATAGCTGTTCACTCCTAAGCGGTTGAGTGACGGTGGGTTTTTCTCCACCCCCCCGCCAACAAACACACATGCACGCTCCCTCTCGGGGAGTCCCACATTAGACATGAAGCTGCCGTTTGTGCGTGCTGGGCAACTTTCAGCACCCTGCCTGCACAGCCGCCCTCTATACCTCTCTCCATCCACCCCTCCCTCTCTTCCTCCTATCCCCCACGCCACCACGAAGATTGGGGTCAAGCACTAAGCCAGACACTGAGGCCACATCGTACCACCAACACACGCGCACACACACACTTGCTAACGCAACTCTACCTACCCTGTGTTGTGCCCACCAGAAAGATGCCCTTGGGACTGATCTGAAACCAGCTAGGATCCATCATAATGGTCAAGAAATCCCCCAACCTGATGGTGGATCTGATCTTATGAACAACAACTCCCTCCAGCGCTGACGCCACTCACGGTGGGCTTTAGTAGCTCTTACCATCACTCTCTCCCCCTCCCCTAGGTGTATTTTCTCTACCAGCATGATGATTTACAAAGCAAGGCTATACGGTTGACATGCTAAAACACATAAATGTGTATAATCCAGAATGGATAAACGTATTAAACATTATTTATGTACACACGGACCCCTGGTGTTTAAGGGGGGGCAGTGACGAGAGGAGTGCCTACTGTTTGTGTGTGTGTGTGTGAGAGGTACTGTGAGAACCCATTCATAGCATACTGGAGTAAAAACACTTTTAGTTTCATGCTTCATTTATTCACTTTAATACAAAGTTAATCTACTGGAAGAAGTGTGGCCTTAGAGTGAGAAGACACACACACACACACACACACACACACAGACACACACACACACGCACTGATGGAGAAGAGAGAGCTGTTTTACGTGTGTGTGTGTCTACTCACCTCCGCAGCTGTAGTGTGTGTGTGTAGCGCGGACCTGTTGCAGCAAGCGCTCCATAGCCTCTATGTGCCCTCTTCTCCTGGGCTCACGACCATCACTCTCCCTCCAGTCTAAAGGTTAGGGGGTAGGGGTCAGGTTTTGGGAGTTAGGGGGTAGTCAACTGTAAGTGCTGTTAATGTAAAGTGGAAACGTCTAGGAGCAACAACGTTTCTCAGCCATGAAGTGGTAGGCCACACAAATCAAACCAAATTTTATTGGTCACATACACATATTTAACAGATGTTATTGGTCACATACACATATTTAACAGATGTTATTGGTCACATACTTATATTTAACAGATGTTATTGATCACATACTTATATTTAACAGATGTTATTGGTCACATACACATATTTAACAGATGTTATTGGTCACATACTTATATTTAACAGATGTTATTGATCACATACTTATATTTAACAGATGTTATTGGTCACATACTTATATTTAACAGATGTTATTGATCACATACACATATTTAACAGATGTTATTGATCACATACACATATTTAACAGATGTTATTGATCACATACACATATTTAACAGATGTTATTGGTCACATACACATATTTAACAGATGTTATTGGTCACATACACATATTTAACAGATGTTATTGGTCACATACTTATATTTAACAGATGTTATTGATCACATACACATATTTAACAGATGTTATTGATCACATACACATATTTAACAGATGTTATTGGTCACATACACATATTTAACAGATGTTATTGATCACATACACATATTTAACAGATGTTATTGATCACATACACATATTTAACAGATGTTATTGATCACATACACATATTTAACAGATGCTATTGATCACATACACATATTTAACAGATGTTATTGGTCACATACTTATATTTAACAGATGTTATTGGTCACATACACATATTTAACAGATGTTATTGGTCACATACTTATATTTAACAGATGCTATTGATCACATACACATATTTAACAGATGTTATTGGTCACATACTTATATTTAACAGATGCTATTGATCACATACACATATTTAACAGATGTTATTGGTCACATACTTATATTTAACAGATGCTATTGATCACATACACATATTTAACAGATGTTATTGGTCACATACTTATATTTAACAGATGCTATTGATCACATACACATATTTAACAGATGTTATTGGTCACATACACATATTTAACAGATGCTATTGATCACATACACATATTTAACAGATGTTATTGGTCACATACTTATATTTAACAGATGTTATTGGTCACATACACATATTTAACAGATGTTATTGGTCACATACTTATATTTAACAGATGTTATTGGTCACATACACATATTTAACAGATGTTATTGGTCACATACACATATTTAACAGATGTTATTGATCACATACACATATTTAACAGATGTTATTGGTCACATACACATATTTAACAGATGTTATTGATCACATACACATATTTAACAGATGTTATTGGTCACATACACATATTTAACAGATGTTATTGATCACATACACATATTTAACAGATGTTATTGGTCACATACACATATTTAACAGATGTTATTGGTCACATACACATATTTAACAGATGTTATTGATCACATACACATATTTAACAGATGTTATTGATCACATACACATATTTAACAGATGTTATTGGTCACATACACATATTTAACAGATGTTATTGATCACATACTTATATTTAACAGATGTTATTGGTCACATACTTATATTTAACAGATGTTATTGATCACATACACATATTTAACAGATGTTATTGATCACATACACATATTTAACAGATGTTATTGGTCACATACTTATATTTAACAGATGTTATTGATCACATACACATATTTAACAGATGTTATTGGTCACATACACATATTTAACAGATGTTATTGGTCACATACACATATTTAACAGATGTTATTGGTCACATACACATATTTAACAGATGTTATTGCGGTTGTAGCTTAATGCTTGTGTTCCTAGCTTCAACAGTACAGTAATATCTAACAATTCACAACAATACACACAAATCTAAAAGTAAAAAAATGGAATTAAGAAATAAATATTAGGACGAGCAATGTCGGAGTGGCATTGATGCTCACAGAACGGGACCGCCGAATGCTGAAGCGCGTTGTGTGTAAAAATCGTCTGTCCTCGGTGGCAACACTCACTACCGAATTCCAAACTGCCTCTGGAAGCTACGTCACCACAAGAACTGTTCGTCGGGAGCTTCGGCCATGGAAATGGGTTTCCATGGCCGAGCAGCCGCACACAAGTTTTAGATCACCTTGCACAATGCCAAGCGTCGGCTGGAGTGGTGTAAAGCTCGCTGCCATTGGACTCTGGAGCAGTGGAAACGTGTTCTCTGGAGTTATGAATCATGCTTCAACATCTGGCAGTCTGACGGACAAATATGGGTTTGGCAGGTGCCAGTAGAACGCTACCTGCCCCAATGCATAGCGCCAACCCTAAAGTTTGGTGGAGGAGGAATAATGGTCTGGGGCTGTTTTTCATGGTTCGGGCTAGGGCCCTTAGTTCCAGGGAAGGGAAATCTTATCGCTACAGAATATAATGACATTCCAGACAATTCCTAACATTTCAATTGGGCTCCCGAATGGCACAGTGGCCTATGACACTGAATCTCAGTGCAAGTGCAAGAGGCATCACCTGGTTCAAATCCAGACTGCATCACATCTGGCCATGATTGGGAGTCCCATTGGGCGGCGCACAACTGGCCCAGTGTTGTCTGGGGTAGGCTGTCATTATAAATAAGAATTTGTTCTTAACTGACTTGCCCAGTTAAATAAAGGTTAAATAAAATAAAATAACATAAATGCTGTGCTTCCAACCTTGTGGCAACAGTTTGGGGAAGGCCCTTTCCTGTTTCAGCATGACAATGCCCCAGTGCACAAAGCGAGGTCCATACAGAAATGGTTTGTTGAGATCGGTGTGGAAGAACTTGACTGGCCTGCACAGAGCCCTGACCACAACCCCATCGAACACCTGAGCCAGACCTAATTGCTCGACTTCACTAATACTCTTGTGGCTGAATAGAAGCAAGCCCTCACAGTTCCAACATCTAATGGAAAACCTTCCCGGGGGGCAACTCCATACTAATGCCCATGATCTTGTAATGAGATGTTTGATGAGCAGGTGTTCTCATGAACATCAGCTTTGCAGAGTGTGCAAAGCTATCATCAAGGCAAAGAGTGTCTATTTTGAAGAATTTCAAGTATAAAATGTATTTTGACCTTATAGGATACATTAGAAACTTGTATTGTCGTAGCCTAGTGGAGACCAATATCTATCTTTTGGTTACTACATGATTCCATATGTGTTATTTCATAGATTTGATGTCTTCACTATTATTCTAAAATGTATAAAATAGTAAAAATAAAGAAAAACCCTTGAATGAGTAGGTGTCCAAACTTTTGACTGGTACTGTATGTATACCTGGACAAACTGAGCAATCGGGAGAAGGGCTTTTTGGTCAGGGAGACCAAGAAGCCGATGGTTACTCTGACAGAGCTCCAGAGTTCCTCGGTGGAGATGAGAGAAGCTTCCAGAAGGACAACCATCTCTGTAGCACTCACCAATTAGGCCTTTATGGTACAGCAGCCAGACGGAAGCCACTCCTCAGTAAAAGGCACATGACAGACCGCTTGGAGTTTGCCAAAGGTACCTAAAAGACTCTCAGACCATGAGACACAAGATTCTCTGTTTGGCCTGATTGCCAAGTGTCGCATCTGGAGGAACCCCAAATAACATCTCTGTGCAGTGACGCTCCCCATCCGACCTGACAGTAAGCTTGAGAGGATACGGCAGAGTAAACTGTGATATAAAAACTCCCCA